>NC_079222.1:55578045-55913670 GCF_029633865.1 Lampris incognitus
TGTTTTTTGGTGAGAAACCTTCTATTTCAAGGTTCTGTGCGTTTTCAGACAAGTACAATATGTATTTAAAGTGTTTCTGATGAAATCCCTCCTTTTAATGCATTTTCTCACAGAAAACGAGTCTCTCGCCATGGGAACATGGCTTTTTTGAAAAAGCATATTCTGGTCGAGAAATCGTGTTTTAAACAATAAAAACGACTCCCGGCCTTATTTAGTTCACATTTTTACTTTTGGTAAGCTAGCCCGTATTCATAACGCACTGAACCTTTTTATCGCGTTAAACGCCTTTTCTCGACGAGAAAAGCACAATTTCATCAAAAACAAACAAAACAAGAAAAATGAATCTATTCAACAAGTCTACAACACGTCCTTAAGAGTTACATGATTTCACCCAATGTCAGTCATTTCTCCAGTTCTGATCATTTTTTAGGTTGTTGGTAGCTTGGTCAATGCCAAAACACAGTGAAATCTTTTTATGGCTTTTAAACGCGTTTTCTCCTCGAGAGAAACACGATTTCACTAAAAACGTTATAGTTTAAACATGCCTGTTGTACATGTGTGCAAACACTCAGAGCCTTAAGATAGGGGTTTCACCAATGTGTTTTTTGGTGAGAAACCTTCTATTTCAAGGTTCTGTGCGTTTTCAGACAAGTACAATATGTATTTGTAGTGTTTCTGACGAAATCCCTCCTTTTAAATGCATCTTCTCACAGAAAACGAGTCTCTCGCCATGGGAACATGGCTTTTTTGAAAAAGCATATTCTGGTCGAGAAATCGTGTTTTAAACAATAAAAACGACTCCCGGCCTTATTTAGTTCACATTTTTACTTTTGGTAAGCTAGCCCGTATTCATAACGCACTGAACCTTTTTATCGCGTTAAACGCCTTTTCTCGACGAGAAAAGCACAATTTCATCAAAAACAAACAAAACAAGAAAAATGAATCTATTCAACAAGTCTACAACACGTCCTTAAGAGTTACATGATTTCACCCAATGTCAATGTGTCATTTCTCCAGTTCTGATCATTTTTTAGGTTGTTGGTAGCTTGGTCAATGCCAAAACACAGTGAAATCTTTTTATGGCTTTAAACGCATTTTCTCCTCGAGAGAAACACGATTTCACTAAAAACGTTATAGTTTAAACATGCCTGTTGTACATGTGTGCAAACACTCAGAGCCTTAAGATAGGGGTTTCACCAATGTGTTTTTTGGTGAGAAACCTTCTATTTCAAGGTTCTGTGCGTTTTCAGACAAGTACAATATGTATTTGTAGTGTCTCTGACGAAATCCCTCCTTTTAAATGCATCTTCTCACAGAAAACGAGTCTCTCGCCATGGGAACATGGCTTTTTTGAAAAAGCATATTCTGGTCGAGAAATCGTGTTTTAAACAATAAAAACGACTCCCGGCCTTATTTAGTTCACATTTTTACTTTTGGTAAGCTAGCCCGTATTCATAACGCACTGAACCTTTTTATCGCGTTAAACGCCTTTTCTCGACGAGAAAAGCACAATTTCATCAAAAACAAACAAAACAAGAAAAATGAATCTATTCAACAAGTCTACAACACGTCCTTAAGAGTTACATGATTTCACCCAATGTCAATGTGTCATTTCTCCAGTTCTGATCATTTTTTAGGTTGTTGGTAGCTTGGTCAATGCCAAAACACAGTGAAATCTTTTTATGGCTTTAAACGCATTTTCTCCTCGAGAGAAACACGATTTCACTAAAAACGTTATAGTTTAAACATGCCTGTTGTACATGTGTGCAAACACTCAGAGCCTTAAGATAGGGGTTTCACCAATGTGTTTTTTGGTGAGAAACCTTCTATTTCAAGGTTCTGTGCGTTTTCAGACAAGTACAATATGTATTTATAGTGTTTCTGATGAAATCCCTCCTTTTAATGCATTTTCTCACAGAAAACGAGTCTCTCGCCATGGGAACATGGCTTTTTTGAAAAAGCATATTCTGGTCGAGAAATCGTGTTTTAAACAATAAAAACGACTCCCGGCCTTATTTAGTTCACATTTTTACTTTTGGTAAGCTAGCCCGTATTCATAACGCACTGAACCTTTTTATCGCGTTAAACGCCTTTTCTCGACGAGATCAGCACAATTTCATCAAAAACAAACAAAACAAGAAAAATGAATCTATTCAACAAGTCTACAACACGTCCTTAAGAGTTACATGATTTCACCCAATGTCAATGTGTCATTTCTCCAGTTCTGATCATTTTTTAGGTTGTTGGTAGCTTGGTCAATGCCAAAACACAGTGAAATCTTTTTATGGCTTTAAACGCATTTTCTCCTCGAGAGAAACACGATTTCACTAAAAACGTTATAGTTTAAACATGCCTGTTGTACATGTGTGCAAACACTCAGAGCCTTAAAATAGGGTTTTCACCAATGTGTTTTTTGGTGACAAACCTTCTATTTCAAGGTTCTGTGCGTTTTCAGACAAGTACAATATGTATTTGTAGTGTCTCTGACGAAATCCCTCCTTTTAAATGCATCTTCTCACAGAAAACGAGTCTCTCGCCATGGGAACATGGCTTTTTTGAAAAAGCATATTCTGGTCGAGAAATCGTGTTTTAAACAATAAAAACGACTCCCGGCCTTATTTAGTTCACATTTTTACTTTTGGTAAGCTAGCCCGTATTCATAACGCACTGAACCTTTTTATCGCGTTAAACGCCTTTTCTCGACGAGAAAAGCACAATTTCATCAAAAACAAACAAAACAAGAAAAATGAATCTATTCAACAAGTCTACAACACGTCCTTAAGAGTTACATGATTTCACCCAATGTCAATGTGTCATTTCTCCAGTTCTGATCATTTTTTAGGTTGTTGGTAGCTTGGTCAATGCCAAAACACAGTGAAATCTTTTTATGGCTTTAAACGCATTTTCTCCTCGAGAGAAACACGATTTCACTAAAAACGTTATAGTTTAAACATGCCTGTTGTACATGTGTGCAAACACTCAGAGCCTTAAGATAGGGGTTTCACCAATGTGTTTTTTGGTGAGAAACCTTCTATTTCAAGGTTCTGTGCGTTTTCAGACAAGTACAATATGTATTTATAGTGTTTCTGATGAAATCCCTCCTTTTAATGCATTTTCTCACAGAAAACGAGTCTCTCGCCATGGGAACATGGCTTTTTTGAAAAAGCATATTCTGGTCGAGAAATCGTGTTTTAAACAATAAAAACGACTCCCGGCCTTATTTAGTTCACATTTTTACTTTTGGTAAGCTAGCCCGTATTCATAACGCACTGAACCTTTTTATCGCGTTAAACGCCTTTTCTCGACGAGATCAGCACAATTTCATCAAAAACAAACAAAACAAGAAAAATGAATCTATTCAACAAGTCTACAACACGTCCTTAAGAGTTACATGATTTCACCCAATGTCAATGTGTCATTTCTCCAGTTCTGATCATTTTTTAGGTTGTTGGTAGCTTGGTCAATGCCAAAACACAGTGAAATCTTTTTATGGCTTTAAACGCGTTTTCTCCTCGAGAGAAACCCGATTTCACTAAAAACGTTATAGTTTAAACATGCCTGTTGTACATGTGTGCAAACACTCAGAGCCTTAAGATAGGGGTTTCACCAATGTCTTTTTTGGTGAGAAACCTTCTATTTCAAGGTTCTGTGCGTTTTCAGACAAGTACAATATGTATTTATAGTGTTTCTGATGAAATCCCTCCTTTTAATGCATTTTCTCACAGAAAACGAGTCTCTCGCCATGGGAACATGGCTTTTTTGAAAAAGCATATTCTGGTCGAGAAATCGTGTTTTAAACAATAAAAACGACATCCGGCCTTATTTAGTTCACATTTTTACTTTTGGTAAGCTAGCCCGTATTCATAACGCACTAAACCTTTTTATCGCGTTAAACGCCTTTTCTCGACGAGAAAAGCACAATTTCATCAAAAACAAACAAAACAAGAAAAATGAATCTATTCAACAAGTCTACAACACGTCCTTAAGAGTTACATGATTTCACCCAATGTCAATGTGTCATTTCTCCAGTTCTGATCATTTTTTGGTTGTTGGTAGCTTGGTCAATGCCAAAACACAGTGAAATCTTTTTATGGCTTTAAACGCGTTTTCTCCTTGAGAGAAACTAGATTTCACTAAAAACGTTATAGTTTAAACATGCCTGTTGTACATGTGTGCAAACACTCAGGTTTCACCAATGTGTTTTTTGGTGAGAAACCTTCTATTTCAAGGTTCTGTGCGTTTTCAGACAAGTACAATATGTATTTGTAGTGTTTCTGACGAAATCCCTCCTTTTAAATGCATTTTCTCACAGAAAATGAGTCTCTCGCAATGAGAACATGGCTTTTTTGAAAAAGCATATTCTGGTCGAGAAATCGTGTTTTAAACAATAAAAACGACTCCCGGCCTTATTTAGTTCACATTTTTACTTTTGGTAAGCTAGCCCGTATTCATAACGCACTGAACCTTTTTATCGCGTTAAAAGCCTTTTCTCGACGAGAAAAGCACAATTTCATCAAAAACAAACAAAACAAGAAAAATGAATCTATTCAACAAGTCTACAACACGTCCTTAAGAGTTACATGATTTCACCCAATGTCAATGTGTCATTTCTCCAGTTCTGATCATTTTTTAGGTTGTTGGTAGCTTGGTCAATGCCAAAACACAGTGAAATCTTTTTATGGCTTTAAACGCGTTTTCTCCTCGAGAGAAACACGATTTCACTAAAAACGTTATAGTTTAAACATGCCTGTTGTACATGTGTGCAAACACTCAGAGCCTTAAGATAGGGGTTTCACCAATGTGTTTTTTGGTGAGAAACCTTCTATTTCAAGGTTCTGTGCGTTTTCAGACAAGTACAATATGTATTTAAAGTGTTTCTGATGAAATCCCTCCTTTTAATGCATTTTCTCACAGAAAACGAGTCTCTCGCCATGGGAACATGGCTTTTTTGAAAAAGCATATTCTGGTCGAGAAATCGTGTTTTAAACAATAAAAACGACTCCCGGCCTTATTTAGTTCACATTTTTACTTTTGGTAAGCTAGCCCGTATTCATAACGCACTGAACCTTTTTATCGCGTTAAACGCCTTTTCTCGACGAGAAAAGCACAATTTCATCAAAAACAAACAAAACAAGAAAAATGAATCTATTCAACAAGTCTACAACACGTCCTTAAGAGTTACATGATTTCACCCAATGTCAGTCATTTCTCCAGTTCTGATCATTTTTTAGGTTGTTGGTAGCTTGGTCAATGCCAAAACACAGTGAAATCTTTTTATGGCTTTTAAACGCGTTTTCTCCTCGAGAGAAACACGATTTCACTAAAAACGTTATAGTTTAAACATGCCTGTTGTACATGTGTGCAAACACTCAGAGCCTTAAGATAGGGGTTTCACCAATGTGTTTTTTGGTGAGAAACCTTCTATTTCAAGGTTCTGTGCGTTTTCAGACAAGTACAATATGTATTTGTAGTGTTTCTGACGAAATCCCTCCTTTTAAATGCATCTTCTCACAGAAAACGAGTCTCTCGCCATGGGAACATGGCTTTTTTGAAAAAGCATATTCTGGTCGAGAAATCGTGTTTTAAACAATAAAAACGACTCCCGGCCTTATTTAGTTCACATTTTTACTTTTGGTAAGCTAGCCCGTATTCATAACGCACTGAACCTTTTTATCGCGTTAAACGCCTTTTCTCGACGAGAAAAGCACAATTTCATCAAAAACAAACAAAACAAGAAAAATGAATCTATTCAACAAGTCTACAACACGTCCTTAAGAGTTACATGATTTCACCCAATGTCAATGTGTCATTTCTCCAGTTCTGATCATTTTTTAGGTTGTTGGTAGCTTGGTCAATGCCAAAACACAGTGAAATCTTTTTATGGCTTTAAACGCATTTTCTCCTCGAGAGAAACACGATTTCACTAAAAACGTTATAGTTTAAACATGCCTGTTGTACATGTGTGCAAACACTCAGAGCCTTAAGATAGGGGTTTCACCAATGTGTTTTTTGGTGAGAAACCTTCTATTTCAAGGTTCTGTGCGTTTTCAGACAAGTACAATATGTATTTGTAGTGTCTCTGACGAAATCCCTCCTTTTAAATGCATCTTCTCACAGAAAACGAGTCTCTCGCCATGGGAACATGGCTTTTTTGAAAAAGCATATTCTGGTCGAGAAATCGTGTTTTAAACAATAAAAACGACTCCCGGCCTTATTTAGTTCACATTTTTACTTTTGGTAAGCTAGCCCGTATTCATAACGCACTGAACCTTTTTATCGCGTTAAACGCCTTTTCTCGACGAGAAAAGCACAATTTCATCAAAAACAAACAAAACAAGAAAAATGAATCTATTCAACAAGTCTACAACACGTCCTTAAGAGTTACATGATTTCACCCAATGTCAATGTGTCATTTCTCCAGTTCTGATCATTTTTTAGGTTGTTGGTAGCTTGGTCAATGCCAAAACACAGTGAAATCTTTTTATGGCTTTAAACGCATTTTCTCCTCGAGAGAAACACGATTTCACTAAAAACGTTATAGTTTAAACATGCCTGTTGTACATGTGTGCAAACACTCAGAGCCTTAAGATAGGGGTTTCACCAATGTGTTTTTTGGTGAGAAACCTTCTATTTCAAGGTTCTGTGCGTTTTCAGACAAGTACAATATGTATTTATAGTGTTTCTGATGAAATCCCTCCTTTTAATGCATTTTCTCACAGAAAACGAGTCTCTCGCCATGGGAACATGGCTTTTTTGAAAAAGCATATTCTGGTCGAGAAATCGTGTTTTAAACAATAAAAACGACTCCCGGCCTTATTTAGTTCACATTTTTACTTTTGGTAAGCTAGCCCGTATTCATAACGCACTGAACCTTTTTATCGCGTTAAACGCCTTTTCTCGACGAGATCAGCACAATTTCATCAAAAACAAACAAAACAAGAAAAATGAATCTATTCAACAAGTCTACAACACGTCCTTAAGAGTTACATGATTTCACCCAATGTCAATGTGTCATTTCTCCAGTTCTGATCATTTTTTAGGTTGTTGGTAGCTTGGTCAATGCCAAAACACAGTGAAATCTTTTTATGGCTTTAAACGCATTTTCTCCTCGAGAGAAACACGATTTCACTAAAAACGTTATAGTTTAAACATGCCTGTTGTACATGTGTGCAAACACTCAGAGCCTTAAGATAGGGGTTTCACCAATGTGTTTTTTGGTGAGAAACCTTCTATTTCAAGGTTCTGTGCGTTTTCAGACAAGTACAATATGTATTTGTAGTGTTTCTGACGAAATCCCTCCTTTTAAATGCATTTTCTCACAGAAAATGAGTCTCTCGCAATGAGAACATGGCTTTTTTGAAAAAGCATATTCTGGTCGAGAAATCGTGTATTAAAAAATAAAAACGACTCCCGGCCTTATTTAGTTCACATTTTTACTTTTGGTAAGCTAGCCCGTATTCATAACGCACTGAACCTTTTTATCGCGTTAAACGCCTTTTCTCGACGAGAAAAGCACAATTTCATCAAAAACAAACAAAACAAGATAAATGAATCTATTCAACAAGTCTACAACACGTCCTTAAGAGTTACATGATTTCACCCAATGTCAATGTGTCATTTCTCCAGTTCTGATCATTTTTTAGGTTGTTGGTAGCTTGGTCAATGCCAAAACACAGTGAAATCTTTTTATGGCTTTAAACGCATTTTCTCCTCGAGAGAAACACGATTTCACTAAAAACGTTATAGTTTAAACATGCCTGTTGTACATGTGTGCAAACACTCAGAGCCTTAAGATAGGGGTTTCACCAATGTGTTTTTTGGTGAGAAACCTTCTATTTCAAGGTTCTGTGCGTTTTCAGACAAGTACAATATGTATTTGTAGTGTTTCTGACGAAATCCCTCCTTTTAAATGCATTTTCTCACAGAAAACGAGTCTCTCGCAATGAGAACATGGCTTTTTTGAAAAAGCATATTCTGGTCGAGAAATCGTGTTTTAAAAAATAAAAACGACTCCCGGCCTTATTTAGTTCACATTTTTACTTTTGGTAAGCTAGCCCGTATTCATAACGCACTGAACCTTTTTATCGCGTTAAACGCCTTTTCTCGACGAGATCAGCACAATTTCATCAAAAACAAACAAAACAAGAAAAATGAATCTATTCAACAAGTCTACAACACGTCCTTAAGAGTTACATGATTTCACCCAATGTCAATGTGTCATTTCTCCAGTTCTGATCATTTTTTAGGTTGTTGGTAGCTTGGTCAATGCCAAAACACAGTGAAATCTTTTTATGGCTTTAAACGCATTTTCTCCTCGAGAGAAACACGATTTCACTAAAAACGTTATAGTTTAAACATGCCTGTTGTACATGTGTGCAAACACTCAGAGCCTTAAGATAGGGGTTTCACCAATGTGTTTTTTGGTGAGAAACCTTCTATTTCAAGGTTCTGTGCGTTTTCAGACAAGTACAATATGTATTTGTAGTGTTTCTGACGAAATCCCTCCTTTTAAATGCATTTTCTCACAGAAAATGAGTCTCTCGCAATGAGAACATGGCTTTTTTGAAAAAGCATATTCTGGTCGAGAAATCGTGTTTTAAAAAATAAAAACGACTCCCGGCCTTATTTAGTTCACATTTTTACTTTTGGTAAGCTAGCCCGTATTCATAACGCACTGAACCTTTTTATCGCGTTAAACGCCTTTTCTCGACGAGATCAGCACAATTTCATCAAAAACAAACAAAACAAGAAAAATGAATCTATTCAACAAGTCTACAACACGTCCTTAAGAGTTACATGATTTCACCCAATGTCAGTCATTTCTCCAGTTCTGATCATTTTTTAGGTTGTTGGTAGCTTGGTCAATGCCAAAACACAGTGAAATCTTTTTATGGCTTTTAAACGCGTTTTCTCCTCGAGAGAAACACGATTTCACTAAAAACGTTATAGTTTAAACATGCCTGTTGTACATGTGTGCAAACACTCAGAGCCTTAAGATAGGGGTTTCACCAATGTGTTTTTTGGTGAGAAACCTTCTATTTCAAGGTTCTGTGCGTTTTCAGACAAGTACAATATGTATTTGTAGTGTTTCTGACGAAATCCCTCCTTTTAAATGCATCTTCTCACAGAAAACGAGTCTCTCGCCATGGGAACATGGCTTTTTTGAAAAAGCATATTCTGGTCGAGAAATCGTGTTTTAAACAATAAAAACGACTCCCGGCCTTATTTAGTTCACATTTTTACTTTTGGTAAGCTAGCCCGTATTCATAACGCACTGAACCTTTTTATCGCGTTAAACGCCTTTTCTCGACGAGAAAAGCACAATTTCATCAAAAACAAACAAAACAAGAAAAATGAATCTATTCAACAAGTCTACAACACGTCCTTAAGAGTTACATGATTTCACCCAATGTCAATGTGTCATTTCTCCAGTTCTGATCATTTTTTAGGTTGTTGGTAGCTTGGTCAATGCCAAAACACAGTGAAATCTTTTTATGGCTTTAAACGCATTTTCTCCTCGAGAGAAACACGATTTCACTAAAAACGTTATAGTTTAAACATGCCTGTTGTACATGTGTGCAAACACTCAGAGCCTTAAGATAGGGGTTTCACCAATGTGTTTTTTGGTGAGAAACCTTCTATTTCAAGGTTCTGTGCGTTTTCAGACAAGTACAATATGTATTTGTAGTGTTTCTGACGAAATCCCTCCTTTTAAATGCATCTTCTCACAGAAAACGAGTCTCTCGCCATGGGAACATGGCTTTTTTGAAAAAGCATATTCTGGTCGAGAAATCGTGTTTTAAACAATAAAAACGACTCCCGGCCTTACTTAGTTCACATTTTTACTTTTGGTAAGCTAGCCCGTATTCATAACGCACTGAACCTTTTTATCGCGTTAAACGCCTTTTCTCGACGAGAAAAGCACAATTTCATCAAAAACAAACAAAACAAGAAAAATGAATCTATTCAACAAGTCTACAACACGTCCTTAAGAGTTACATGATTTCACCCAATGTCAATGTGTCATTTCTCCAGTTCTGATCATTTTTTAGGTTGTTGGTAGCTTGGTCAATGCCAAAACACAGTGAAATCTTTTTATGGCCTTTAAACGCGTTTTCTCCTCGAGAGAAACACGATTTCACTAAAAACGTTATAGTTTAAACATGCCTGTTGTACATGTGTGCAAACACTCAGAGCCTTAAGATAGGGGTTTCACCAATGTGTTTTTTGGTGAGAAACCTTCTATTTCAAGGTTCTGTGCGTTTTCAGACAAGTACAATATGTATTTGTAGTGTCTCTGACGAAATCCCTCCTTTTAAATGCATCTTCTCACAGAAAACGAGTCTCTCGCCATGGGAACATGGCTTTTTTGAAAAAGCATATTCTGGTCGAGAAATCGTGTTTTAAACAATAAAAACGACTCCCGGCCTTATTTAGTTCACATTTTTACTTTTGGTAAGCTAGCCCGTATTCATAACGCACTGAACCTTTTTATCGCGTTAAACGCCTTTTCTCGACGAGAAAAGCACAATTTCATCAAAAACAAACAAAACAAGAAAAATGAATCTATTCAACAAGTCTACAACACGTCCTTAAGAGTTACATGATTTCACCCAATGTCAATGTGTCATTTCTCCAGTTCTGATCATTTTTTAGGTTGTTGGTAGCTTGGTCAATGCCAAAACACAGTGAAATCTTTTTATGGCTTTAAACGCATTTTCTCCTCGAGAGAAACACGATTTCACTAAAAACGTTATAGTTTAAACATGCCTGTTGTACATGTGTGCAAACACTCAGAGCCTTAAGATAGGGGTTTCACCAATGTGTTTTTTGGTGAGAAACCTTCTATTTCAAGGTTCTGTGCGTTTTCAGACAAGTACAATATGTATTTATAGTGTTTCTGATGAAATCCCTCCTTTTAATGCATTTTCTCACAGAAAACGAGTCTCTCGCCATGGGAACATGGCTTTTTTGAAAAAGCATATTCTGGTCGAGAAATCGTGTTTTAAACAATAAAAACGACTCCCGGCCTTATTTAGTTCACATTTTTACTTTTGGTAAGCTAGCCCGTATTCATAACGCACTGAACCTTTTTATCGCGTTAAACGCCTTTTCTCGACGAGATCAGCACAATTTCATCAAAAACAAACAAAACAAGAAAAATGAATCTATTCAACAAGTCTACAACACGTCCTTAAGAGTTACATGATTTCACCCAATGTCAATGTGTCATTTCTCCAGTTCTGATCATTTTTTAGGTTGTTGGTAGCTTGGTCAATGCCAAAACACAGTGAAATCTTTTTATGGCTTTAAACGCATTTTCTCCTCGAGAGAAACACGATTTCACTAAAAACGTTATAGTTTAAACATGCCTGTTGTACATGTGTGCAAACACTCAGAGCCTTAAGATAGGGGTTTCACCAATGTGTTTTTTGGTGAGAAACCTTCTATTTCAAGGTTCTGTGCGTTTTCAGACAAGTACAATATGTATTTGTAGTGTTTCTGACGAAATCCCTCCTTTTAAATGCATTTTCTCACAGAAAATGAGTCTCTCGCAATGAGAACATGGCTTTTTTGAAAAAGCATATTCTGGTCGAGAAATCGTGTATTAAAAAATAAAAACGACTCCCGGCCTTATTTAGTTCACATTTTTACTTTTGGTAAGCTAGCCCGTATTCATAACGCACTGAACCTTTTTATCGCGTTAAACGCCTTTTCTCGACGAGAAAAGCACAATTTCATCAAAAACAAACAAAACAAGATAAATGAATCTATTCAACAAGTCTACAACACGTCCTTAAGAGTTACATGATTTCACCCAATGTCAATGTGTCATTTCTCCAGTTCTGATCATTTTTTAGGTTGTTGG
Organism: Lampris incognitus; assembly: GCF_029633865.1. Classification (NCBI taxonomy): domain Eukaryota; kingdom Metazoa; phylum Chordata; class Actinopteri; order Lampriformes; family Lampridae; genus Lampris; species Lampris incognitus. The sequence continues at coordinate 55,589,915 of NC_079222.1, forward strand.
TAGCTTGGTCAATGCCAAAACACAGTGAAATCTTTTTATGGCTTTAAACGCATTTTCTCCTCGAGAGAAACACGATTTCACTAAAAACGTTATAGTTTAAACATGCCTGTTGTACATGTGTGCAAACACTCAGAGCCTTAAGATAGGGGTTTCACCAATGTGTTTTTTGGTGAGAAACCTTCTATTTCAAGGTTCTGTGCGTTTTCAGACAAGTACAATATGTATTTGTAGTGTTTCTGACGAAATCCCTCCTTTTAAATGCATTTTCTCACAGAAAACGAGTCTCTCGCAATGAGAACATGGCTTTTTTGAAAAAGCATATTCTGGTCGAGAAATCGTGTTTTAAAAAATAAAAACGACTCCCGGCCTTATTTAGTTCACATTTTTACTTTTGGTAAGCTAGCCCGTATTCATAACGCACTGAACCTTTTTATCGCGTTAAACGCCTTTTCTCGACGAGATCAGCACAATTTCATCAAAAACAAACAAAACAAGAAAAATGAATCTATTCAACAAGTCTACAACACGTCCTTAAGAGTTACATGATTTCACCCAATGTCAATGTGTCATTTCTCCAGTTCTGATCATTTTTTAGGTTGTTGGTAGCTTGGTCAATGCCAAAACACAGTGAAATCTTTTTATGGCTTTAAACGCATTTTCTCCTCGAGAGAAACACGATTTCACTAAAAACGTTATAGTTTAAACATGCCTGTTGTACATGTGTGCAAACACTCAGAGCCTTAAGATAGGGGTTTCACCAATGTGTTTTTTGGTGAGAAACCTTCTATTTCAAGGTTCTGTGCGTTTTCAGACAAGTACAATATGTATTTGTAGTGTTTCTGACGAAATCCCTCCTTTTAAATGCATTTTCTCACAGAAAACGAGTCTCTCGCAATGAGAACATGGCTTTTTTGAAAAAGCATATTCTGGTCGAGAAATCGTGTTTTAAAAAATAAAAACGACTCCCGGCCTTATTTAGTTCACATTTTTACTTTTGGTAAGCTAGCCCGTATTCATAACGCACTGAACCTTTTTATCGCGTTAAACGCCTTTTCTCGACGAGATCAGCACAATTTCATCAAAAACAAACAAAACAAGAAAAATGAATCTATTCAACAAGTCTACAACACGTCCTTAAGAGTTACATGATTTCACCCAATGTCAATGTGTCATTTCTCCAGTTCTGATCATTTTTTAGGTTGTTGGTAGCTTGGTCAATGCCAAAACACAGTGAAATCTTTTTATGGCTTTAAACGCATTTTCTCCTCGAGAGAAACACGATTTCACTAAAAACGTTATAGTTTAAACATGCCTGTTGTACATGTGTGCAAACACTCAGAGCCTTAAGATAGGGGTTTCACCAATGTGTTTTTTGGTGAGAAACCTTCTATTTCAAGGTTCTGTGCGTTTTCAGACAAGTACAATATGTATTTGTAGTGTTTCTGACGAAATCCCTCCTTTTAAATGCATTTTCTCACAGAAAATGAGTCTCTCGCAATGAGAACATGGCTTTTTTGAAAAAGCATATTCTGGTCGAGAAATCGTGTTTTAAAAAATAAAAACGACTCCCGGCCTTATTTAGTTCACATTTTTACTTTTGGTAAGCTAGCCCGTATTCATAACGCACTGAACCTTTTTATCGCGTTAAACGCCTTTTCTCGACGAGATCAGCACAATTTCATCAAAAACAAACAAAACAAGAAAAATGAATCTATTCAACAAGTCTACAACACGTCCTTAAGAGTTACATGATTTCACCCAATGTCAATGTGTCATTTCTCCAGTTCTGATCATTTTTTAGGTTGTTGGTAGCTTGGTCAATGCCAAAACACAGTGAAATCTTTTTATGGCTTTAAACGCATTTTCTCCTCGAGAGAAACACGATTTCACTAAAAACGTTATAGTTTAAACATGCCTGTTGTACATGTGTGCAAACACTCAGAGCCTTAAGATAGGGGTTTCACCAATGTGTTTTTTGGTGAGAAACCTTCTATTTCAAGGTTCTGTGCGTTTTCAGACAAGTACAATATGTATTTGTAGTGTTTCTGACGAAATCCCTCCTTTTAAATGCATTTTCTCACAGAAAATGAGTCTCTCGCAATGAGAACATGGCTTTTTTGAAAAAGCATATTCTGGTCGAGAAATCGTGTTTTAAAAAATAAAAACGACTCCCGGCCTTATTTAGTTCACATTTTTACTTTTGGTAAGCTAGCCCGTATTCATAACGCACTGAACCTTTTTATCGCGTTAAACGCCTTTTCTCGACGAGATCAGCACAATTTCATCAAAAACAAACAAAACAAGATAAATGAATCTATTCAACAAGTCTACAACACGTCCTTAAGAGTTACATGATTTCACCCAATGTCAATGTGTCATTTCTCCAGTTCTGATCATTTTTTAGGTTGTTGGTAGCTTGGTCAATGCCAAAACACAGTGAAATCTTTTTATGGCTTTAAACGCATTTTCTCCTCGAGAGAAACACGATTTCACTAAAAACGTTATAGTTTAAACATGCCTGTTGTACATGTGTGCAAACACTCAGAGCCTTAAGATAGGGGTTTCACCAATGTGTTTTTTGGTGAGAAACCTTCTATTTCAAGGTTCTGTGCGTTTTCAGACAAGTACAATATGTATTTGTAGTGTTTCTGACGAAATCCCTCCTTTTAAATGCATTTTCTCACAGAAAACGAGTCTCTCGCAATGAGAACATGGCTTTTTTGAAAAAGCATATTCTGGTCGAGAAATCGTGTTTTAAAAAATAAAAACGACTCCCGGCCTTATTTAGTTCACATTTTTACTTTTGGTAAGCTAGCCCGTATTCATAACGCACTGAACCTTTTTATCGCGTTAAACGCCTTTTCTCGACGAGATCAGCACAATTTCATCAAAAACAAACAAAACAAGAAAAATGAATCTATTCAACAAGTCTACAACACGTCCTTAAGAGTTACATGATTTCACCCAATGTCAATGTGTCATTTCTCCAGTTCTGATCATTTTTTAGGTTGTTGGTAGCTTGGTCAATGCCAAAACACAGTGAAATCTTTTTATGGCTTTAAACGCATTTTCTCCTCGAGAGAAACACGATTTCACTAAAAACGTTATAGTTTAAACATGCCTGTTGTACATGTGTGCAAACACTCAGAGCCTTAAGATAGGGGTTTCACCAATGTGTTTTTTGGTGAGAAACCTTCTATTTCAAGGTTCTGTGCGTTTTCAGACAAGTACAATATGTATTTGTAGTGTTTCTGACGAAATCCCTCCTTTTAAATGCATTTTCTCACAGAAAATGAGTCTCTCGCAATGAGAACATGGCTTTTTTGAAAAAGCATATTCTGGTCGAGAAATCGTGTTTTAAAAAATAAAAACGACGCCCGGCCTTATTTAGTTCACATTTTTACTTTTGGTAAGCTAGCCCGTATTCATAACGCACTGAACCTTTTTATCGCGTTAAACGCCTTTTCTCGACGAGATCAGCACAATTTCATCAAAAACAAACAAAACAAGAAAAATGAATCTATTCAACAAGTCTACAACACGTCCTTAAGAGTTACATGATTTCACCCAATGTCAATGTGTCATTTCTCCAGTTCTGATCATTTTTTAGGTTGTTGGTAGCTTGGTCAATGCCAAAACACAGTGAAATCTTTTTATGGCTTTAAACGCATTTTCTCCTCGAGAGAAACACGATTTCACTAAAAACGTTATAGTTTAAACATGCCTGTTGTACATGTGTGCAAACACTCAGAGCCTTAAGATAGGGGTTTCACCAATGTGTTTTTTGGTGAGAAACCTTCTATTTCAAGGTTCTGTGCGTTTTCAGACAAGTACAATATGTATTTGTAGTGTTTCTGACGAAATCCCTCCTTTTAAATGCATTTTCTCACAGAAAATGAGTCTCTCGCAATGAGAACATGGCTTTTTTGAAAAAGCATATTCTGGTCGAGAAATCGTGTTTTAAAAAATAAAAACGACTCCCGGCCTTATTTAGTTCACATTTTTACTTTTGGTAAGCTAGCCCGTATTCATAACGCACTGAACCTTTTTATCGCGTTAAACGCCTTTTCTCGACGAGAAAAGCACAATTTCATCAAAAACAAACAAAACAAGATAAATGAATCTATTCAACAAGTCTACAACACGTCCTTAAGAGTTACATGATTTCACCCAATGTCAATGTGTCATTTCTCCAGTTCTGATCATTTTTTTGGTTGTTGGTAGCTTGGTCAATGCCAAAACACAGTGAAATCTTTTTATGGCTTTAAACGCATTTTCTCCTCGAGAGAAACACGATTTCACTAAAAACGTTATAGTTTAAACATGCCTGTTGTACATGTGTGCAAACACTCAGAGCCTTAAGATAGGGGTTTCACCAATGTGTTTTTTGGTGAGAAACCTTCTATTTCAAGGTTCTGTGCGTTTTCAGACAAGTACAATATGTATTTGTAGTGTTTCTGACGAAATCCCTCCTTTTAAATGCATTTTCTCACAGAAAACGAGTCTCTCGCAATGAGAACATGGCTTTTTTGAAAAAGCATATTCTGGTCGAGAAATCGTGTTTTAAAAAATAAAAACGACTCCCGGCCTTATTTAGTTCACATTTTTACTTTTGGTAAGCTAGCCCGTATTCATAACGCACTGAACCTTTTTATCGCGTTAAACGCCTTTTCTCGACGAGAAAAGCACAATTTCATCAAAAACAAACAAAACAAGAAAAATGAATCTATTCAACAAGTCTACAACACGTCCTTAACAGTTACATGATTTCACCCAATGTCAATGTGTCATTTCTCCAGTTCTGATCATTTTTTTGGTTGTTGGTAGCTTGGTCAATGCCAAAACACAGTGAAATCTTTTTATGGCTTTAAACGCGTTTTCTCCTCGAGAGAAACACGATTTCACTAAAAACGTTATAGTTTAAACATGCCTGTTGTACATGTGTGCAAACACTCAGAGCCTTAAGATAGGGGTTTCACCAATGTGTTTTTTGGTGAGAAACCTTCTATTTCAAGGTTCTGTGCGTTTTCAGACAAGTACAATATGTATTTGTAGTGTTTCTGACGAAATCCCTCCTTTTAAATGCATTTTCTCACAGAAAATGAGTCTCTCGCAATGAGAACATGGCTTTTTTGAAAAAGCATATTCTGGTCGAGAAATCGTGTATTAAAAAATAAAAACGACTCCCGGCCTTATTTAGTTCACATTTTTACTTTTGGTAAGCTAGCCCGTATTCATAACGCACTGAACCTTTTTATCGCGTTAAACGCCTTTTCTCGACGAGAAAAGCACAATTTCATCAAAAACAAACAAAACAAGATAAATGAATCTATTCAACAAGTCTACAACACGTCCTTAAGAGTTACATGATTTCACCCAATGTCAATGTGTCATTTCTCCAGTTCTGATCATTTTTTAGGTTGTTGGTAGCTTGGTCAATGCCAAAACACAGTGAAATCTTTTTATGGCTTTAAACGCATTTTCTCCTCGAGAGAAACACGATTTCACTAAAAACGTTATAGTTTAAACATGCCTGTTGTACATGTGTGCAAACACTCAGAGCCTTAAGATAGGGGTTTCACCAATGTGTTTTTTGGTGAGAAACCTTCTATTTCAAGGTTCTGTGCGTTTTCAGACAAGTACAATATGTATTTGTAGTGTTTCTGACGAAATCCCTCCTTTTAAATGCATTTTCTCACAGAAAACGAGTCTCTCGCAATGAGAACATGGCTTTTTTGAAAAAGCATATTCTGGTCGAGAAATCGTGTTTTAAACAATAAAAACGACTCCCGGCCTTATTTAGTTCACATTTTTACTTTTGGTAAGCTAGCCCGTATTCATAACGCACTGAACCTTTTTATCGCGTTAAACGCCTTTTCTCGACGAGAAAAGCACAATTTCATCAAAAACAAACAAAACAAGAAAAATGAATCTATTCAACAAGTCTACAACACGTCCTTAAGAGTTACATGATTTCACCCAATGTCAATGTGTCATTTCTCCAGTTCTGATCATTTTTTTGGTTGTTGGTAGCTTGGTCAATGCCAAAACACAGTGAAATCTTTTTATGGCTTTAAACGCGTTTTCTCCTCGAGAGAAACACGATTTCACTAAAAACGTTATAGTTTAAACATGCCTGTTGTACATGTGTGCAAACACTCAGAGCCTTAAGATAGGGGTTTCACCAATGTGTTTTTTGGTGAGAAACCTTCTATTTCAAGGTTCTGTGCGTTTTCAGACAAGTACAATATGTATTTATAGTGTTTCTGATGAAATCCCTCCTTTTAATGCATTTTCTCACAGAAAACGAGTCTCTCGCCATGGGAACATGGCTTTTTTGAAAAAGCATATTCTGGTTAAGAAATCGTGTTTTAAACAATAAAAACGACTCCCGGCCTTATTTAGTTCACATTTTTACTTTTGGTAAGCTAGCCCGTATTCAAAACGCACTGAACCTTTTTATCGCGTTAAACGCCTTTTCTCGACGAGAAAAGCACAATTTCATCAAAAACAAACAAAACAAGAAAAATGAATCTATTCAACAAGTCTACAACACGTCCCTTAAGAGTTACATGATTTCACCCAATGTCAATGTGTCATTTCTCCAGTTCTGATCATTTTTTAGGTTGTTGGTAGCTTGGTCAATGCCAAAACACAGTGAAATCTTTTTATGGCTTTAAACGCGTTTTCTCCTCGAGAGAAACACGATTTCACTAAAAACGTTATAGTTTAAACATGCCTGTTGTACATGTGTGCAAACACTCAGAGCCTTAAGATAGGGGTTTCACCAATGTGTTTTTTGGTGAGAAACCTTCTATTTCAAGGTTCTGTGCGTTTTCAGACAAGTACAATATGTATTTAAAGTGTTTCTGATGAAATCCCTCCTTTTAATGCATTTTCTCACAGAAAACGAGTCTCTCGCCATGGGAACATGGCTTTTTTGAAAAAGCATATTCTGGTCGAGAAATCGTGTTTTAAACAATAAAAACGACTCCCGGCCTTATTTAGTTCACATTTTTACTTTTGGTAAGCTAGCCCGTATTCATAACGCACTGAACCTTTTTATCGCGTTAAAAGCCTTTTCTCGACGAGAAAAGCACAATTTCATCAAAAACAAACAAAACAAGAAAAATGAATCTATTCAACAAGTCTACAACACGTCCTTAAGAGTTACATGATTTCACCCAATGTCAATGTGTAATTTCTCCAGTTCTGATCATTTTTTAGGTTGTTGGTAGCTTGGTCAATGCCAAAACACAGTGAAATCTTTTTATGGCTTTAAACGCGTTTTCTCCTCGAGAGAAACACGATTTCACTAAAAACGTTATAGTTTAAACATGCCTGTTGTACATGTGTGCAAACACTCAGAGCCTTAAGATAGGGGTTTCACCAATGTGTTTTTTGGTGAGAAACCTTCTATTTCAAGGTTCTGTGCGTTTTCAGACAAGTACAATATGTATTTGTAGTGTTTCTGACGAAATCCCTCCTTTTAAATGCATTTTCTCACAGAAAAAGAGTCTCTCGCAATGAGAACATGGCTTTTTTGAAAAAGCATATTCTGGTCGAGAAATCGTGTTTTAAACAATAAAAACGACTCCCGGCCTTACTTAGTTCACATTTTTACTTTTGGTAAGCTAGCCCGTATTCATAACGCACTGAACCTTTTTATCGCGTTAAAAGCCTTTTCTCGACGAGAAAAGCACAATTTCATCAAAAACAAAGAAAACAAGAAAAATGAATCTATTCAACAAGTCTACAACACGTCCTTAAGAGTTACATGATTTCACCCAATGTCAATGTGTCATTTCTCCAGTTCTGATCATTTTTTGGTTGTTGGTAGCTTGGTCAATGCCAAAACACAGTGAAATCTTTTTATGGCTTTAAACGCGTTTTCTCCTTGAGAGAAACTAGATTTCACTAAAAACGTTATAGTTTAAACATGCCTGTTGTACATGTGTGCAAACACTCAGAGCCTTAAGATAGGGGTTTCACCAATGTGTTTTTTGGTGAGAAACCTTCTATTTCAAGGTTCTGTGCGTTTTCAGACAAGTACAATATGTATTTGTAGTGTTTCTGACGAAATCCCTCCTTTTAAATGCATTTTCTCACAGAAAATGAGTCTCTCGCAATGAGAACATGGCTTTTTTGAAAAAGCATATTCTGGTCGAGAAATCGTGTTTTAAACAATAAAAACGACTCCCGGCCTTATTTAGTTCACATTTTTACTTTTGGTAAGCTAGCCCGTATTCATAACGCACTGAACCTTTTTATCGCGTTAAAAGCCTTTTCTCGACGAGAAAAGCACAATTTCATCAAAAACAAACAAAACAAGAAAAATGAATCTATTCAACAAGTCTACAACACGTCCTTAAGAGTTACATGATTTCACCCAATGTCAATGTGTCATTTCTCCAGTTCTGATCATTTTTTAGGTTGTTGGTAGCTTGGTCAATGCCAAAACACAGTGAAATCTTTTTATGGCTTTAAACGCGTTTTCTCCTCGAGAGAAACACGATTTCACTAAAAACGTTATAGTTTAAACATGCCTGTTGTACATGTGTGCAAACACTCAGAGCCTTAAGATAGGGGTTTCACCAATGTGTTTTTTGGTGAGAAACCTTCTATTTCAAGGTTCTGTGCGTTTTCAGACAAGTACAATATGTATTTAAAGTGTTTCTGATGAAATCCCTCCTTTTAATGCATTTTCTCACAGAAAACGAGTCTCTCGCCATGGGAACATGGCTTTTTTGAAAAAGCATATTCTGGTCGAGAAATCGTGTTTTAAACAATAAAAACGACTCCCGGCCTTATTTAGTTCACATTTTTACTTTTGGTAAGCTAGCCCGTATTCATAACGCACTGAACCTTTTTATCGCGTTAAACGCCTTTTCTCGACGAGAAAAGCACAATTTCATCAAAAACAAACAAAACAAGAAAAATGAATCTATTCAACAAGTCTACAACACGTCCTTAAGAGTTACATGATTTCACCCAATGTCAATGTGTCATTTCTCCAGTTCTGATCATTTTTTAGGTTGTTGGTAGCTTGGTCAATGCCAAAACACAGTGAAATCTTTTTATGGCTTTAAACGCATTTTCTCCTCGAGAGAAACACGATTTCACTAAAAACGTTATAGTTTAAACATGCCTGTTGTACATGTGTGCAAACACTCAGAGCCTTAAGATAGGGGTTTCACCAATGTGTTTTTTGGTGAGAAACCTTCTATTTCAAGGTTCTGTGCGTTTTCAGACAAGTACAATATGTATTTATAGTGTTTCTGATGAAATCCCTCCTTTTAGTGCATTTTCTCACAGAAAACGAGTCTCTCGCCATGGGAACATGGCTTTTTTGAAAAAGCATATTCTGGTCGAGAAATCGTGTTTTAAACAATAAAAACGACTCCCGGCCTTACTTAGTTCACATTTTTACTTTTGGTAAGCTAGCCCGTATTCATAACGCACTGAACCTTTTTATCGCGTTAAACGCCTTTTCTCGACGAGAAAAGCACAATTTCATCAAAAACAAACAAAACAAGAAAAATGAATCTATTCAACAAGTCTACAACACGTCCTTAAGAGTTACATGATTTCACCCAATGTCAGTCATTTCTCCAGTTCTGATCATTTTTTAGGTTGTTGGTAGCTTGGTCAATGCCAAAACACAGTGAAATCTTTTTATGGCTTTTAAACGCGTTTTCTCCTCGAGAGAAACACGATTTCACTAAAAACGTTATAGTTTAAACATGCCTGTTGTACATGTGTGCAAACACTCAGAGCCTTAAGATAGGGGTTTCACCAATGTGTTTTTTGGTGAGAAACCTTCTATTTCAAGGTTCTGTGCGTTTTCAGACAAGTACAATATGTATTTGTAGTGTTTCTGACGAAATCCCTCCTTTTAAATGCATCTTCTCACAGAAAACGAGTCTCTCGCCATGGGAACATGGCTTTTTTGAAAAAGCATATTCTGGTCGAGAAATCGTGTTTTAAACAATAAAAACGACTCCCGGCCTTATTTAGTTCACATTTTTACTTTTGGTAAGCTAGCCCGTATTCATAACGCACTGAACCTTTTTATCGCGTTAAACGCCTTTTCTCGACGAGAAAAGCACAATTTCATCAAAAACAAACAAAACAAGAAAAATGAATCTATTCAACAAGTCTACAACACGTCCTTAAGAGTTACATGATTTCACCCAATGTCAATGTGTCATTTCTCCAGTTCTGATCATTTTTTAGGTTGTTGGTAGCTTGGTCAATGCCAAAACACAGTGAAATCTTTTTATGGCTTTAAACGCATTTTCTCCTCGAGAGAAACACGATTTCACTAAAAACGTTATAGTTTAAACATGCCTGTTGTACATGTGTGCAAACACTCAGAGCCTTAAGATAGGGGTTTCACCAATGTGTTTTTTGGTGAGAAACCTTCTATTTCAAGGTTCTGTGCGTTTTCAGACAAGTACAATATGTATTTGTAGTGTTTCTGACGAAATCCCTCCTTTTAAATGCATCTTCTCACAGAAAACGAGTCTCTCGCCATGGGAACATGGCTTTTTTGAAAAAGCATATTCTGGTCGAGAAATCGTGTTTTAAACAATAAAAACGACTCCCGGCCTTACTTAGTTCACATTTTTACTTTTGGTAAGCTAGCCCGTATTCATAACGCACTGAACCTTTTTATCGCGTTAAACGCCTTTTCTCGACGAGAAAAGCACAATTTCATCAAAAACAAACAAAACAAGAAAAATGAATCTATTCAACAAGTCTACAACACGTCCTTAAGAGTTACATGATTTCACCCAATGTCAATGTGTCATTTCTCCAGTTCTGATCATTTTTTAGGTTGTTGGTAGCTTGGTCAATGCCAAAACACAGTGAAATCTTTTTATGGCCTTTAAACGCGTTTTCTCCTCGAGAGAAACACGATTTCACTAAAAACGTTATAGTTTAAACATGCCTGTTGTACATGTGTGCAAACACTCAGAGCCTTAAGATAGGGGTTTCACCAATGTGTTTTTTGGTGAGAAACCTTCTATTTCAAGGTTCTGTGCGTTTTCAGACAAGTACAATATGTATTTGTAGTGTCTCTGACGAAATCCCTCCTTTTAAATGCATCTTCTCACAGAAAACGAGTCTCTCGCCATGGGAACATGGCTTTTTTGAAAAAGCATATTCTGGTCGAGAAATCGTGTTTTAAACAATAAAAACGACTCCCGGCCTTATTTAGTTCACATTTTTACTTTTGGTAAGCTAGCCCGTATTCATAACGCACTGAACCTTTTTATCGCGTTAAACGCCTTTTCTCGACGAGAAAAGCACAATTTCATCAAAAACAAACAAAACAAGAAAAATGAATCTATTCAACAAGTCTACAACACGTCCTTAAGAGTTACATGATTTCACCCAATGTCAATGTGTCATTTCTCCAGTTCTGATCATTTTTTAGGTTGTTGGTAGCTTGGTCAATGCCAAAACACAGTGAAATCTTTTTATGGCTTTAAACGCATTTTCTCCTCGAGAGAAACACGATTTCACTAAAAACGTTATAGTTTAAACATGCCTGTTGTACATGTGTGCAAACACTCAGAGCCTTAAGATAGGGGTTTCACCAATGTGTTTTTTGGTGAGAAACCTTCTATTTCAAGGTTCTGTGCGTTTTCAGACAAGTACAATATGTATTTATAGTGTTTCTGATGAAATCCCTCCTTTTAATGCATTTTCTCACAGAAAACGAGTCTCTCGCCATGGGAACATGGCTTTTTTGAAAAAGCATATTCTGGTCGAGAAATCGTGTTTTAAACAATAAAAACGACTCCCGGCCTTATTTAGTTCACATTTTTACTTTTGGTAAGCTAGCCCGTATTCATAACGCACTGAACCTTTTTATCGCGTTAAACGCCTTTTCTCGACGAGAAAAGCACAATTTCATCAAAAACAAACAAAACAAGAAAAATGAATCTATTCAACAAGTCTACAACACGTCCTTAAGAGTTACATGATTTCACCCAATGTCAATGTGTCATTTCTCCAGTTCTGATCATTTTTTAGGTTGTTGGTAGCTTGGTCAATGCCAAAACACAGTGAAATCTTTTTATGGCTTTAAACGCATTTTCTCCTCGAGAGAAACACGATTTCACTAAAAACGTTATAGTTTAAACATGCCTGTTGTACATGTGTGCAAACACTCAGAGCCTTAAGATAGGGGTTTCACCAATGTGTTTTTTGGTGAGAAACCTTCTATTTCAAGGTTCTGTGCGTTTTCAGACAAGTACAATATGTATTTGTAGTGTTTCTGACGAAATCCCTCCTTTTAAATGCATTTTCTCACAGAAAACGAGTCTCTCGCAATGAGAACATGGCTTTTTTGAAAAAGCATATTCTGGTCGAGAAATCGTGTTTTAAAAAATAAAAACGACTCCCGGCCTTATTTAGTTCACATTTTTACTTTTGGTAAGCTAGCCCGTATTCATAACGCACTGAACCTTTTTATCGCGTTAAACGCCTTTTCTCGACGAGATCAGCACAATTTCATCAAAAACAAACAAAACAAGAAAAATGAATCTATTCAACAAGTCTACAACACGTCCTTAAGAGTTACATGATTTCACCCAATGTCAATGTGTCATTTCTCCAGTTCTGATCATTTTTTAGGTTGTTGGTAGCTTGGTCAATGCCAAAACACAGTGAAATCTTTTTATGGCTTTAAACGCATTTTCTCCTCGAGAGAAACACGATTTCACTAAAAACGTTATAGTTTAAACATGCCTGTTGTACATGTGTGCAAACACTCAGAGCCTTAAGATAGGGGTTTCACCAATGTGTTTTTTGGTGAGAAACCTTCTATTTCAAGGTTCTGTGCGTTTTCAGACAAGTACAATATGTATTTGTAGTGTTTCTGACGAAATCCCTCCTTTTAAATGCATTTTCTCACAGAAAATGAGTCTCTCGCAATGAGAACATGGCTTTTTTGAAAAAGCATATTCTGGTCGAGAAATCGTGTTTTAAAAAATAAAAACGACGCCCGGCCTTATTTAGTTCACATTTTTACTTTTGGTAAGCTAGCCCGTATTCATAACGCACTGAACCTTTTTATCGCGTTAAACGCCTTTTCTCGACGAGATCAGCACAATTTCATCAAAAACAAACAAAACAAGAAAAATGAATCTATTCAACAAGTCTACAACACGTCCTTAAGAGTTACATGATTTCACCCAATGTCAATGTGTCATTTCTCCAGTTCTGATCATTTTTTAGGTTGTTGGTAGCTTGGTCAATGCCAAAACACAGTGAAATCTTTTTATGGCTTTAAACGCATTTTCTCCTCGAGAGAAACACGATTTCACTAAAAACGTTATAGTTTAAACATGCCTGTTGTACATGTGTGCAAACACTCAGAGCCTTAAGATAGGGGTTTCACCAATGTGTTTTTTGGTGAGAAACCTTCTATTTCAAGGTTCTGTGCGTTTTCAGACAAGTACAATATGTATTTGTAGTGTTTCTGACGAAATCCCTCCTTTTAAATGCATTTTCTCACAGAAAATGAGTCTCTCGCAATGAGAACATGGCTTTTTTGAAAAAGCATATTCTGGTCGAGAAATCGTGTTTTAAAAAATAAAAACGACTCCCGGCCTTATTTAGTTCACATTTTTACTTTTGGTAAGCTAGCCCGTATTCATAACGCACTGAACCTTTTTATCGCGTTAAACGCCTTTTCTCGACGAGAAAAGCACAATTTCATCAAAAACAAACAAAACAAGATAAATGAATCTATTCAACAAGTCTACAACACGTCCTTAAGAGTTACATGATTTCACCCAATGTCAATGTGTCATTTCTCCAGTTCTGATCATTTTTTTGGTTGTTGGTAGCTTGGTCAATGCCAAAACACAGTGAAATCTTTTTATGGCTTTAAACGCATTTTCTCCTCGAGAGAAACACGATTTCACTAAAAACGTTATAGTTTAAACATGCCTGTTGTACATGTGTGCAAACACTCAGAGCCTTAAGATAGGGGTTTCACCAATGTGTTTTTTGGTGAGAAACCTTCTATTTCAAGGTTCTGTGCGTTTTCAGACAAGTACAATATGTATTTGTAGTGTTTCTGACGAAATCCCTCCTTTTAAATGCATTTTCTCACAGAAAACGAGTCTCTCGCAATGAGAACATGGCTTTTTTGAAAAAGCATATTCTGGTCGAGAAATCGTGTTTTAAAAAATAAAAACGACTCCCGGCCTTATTTAGTTCACATTTTTACTTTTGGTAAGCTAGCCCGTATTCATAACGCACTGAACCTTTTTATCGCGTTAAACGCCTTTTCTCGACGAGAAAAGCACAATTTCATCAAAAACAAACAAAACAAGAAAAATGAATCTATTCAACAAGTCTACAACACGTCCTTAACAGTTACATGATTTCACCCAATGTCAATGTGTCATTTCTCCAGTTCTGATCATTTTTTTGGTTGTTGGTAGCTTGGTCAATGCCAAAACACAGTGAAATCTTTTTATGGCTTTAAACGCGTTTTCTCCTCGAGAGAAACACGATTTCACTAAAAACGTTATAGTTTAAACATGCCTGTTGTACATGTGTGCAAACACTCAGAGCCTTAAGATAGGGGTTTCACCAATGTGTTTTTTGGTGAGAAACCTTCTATTTCAAGGTTCTGTGCGTTTTCAGACAAGTACAATATGTATTTGTAGTGTTTCTGACGAAATCCCTCCTTTTAAATGCATTTTCTCACAGAAAATGAGTCTCTCGCAATGAGAACATGGCTTTTTTGAAAAAGCATATTCTGGTCGAGAAATCGTGTATTAAAAAATAAAAACGACTCCCGGCCTTATTTAGTTCACATTTTTACTTTTGGTAAGCTAGCCCGTATTCATAACGCACTGAACCTTTTTATCGCGTTAAACGCCTTTTCTCGACGAGAAAAGCACAATTTCATCAAAAACAAACAAAACAAGATAAATGAATCTATTCAACAAGTCTACAACACGTCCTTAAGAGTTACATGATTTCACCCAATGTCAATGTGTCATTTCTCCAGTTCTGATCATTTTTTAGGTTGTTGGTAGCTTGGTCAATGCCAAAACACAGTGAAATCTTTTTATGGCTTTAAACGCATTTTCTCCTCGAGAGAAACACGATTTCACTAAAAACGTTATAGTTTAAACATGCCTGTTGTACATGTGTGCAAACACTCAGAGCCTTAAGATAGGGGTTTCACCAATGTGTTTTTTGGTGAGAAACCTTCTATTTCAAGGTTCTGTGCGTTTTCAGACAAGTACAATATGTATTTGTAGTGTTTCTGACGAAATCCCTCCTTTTAAATGCATTTTCTCACAGAAAACGAGTCTCTCGCAATGAGAACATGGCTTTTTTGAAAAAGCATATTCTGGTCGAGAAATCGTGTTTTAAACAATAAAAACGACTCCCGGCCTTATTTAGTTCACATTTTTACTTTTGGTAAGCTAGCCCGTATTCATAACGCACTGAACCTTTTTATCGCGTTAAACGCCTTTTCTCGACGAGAAAAGCACAATTTCATCAAAAACAAACAAAACAAGAAAAATGAATCTATTCAACAAGTCTACAACACGTCCTTAAGAGTTACATGATTTCACCCAATGTCAATGTGTCATTTCTCCAGTTCTGATCATTTTTTTGGTTGTTGGTAGCTTGGTCAATGCCAAAACACAGTGAAATCTTTTTATGGCTTTAAACGCGTTTTCTCCTCGAGAGAAACACGATTTCACTAAAAACGTTATAGTTTAAACATGCCTGTTGTACATGTGTGCAAACACTCAGAGCCTTAAGATAGGGGTTTCACCAATGTGTTTTTTGGTGAGAAACCTTCTATTTCAAGGTTCTGTGCGTTTTCAGACAAGTACAATATGTATTTATAGTGTTTCTGATGAAATCCCTCCTTTTAATGCATTTTCTCACAGAAAACGAGTCTCTCGCCATGGGAACATGGCTTTTTTGAAAAAGCATATTCTGGTTAAGAAATCGTGTTTTAAACAATAAAAACGACTCCCGGCCTTATTTAGTTCACATTTTTACTTTTGGTAAGCTAGCCCGTATTCAAAACGCACTGAACCTTTTTATCGCGTTAAACGCCTTTTCTCGACGAGAAAAGCACAATTTCATCAAAAACAAACAAAACAAGAAAAATGAATCTATTCAACAAGTCTACAACACGTCCCTTAAGAGTTACATGATTTCACCCAATGTCAATGTGTCATTTCTCCAGTTCTGATCATTTTTTAGGTTGTTGGTAGCTTGGTCAATGCCAAAACACAGTGAAATCTTTTTATGGCTTTAAACGCATTTTCTCCTCGAGAGAAACACGATTTCACTAAAAACGTTATAGTTTAAACATGCCTGTTGTACATGTGTGCAAACACTCAGAGCCTTAAGATAGGGGTTTCACCAATGTGTTTTTTGGTGAGAAACCTTCTATTTCAAGGTTCTGTGCGTTTTCAGACAAGTACAATATGTATTTAAAGTGTTTCTGATGAAATCCCTCCTTTTAATGCATTTTCTCACAGAAAACGAGTCTCTCGCCATGGGAACATGGCTTTTTTGAAAAAGCATATTCTGGTCGAGAAATCGTGTTTTAAACAATAAAAACGACTCCCGGCCTTATTTAGTTCACATTTTTACTTTTGGTAAGCTAGCCCGTATTCATAACGCACTGAACCTTTTTATCGCGTTAAAAGCCTTTTCTCGACGAGAAAAGCACAATTTCATCAAAAACAAACAAAACAAGAAAAATGAATCTATTCAACAAGTCTACAACACGTCCTTAAGAGTTACATGATTTCACCCAATGTCAATGTGTAATTTCTCCAGTTCTGATCATTTTTTAGGTTGTTGGTAGCTTGGTCAATGCCAAAACACAGTGAAATCTTTTTATGGCTTTAAACGCGTTTTCTCCTCGAGAGAAACACGATTTCACTAAAAACGTTATAGTTTAAACATGCCTGTTGTACATGTGTGCAAACACTCAGAGCCTTAAGATAGGGGTTTCACCAATGTGTTTTTTGGTGAGAAACCTTCTATTTCAAGGTTCTGTGCGTTTTCAGACAAGTACAATATGTATTTGTAGTGTTTCTGACGAAATCCCTCCTTTTAAATGCATTTTCTCACAGAAAAAGAGTCTCTCGCAATGAGAACATGGCTTTTTTGAAAAAGCATATTCTGGTCGAGAAATCGTGTTTTAAACAATAAAAACGACTCCCGGCCTTACTTAGTTCACATTTTTACTTTTGGTAAGCTAGCCCGTATTCATAACGCACTGAACCTTTTTATCGCGTTAAAAGCCTTTTCTCGACGAGAAAAGCACAATTTCATCAAAAACAAAGAAAACAAGAAAAATGAATCTATTCAACAAGTCTACAACACGTCCTTAAGAGTTACATGATTTCACCCAATGTCAATGTGTCATTTCTCCAGTTCTGATCATTTTTTGGTTGTTGGTAGCTTGGTCAATGCCAAAACACAGTGAAATCTTTTTATGGCTTTAAACGCGTTTTCTCCTTGAGAGAAACTAGATTTCACTAAAAACGTTATAGTTTAAACATGCCTGTTGTACATGTGTGCAAACACTCAGAGCCTTAAGATAGGGGTTTCACCAATGTGTTTTTTGGTGAGAAACCTTCTATTTCAAGGTTCTGTGCGTTTTCAGACAAGTACAATATGTATTTGTAGTGTTTCTGACGAAATCCCTCCTTTTAAATGCATTTTCTCACAGAAAATGAGTCTCTCGCAATGAGAACATGGCTTTTTTGAAAAAGCATATTCTGGTCGAGAAATCGTGTTTTAAACAATAAAAACGACTCCCGGCCTTATTTAGTTCACATTTTTACTTTTGGTAAGCTAGCCCGTATTCATAACGCACTGAACCTTTTTATCGCGTTAAAAGCCTTTTCTCGACGAGAAAAGCACAATTTCATCAAAAACAAACAAAACAAGAAAAATGAATCTATTCAACAAGTCTACAACACGTCCTTAAGAGTTACATGATTTCACCCAATGTCAATGTGTCATTTCTCCAGTTCTGATCATTTTTTAGGTTGTTGGTAGCTTGGTCAATGCCAAAACACAGTGAAATCTTTTTATGGCTTTAAACGCGTTTTCTCCTCGAGAGAAACACGATTTCACTAAAAACGTTATAGTTTAAACATGCCTGTTGTACATGTGTGCAAACACTCAGAGCCTTAAGATAGGGGTTTCACCAATGTGTTTTTTGGTGAGAAACCTTCTATTTCAAGGTTCTGTGCGTTTTCAGACAAGTACAATATGTATTTAAAGTGTTTCTGATGAAATCCCTCCTTTTAATGCATTTTCTCACAGAAAACGAGTCTCTCGCCATGGGAACATGGCTTTTTTGAAAAAGCATATTCTGGTCGAGAAATCGTGTTTTAAACAATAAAAACGACTCCCGGCCTTATTTAGTTCACATTTTTACTTTTGGTAAGCTAGCCCGTATTCATAACGCACTGAACCTTTTTATCGCGTTAAACGCCTTTTCTCGACGAGAAAAGCACAATTTCATCAAAAACAAACAAAACAAGAAAAATGAATCTATTCAACAAGTCTACAACACGTCCTTAAGAGTTACATGATTTCACCCAATGTCAATGTGTCATTTCTCCAGTTCTGATCATTTTTTAGGTTGTTGGTAGCTTGGTCAATGCCAAAACACAGTGAAATCTTTTTATGGCTTTAAACGCATTTTCTCCTCGAGAGAAACACGATTTCACTAAAAACGTTATAGTTTAAACATGCCTGTTGTACATGTGTGCAAACACTCAGAGCCTTAAGATAGGGGTTTCACCAATGTGTTTTTTGGTGAGAAACCTTCTATTTCAAGGTTCTGTGCGTTTTCAGACAAGTACAATATGTATTTATAGTGTTTCTGATGAAATCCCTCCTTTTAGTGCATTTTCTCACAGAAAACGAGTCTCTCGCCATGGGAACATGGCTTTTTTGAAAAAGCATATTCTGGTCGAGAAATCGTGTTTTAAACAATAAAAACGACTCCCGGCCTTACTTAGTTCACATTTTTACTTTTGGTAAGCTAGCCCGTATTCATAACGCACTGAACCTTTTTATCGCGTTAAACGCCTTTTCTCGACGAGAAAAGCACAATTTCATCAAAAACAAACAAAACAAGAAAAATGAATCTATTCAACAAGTCTACAACACGTCCTTAAGAGTTACATGATTTCACCCAATGTCAGTCATTTCTCCAGTTCTGATCATTTTTTAGGTTGTTGGTAGCTTGGTCAATGCCAAAACACAGTGAAATCTTTTTATGGCTTTAAACGCGTTTTCTCCTCGAGAGAAACACGATTTCACTAAAAACGTTATAGTTTAAACATGCCTGTTGTACATGTGTGCAAACACTCAGAGCCTTAAGATAGGGGTTTCACCAATGTGTTTTTTGGTGAGAAACCTTCTATTTCAAGGTTCTGTGCGTTTTCAGACAAGTACAATATGTATTTAAAGTGTTTCTGATGAAATCCCTCCTTTTAATGCATTTTCTCACAGAAAACGAGTCTCTCGCCATGGGAACATGGCTTTTTTGAAAAAGCATATTCTGGTCGAGAAATCGTGTTTTAAACAATAAAAACGACTCCCGGCCTTATTTAGTTCACATTTTTACTTTTGGTAAGCTAGCCCGTATTCATAACGCACTGAACCTTTTTATCGCGTTAAACGCCTTTTCTCGACGAGAAAAGCACAATTTCATCAAAAACAAACAAAACAAGAAAAATGAATCTATTCAACAAGTCTACAACACGTCCTTAAGAGTTACATGATTTCACCCAATGTCAATGTGTCATTTCTCCAGTTCTGATCATTTTTTAGGTTGTTGGTAGCTTGGTCAATGCCAAAACACAGTGAAATCTTTTTATGGCTTTAAACGCATTTTCTCCTCGAGAGAAACACGATTTCACTAAAAACGTTATAGTTTAAACATGCCTGTTGTACATGTGTGCAAACACTCAGAGCCTTAAGATAGGGGTTTCACCAATGTGTTTTTTGGTGAGAAACCTTCTATTTCAAGGTTCTGTGCGTTTTCAGACAAGTACAATATGTATTTATAGTGTTTCTGATGAAATCCCTCCTTTTAGTGCATTTTCTCACAGAAAACGAGTCTCTCGCCATGGGAACATGGCTTTTTTGAAAAAGCATATTCTGGTCGAGAAATCGTGTTTTAAACAATAAAAACGACTCCCGGCCTTACTTAGTTCACATTTTTACTTTTGGTAAGCTAGCCCGTATTCATAACGCACTGAACCTTTTTATCGCGTTAAACGCCTTTTCTCGACGAGAAAAGCACAATTTCATCAAAAACAAACAAAACAAGAAAAATGAATCTATTCAACAAGTCTACAACACGTCCTTAAGAGTTACATGATTTCACCCAATGTCAGTCATTTCTCCAGTTCTGATCATTTTTTAGGTTGTTGGTAGCTTGGTCAATGCCAAAACACAGTGAAATCTTTTTATGGCTTTTAAACGCGTTTTCTCCTCGAGAGAAACACGATTTCACTAAAAACGTTATAGTTTAAACATGCCTGTTGTACATGTGTGCAAACACTCAGAGCCTTAAGATAGGGGTTTCACCAATGTGTTTTTTGGTGAGAAACCTTCTATTTCAAGGTTCTGTGCGTTTTCAGACAAGTACAATATGTATTTGTAGTGTTTCTGACGAAATCCCTCCTTTTAAATGCATCTTCTCACAGAAAACGAGTCTCTCGCCATGGGAACATGGCTTTTTTGAAAAAGCATATTCTGGTCGAGAAATCGTGTTTTAAACAATAAAAACGACTCCCGGCCTTATTTAGTTCACATTTTTACTTTTGGTAAGCTAGCCCGTATTCATAACGCACTGAACCTTTTTATCGCGTTAAACGCCTTTTCTCGACGAGAAAAGCACAATTTCATCAAAAACAAACAAAACAAGAAAAATGAATCTATTCAACAAGTCTACAACACGTCCTTAAGAGTTACATGATTTCACCCAATGTCAATGTGTCATTTCTCCAGTTCTGATCATTTTTTAGGTTGTTGGTAGCTTGGTCAATGCCAAAACACAGTGAAATCTTTTTATGGCTTTAAACGCATTTTCTCCTCGAGAGAAACACGATTTCACTAAAAACGTTATAGTTTAAACATGCCTGTTGTACATGTGTGCAAACACTCAGAGCCTTAAGATAGGGGTTTCACCAATGTGTTTTTTGGTGAGAAACCTTCTATTTCAAGGTTCTGTGCGTTTTCAGACAAGTACAATATGTATTTGTAGTGTTTCTGACGAAATCCCTCCTTTTAAATGCATCTTCTCACAGAAAACGAGTCTCTCGCCATGGGAACATGGCTTTTTTGAAAAAGCATATTCTGGTCGAGAAATCGTGTTTTAAACAATAAAAACGACTCCCGGCCTTACTTAGTTCACATTTTTACTTTTGGTAAGCTAGCCCGTATTCATAACGCACTGAACCTTTTTATCGCGTTAAACGCCTTTTCTCGACGAGAAAAGCACAATTTCATCAAAAACAAACAAAACAAGAAAAATGAATCTATTCAACAAGTCTACAACACGTCCTTAAGAGTTACATGATTTCACCCAATGTCAATGTGTCATTTCTCCAGTTCTGATCATTTTTTAGGTTGTTGGTAGCTTGGTCAATGCCAAAACACAGTGAAATCTTTTTATGGCCTTTAAACGCGTTTTCTCCTCGAGAGAAACACGATTTCACTAAAAACGTTATAGTTTAAACATGCCTGTTGTACATGTGTGCAAACACTCAGAGCCTTAAGATAGGGGTTTCACCAATGTGTTTTTTGGTGAGAAACCTTCTATTTCAAGGTTCTGTGCGTTTTCAGACAAGTACAATATGTATTTGTAGTGTCTCTGACGAAATCCCTCCTTTTAAATGCATCTTCTCACAGAAAACGAGTCTCTCGCCATGGGAACATGGCTTTTTTGAAAAAGCATATTCTGGTCGAGAAATCGTGTTTTAAACAATAAAAACGACTCCCGGCCTTATTTAGTTCACATTTTTACTTTTGGTAAGCTAGCCCGTATTCATAACGCACTGAACCTTTTTATCGCGTTAAACGCCTTTTCTCGACGAGAAAAGCACAATTTCATCAAAAACAAACAAAACAAGAAAAATGAATCTATTCAACAAGTCTACAACACGTCCTTAAGAGTTACATGATTTCACCCAATGTCAATGTGTCATTTCTCCAGTTCTGATCATTTTTTAGGTTGTTGGTAGCTTGGTCAATGCCAAAACACAGTGAAATCTTTTTATGGCTTTAAACGCATTTTCTCCTCGAGAGAAACACGATTTCACTAAAAACGTTATAGTTTAAACATGCCTGTTGTACATGTGTGCAAACACTCAGAGCCTTAAGATAGGGGTTTCACCAATGTGTTTTTTGGTGAGAAACCTTCTATTTCAAGGTTCTGTGCGTTTTCAGACAAGTACAATATGTATTTATAGTGTTTCTGATGAAATCCCTCCTTTTAATGCATTTTCTCACAGAAAACGAGTCTCTCGCCATGGGAACATGGCTTTTTTGAAAAAGCATATTCTGGTCGAGAAATCGTGTTTTAAACAATAAAAACGACTCCCGGCCTTATTTAGTTCACATTTTTACTTTTGGTAAGCTAGCCCGTATTCATAACGCACTGAACCTTTTTATCGCGTTAAACGCCTTTTCTCGACGAGAAAAGCACAATTTCATCAAAAACAAACAAAACAAGAAAAATGAATCTATTCAACAAGTCTACAACACGTCCTTAAGAGTTACATGATTTCACCCAATGTCAATGTGTCATTTCTCCAGTTCTGATCATTTTTTAGGTTGTTGGTAGCTTGGTCAATGCCAAAACACAGTGAAATCTTTTTATGGCTTTAAACGCATTTTCTCCTCGAGAGAAACACGATTTCACTAAAAACGTTATAGTTTAAACATGCCTGTTGTACATGTGTGCAAACACTCAGAGCCTTAAGATAGGGGTTTCACCAATGTGTTTTTTGGTGAGAAACCTTCTATTTCAAGGTTCTGTGCGTTTTCAGACAAGTACAATATGTATTTATAGTGTTTCTGATGAAATCCCTCCTTTTAGTGCATTTTCTCACAGAAAACGAGTCTCTCGCCATGGGAACATGGCTTTTTTGAAAAAGCATATTCTGGTCGAGAAATCGTGTTTTAAACAATAAAAACGACTCCCGGCCTTACTTAGTTCACATTTTTACTTTTGGTAAGCTAGCCCGTATTCATAACGCACTGAACCTTTTTATCGCGTTAAACGCCTTTTCTCGACGAGAAAAGCACAATTTCATCAAAAACAAACAAAACAAGAAAAATGAATCTATTCAACAAGTCTACAACACGTCCTTAAGAGTTACATGATTTCACCCAATGTCAATGTGTCATTTCTCCAGTTCTGATCATTTTTTAGGTTGTTGGTAGCTTGGTCAATGCCAAAACACAGTGAAATCTTTTTATGGCTTTTAAACGCGTTTTCTCCTCGAGAGAAACACGATTTCACTAAAAACGTTATAGTTTAAACATGCCTGTTGTACATGTGTGCAAATACCTCAGAGCCTTAAGATAGGGGTTTCACCAATGTGTTTTTTGGTGAGAAACCTTCTATTTCAAGGTTCTGTGCGTTTTCAGACAAGTACAATATGTATTTATAGTGTTTCTGATGAAATCCCTCCTTTTAGTGCATTTTCTCACAGAAAACGAGTCTCTCGCCATGGGAACATGGCTTTTTTGAAAAAGCATATTCTGGTCGAGAAATCGTGTTTTAAACAATAAAAACGACTCCCGGCCTTACTTAGTTCACATTTTTACTTTTGGTAAGCTAGCCCGTATTCATAACGCACTGAACCTTTTTATCGCGTTAAACGCCTTTTCTCGACGAGAAAAGCACAATTTCATCAAAAACAAACAAAACAAGAAAAATGAATCTATTCAACAAGTCTACAACACGTCCTTAAGAGTTACATGATTTCACCCAATGTCAATGTGTCATTTCTCCAGTTCTGATCATTTTTTGGTTGTTGGTAGCTTGGTCAATGAAAAAACACATTGAAATCTTTTTATGGCTTTAAACGCGTTTTCTCCTCGAGAGAAACACGATTTCACTAAAAACGTTATAGTTTAAACATGCCTGTTGTACATGTGTGCAAACACTCAGAGCCTTAAGATAGGGGTTTCACCAATGTCTTTTTTGGTGAGAAACCTTCTATTTCAAGGTTCTGTGCGTTTTCAGACAAGTACATTATGTATTTATAGTGTTTCCGATGAAATCCCTCCTTTTAATGCATTTTCTCACAGAAAACGAGTCTCTCGCCATGGGAACATGGCTTTTTTGAAAAAGCATATTCTGGTCGAGAAATCGTGTTTTAAACAATAAAAACGACTCCCGGCCTTATTTAGTTCACATTTTTACTTTTGGTAAGCTAGCCCGTATTCATAACGCACTGAACCTTTTTATCGCGTTAAACGCCTTTTCTCGACGAGAAAAGCACAATTTCATCAAAAACAAACAAAACAAGAAAAATGAATCTATTCAACAAGTCTACAACACGTCCTTAAGAGTTACATGATTTCACCCAATGTCAATGTGTCATTTCTCCAGTTCTGATCATTTTTTAGGTTGTTGGTAGCTTGGTCAATGCCAAAACACAGTGAAATCTTTTTATGGCTTTAAACGCGTTTTCTCCTCGAGAGAAACACGATTTCACTAAAAACGTTATAGTTTAAACATGCCTGTTGTACATGTGTGCAAACACTCAGAGCCTTAAGATAGGGGTTTCACCAATGTGTTTTTTGGTGAGAAACCTTCTATTTCAAGGTTCTGTGCGTTTTCAGACAAGTAAAATATGTATTTATAGTGTTTCTGATGAAATCCCTCCTTTTAATGCATTTTCTCACAGAAAACGAGTCTCTCGCCATGGGAACGTGCCTTTTTTGAAAAAGCATATTCTGGTCGAGAAATCGTGTTTTAAACAATAAAAACGACTCTCGGCCTTATTTAGTTCACATTTTTACTTTTGGTAAGTTAGCCCGTATTCATAACGCAATAAACCTTTTTATCGCGTTAAACGCCTTTTCTCGACGAGAAAAGCACAATTTCATCAAAAACAAACAAAACAAGAAAAATGAATCTATTCAACAAGTCTACAACACGTCCTTAAGAGTTACATGATTTCACCCAATGTCAATGTGTCATTTCTCCAGTTCTGATCATTTTTTGGTTGTTGGTAGCTTGGTCAATGAAAAAACACATTGAAATCTTTTTATGGCTTTAAACGCGTTTTCTCCTCGAGAGAAACACGATTTCACTAAAAACGTTATAGTTTAAACATGCCTGTTGTACATGTGTGCAAACACTCAGAGCCTTAAGATAGGGGTTTCACCAATGTCTTTTTTGGTGAGAAACCTTCTATTTCAAGGTTCTGTGCGTTTTCAGACAAGTACATTATGTATTTATAGTGTTTCCGATGAAATCCCTCCTTTTAATGCATTTTCTCACAGAAAACGAGTCTCTCGCCATGGGAACATGGCTTTTTTGAAAAAGCATATTCTGGTCGAGAAATCGTGTTTTAAACAATAAAAACGACTCCCGGCCTTATTTAGTTCACATTTTTACTTTTGGTAAGCTAGCCCGTATTCATAACGCACTGAACCTTTTTATCGCGTTAAAAGCCTTTTCTCGACGAGAAAAGCACAATTTCATCAAAAACAAACAAAACAAGAAAATGAATCTATTCAACAAGTCTACAACACGTCCTTAAGAGTTACATGATTTCACCCAATGTCAATGTGTCATTTCTCCAGTTCTGATCATTTTTTAGGTTGTTGGTAGCTTGGTCAATGCCAAAACACAGTGAAATCTTTTTATGGCTTTAAACGCGTTTTCTCCTCGAGAGAAACACGATTTCACTAAAAACGTTATAGTTTAAACATGCCTGTTGTACATGTGTGCAAACACTCAGAGCCTTAAGATAGGGGTTTCACCAATGTGTTTTTTGGTGAGAAACCTTCTATTTCAAGGTTCTGTGCGTTTTCAGACAAGTACAATATGTATTTATAGTGTTTCTGATGAAATCCCTCCTTTTAATGCATTTTCTCACAGAAAACGAGTCTCTCGCCATGGGAACGTGCCTTTTTTGAAAAAGCATATTCTGGTCGAGAAATCGTGTTTTAAACAATAAAAACGACTCTCGGCCTTATTTAGTTCACATTTTTACTTTTGGTAAGTTAGCCCGTATTCATAACGCAATAAACCTTTTTATCGCGTTAAACGCCTTTTCTCGACGAGAAAAGCACAATTTCATCAAAAACAAACAAAACAAGAAAAATGAATCTATTCAACAAGTCTACAACACGTCCTTAAGAGTTACATGATTTCACCCAATGTCAATGTGTCATTTCTCCAGTTCTGATCATTTTTTGGTTGTTGGTAGCTTGGTCAATGAAAAAACACATTGAAATCTTTTTATGGCTTTAAACGCGTTTTCTCCTCGAGAGAAACACGATTTCACTAAAAACGTTATAGTTTAAACATGCCTGTTGTACATGTGTGCAAACACTCAGAGCCTTAAGATAGGGGTTTCACCAATGTCTTTTTTGGTGAGAAACCTTCTATTTCAAGGTTCTGTGCGTTTTCAGACAAGTACATTATGTATTTATAGTGTTTCCGATGAAATCCCTCCTTTTAATGCATTTTCTCACAGAAAACGAGTCTCTCGCCATGGGAACATGGCTTTTTTGAAAAAGCATATTCTGGTCGAGAAATCGTGTTTTAAACAATAAAAACGACTCCCGGCCTTATTTAGTTCACATTTTTACTTTTGGTAAGCTAGCCCGTATTCATAACGCACTGAACCTTTTTATCGCGTTAAACGCCTTTTCTCGACGAGAAAAGCACAATTTCATCAAAAACAAACAAAACAAGAAAAATGAATCTATTCAACAAGTCTACAACACGTCCTTAAGAGTTACATGATTTCACCCAATCTCAATGTGTCATTTCTCCAGTTCTGATCATTTTTTAGGTTGTTGGTAGCTTGGTCAATGCCAAAACACAGTGAAATCTTTTTATGGCTTTAAACGCGTTTTCTCCTCGAGAGAAACACGATTTCACTAAAAACGTTATAGTTTAAACATGCCTGTTGTACATGTGTGCAAACACTCAGAGCCTTAAGATAGGGGTTTCACCAATGTCTTTTTTGGTGAGAAACCTTCTATTTCAAGGTTCTGTGCGTTTTCAGACAAGTACAATATGTATTTATAGTGTTTCTGATGAAATCCCTCCTTTTAATGCATTTTCTCACAGAAAACGAGTCTCTCGCCATGGGAACATGGCTTTTTTGAAAAAGCATATTCTGGTCGAGAAATCGTGTTTTAAACAATAAAAACGACATCCGGCCTTATTTAGTTCACATTTTTACTTTTGGTAAGCTAGCCCGTATTCATAACGCTCTAAACCTTTTTATCGCGTTAAACGCCTTTTCTCGACGAGAAAAGCACAATTTCATCAAAAACAAACAAAACAAGAAAAATGAATCTATTCAACAAGTCTACAACACGTCCTTAAGAGTTACATGATTTCACCCAATGTCAATGTGTCATTTCTCCAGTTTTGATCATTTTTTAGGTTGTTGGTAGCTTGGTCAATGCCAAAACACAGTGAAATCTTTTTATGGCTTTAAACGCGTTTTCTCCTCGAGAGAAACACGATTTCACTAAAAACGTTATAGTTTAAACATGCCTGTTGTACACATGTGCAAACACTCAGAGCCTTAAGATAGGGGTTTCACCAATGTCTTTTTTGGTGAGAAACCTTCTATTTCAAGGTTCTGTGCGTTTTCAGACAAGTAAAATATGTATTTATAGTGTTTCTGATGAAATCCCTCCTTTTAATGCATTTTCTCACAGAAAACGAGTCTCTCGCCATGGGAACATGGCTTTTTTGAAAAAGCATATTCTGGTCGAGAAATCGTGTTTTAAACAATAAAAACGACATCCGGCCTTATTTAGTTCACATTTTTACTTTAGGTAAGCTAGCCCGTATTCATAACGCACTAAACCTTTTTATCGCGTTAAACGCCTTTTCTCGACGAGAAAAGCACAATTTCATCAAAAACAAACAAAACAAGAAAAATGAATCTATTCAACAAGTCTACAACACGTCCTTAAGAGTTATATGATTTCACCCAATGTCAATGTGTCATTTCTCCAGTTCTGATCATTTTTTAGGTTGTTGGTAGCTTGGTCAATGCCAAAACACAGTGAAATCTTTTTATGGCTTTAAACGCGTTTTCTCCTCGAGAGAAACCCGATTTCACTAAAAACGTTATAGTTTAAACATGCCTGTTGTACATGTGTGCAAACACTCAGAGCCTTAAGATAGGGGTTTCACCAATGTTTTTTTTGGTGAGAAACCTTCTATTTCAAGGTTCTGTGCGTTTTCAGACAAGTAAAATATGTATTTATAGTGTTTCTGATGAAATCCCTCCTTTTAATGCATTTTCTCACAGAAAACGAGTCTCTCGCCATGGGAACGTGGCTTTTTTGAAAAAGCATATTCTGGTCGAGAAATCGTGTTTTAAACAATAAAAACGACTCTCGGCCTTATTTAGTTCACATTTTTACTTTTGGTAAGCTAGCCCGTATTCATAACGCACTAAACCTTTTTATCGCGTTAAACGCCTTTTCTCGACGAGAAAAGCACAATTTCATCAAAAACAAACAAAACAAGAAAAATGAATCTATTCAACAAGTCTACAACACGTCCTTAAGAGTTACATGATTTCACCCAATGTCAATGTGTCATTTCTCCAGTTCTGATCATTTTTTAGGTTGTTGGTAGCTTGGTCAATGCCAAAACACAGTGAAATCTTTTTATGGCTTTAAACGCGTTTTCTCCTCGAGAGAAACACGATTTCACTAAAAACGTTATAGTTTAAACATGCCTGTTGTACATGTGTGCAAACACTCAGAGCCTTAAGATAGGGGTTTCACCAATGTGTTTTTTGGTGAGAAACCTTCTATTTCAAGGTTCTGTGCGTTTTCAGACAAGTAAAATATGTATTTATAGTGTTTCTGATGAAATCCCTCCTTTTAATGCATTTTCTCACAGAAAACGAGTCTCTCGCCATGGGAACGTGCCTTTTTTGAAAAAGCATATTCTGGTCGAGAAATCGTGTTTTAAACAATAAAAACGACTCTCGGCCTTATTTAGTTCACATTTTTACTTTTGGTAAGTTAGCCCGTATTCATAACGCAATAAACCTTTTTATCGCGTTAAACGCCTTTTCTCGACGAGAAAAGCACAATTTCATCAAAAACAAACAAAACAAGAAAAATGAATCTATTCAACAAGTCTACAACACGTCCTTAAGAGTTACATGATTTCACCCAATGTCAATGTGTCATTTCTCCAGTTCTGATCATTTTTTGGTTGTTGGTAGCTTGGTCAATGAAAAAACACATTGAAATCTTTTTATGGCTTTAAACGCGTTTTCTCCTCGAGAGAAACACGATTTCACTAAAAACGTTATAGTTTAAACATGCCTGTTGTACATGTGTGCAAACACTCAGAGCCTTAAGATAGGGGTTTCACCAATGTGTTTTTTGGTGAGAAACCTTCTATTTCAAGGTTCTGTGCGTTTTCAGACAAGTAAAATATGTATTTATAGTGTTTCTGATGAAATCCCTCCTTTTAATGCATTTTCTCACAGAAAACGAGTCTCTCGCCATGGGAACGTGCCTTTTTTGAAAAAGCATATTCTGGTCGAGAAATCGTGTTTTAAACAATAAAAACGACTCTCGGCCTTATTTAGTTCACATTTTTACTTTTGGTAAGTTAGCCCGTATTCATAACGCAATAAACCTTTTTATCGCGTTAAACGCCTTTTCTCGACGAGAAAAGCACAATTTCATCAAAAACAAACAAAACAAGAAAAATGAATCTATTCAACAAGTCTACAACACGTCCTTAAGAGTTACATGATTTCACCCAATGTCAATGTGTCATTTCTCCAGTTCTGATCATTTTTTGGTTGTTGGTAGCTTGGTCAATGAAAAAACACATTGAAATCTTTTTATGGCTTTAAACGCGTTTTCTCCTCGAGAGAAACACGATTTCACTAAAAACGTTATAGTTTAAACATGCCTGTTGTACATGTGTGCAAACACTCAGAGCCTTAAGATAGGGGTTTCACCAATGTCTTTTTTGGTGAGAAACCTTCTATTTCAAGGTTCTGTGCGTTTTCAGACAAGTACATTATGTATTTATAGTGTTTCCGATGAAATCCCTCCTTTTAATGCATTTTCTCACAGAAAACGAGTCTCTCGCCATGGGAACATGGCTTTTTTGAAAAAGCATATTCTGGTCGAGAAATCGTGTTTTAAACAATAAAAACGACTCCCGGCCTTATTTAGTTCACATTTTTACTTTTGGTAAGCTAGCCCGTATTCATAACGCACTGAACCTTTTTATCGCGTTAAAAGCCTTTTCTCGACGAGAAAAGCACAATTTCATCAAAAACAAACAAAACAAGAAAATGAATCTATTCAACAAGTCTACAACACGTCCTTAAGAGTTACATGATTTCACCCAATGTCAATGTGTCATTTCTCCAGTTCTGATCATTTTTTAGGTTGTTGGTAGCTTGGTCAATGCCAAAACACAGTGAAATCTTTTTATGGCTTTAAACGCGTTTTCTCCTCGAGAGAAACACGATTTCACTAAAAACGTTATAGTTTAAACATGCCTGTTGTACATGTGTGCAAACACTCAGAGCCTTAAGATAGGGGTTTCACCAATGTGTTTTTTGGTGAGAAACCTTCTATTTCAAGGTTCTGTGCGTTTTCAGACAAGTAAAATATGTATTTATAGTGTTTCTGATGAAATCCCTCCTTTTAATGCATTTTCTCACAGAAAACGAGTCTCTCGCCATGGGAACGTGCCTTTTTTGAAAAAGCATATTCTGGTCGAGAAATCGTGTTTTAAACAATAAAAACGACTCTCGGCCTTATTTAGTTCACATTTTTACTTTTGGTAAGTTAGCCCGTATTCATAACGCAATAAACCTTTTTATCGCGTTAAACGCCTTTTCTCGACGAGAAAAGCACAATTTCATCAAAAACAAACAAAACAAGAAAAATGAATCTATTCAACAAGTCTACAACACGTCCTTAAGAGTTACATGATTTCACCCAATGTCAATGTGTCATTTCTCCAGTTCTGATCATTTTTTGGTTGTTGGTAGCTTGGTCAATGAAAAAACACATTGAAATCTTTTTATGGCTTTAAACGCGTTTTCTCCTCGAGAGAAACACGATTTCACTAAAAACGTTATAGTTTAAACATGCCTGTTGTACATGTGTGCAAACACTCAGAGCCTTAAGATAGGGGTTTCACCAATGTCTTTTTTGGTGAGAAACCTTCTATTTCAAGGTTCTGTGCGTTTTCAGACAAGTACATTATGTATTTATAGTGTTTCCGATGAAATCCCTCCTTTTAATGCATTTTCTCACAGAAAACGAGTCTCTCGCCATGGGAACATGGCTTTTTTGAAAAAGCATATTCTGGTCGAGAAATCGTGTTTTAAACAATAAAAACGACTCCCGGCCTTATTTAGTTCACATTTTTACTTTTGGTAAGCTAGCCCGTATTCATAACGCACTGAACCTTTTTATCGCGTTAAACGCCTTTTCTCGACGAGAAAAGCACAATTTCATCAAAAACAAACAAAACAAGAAAAATGAATCTATTCAACAAGTCTACAACACGTCCTTAAGAGTTACATGATTTCACCCAATCTCAATGTGTCATTTCTCCAGTTCTGATCATTTTTTAGGTTGTTGGTAGCTTGGTCAATGCCAAAACACAGTGAAATCTTTTTATGGCTTTAAACGCGTTTTCTCCTCGAGAGAAACACGATTTCACTAAAAACGTTATAGTTTAAACATGCCTGTTGTACATGTGTGCAAACACTCAGAGCCTTAAGATAGGGGTTTCACCAATGTCTTTTTTGGTGAGAAACCTTCTATTTCAAGGTTCTGTGCGTTTTCAGACAAGTAAAATATGTATTTATAGTGTTTCTGATGAAATCCCTCCTTTTAATGCATTTTCTCACAGAAAACGAGTCTCTCGCCATGGGAACGTGCCTTTTTTGAAAAAGCATATTCTGGTCGAGAAATCGTGTTTTAAACAATAAAAACGACTCTCGGCCTTATTTAGTTCACATTTTTACTTTTGGTAAGTTAGCCCGTATTCATAACGCAATAAACCTTTTTATCGCGTTAAACGCCTTTTCTCGACGAGAAAAGCACAATTTCATCAAAAACAAACAAAACAAGAAAAATGAATCTATTCAACAAGTCTACAACACGTCCTTAAGAGTTACATGATTTCACCCAATGTCAATGTGTCATTTCTCCAGTTCTGATCATTTTTTGGTTGTTGGTAGCTTGGTCAATGAAAAAACACATTGAAATCTTTTTATGGCTTTAAACGCGTTTTCTCCTCGAGAGAAACACGATTTCACTAAAAACGTTATAGTTTAAACATGCCTGTTGTACATGTGTGCAAACACTCAGAGCCTTAAGATAGGGGTTTCACCAATGTCTTTTTTGGTGAGAAACCTTCTATTTCAAGGTTCTGTGCGTTTTCAGACAAGTACATTATGTATTTATAGTGTTTCCGATGAAATCCCTCCTTTTAATGCATTTTCTCACAGAAAACGAGTCTCTCGCCATGGGAACATGGCTTTTTTGAAAAAGCATATTCTGGTCGAGAAATCGTGTTTTAAACAATAAAAACGACTCCCGGCCTTATTTAGTTCACATTTTTACTTTTGGTAAGCTAGCCCGTATTCATAACGCACTGAACCTTTTTATCGCGTTAAAAGCCTTTTCTCGACGAGAAAAGCACAATTTCATCAAAAACAAACAAAACAAGAAAATGAATCTATTCAACAAGTCTACAACACGTCCTTAAGAGTTACATGATTTCACCCAATGTCAATGTGTCATTTCTCCAGTTCTGATCATTTTTTAGGTTGTTGGTAGCTTGGTCAATGCCAAAACACAGTGAAATCTTTTTATGGCTTTAAACGCGTTTTCTCCTCGAGAGAAACACGATTTCACTAAAAACGTTATAGTTTAAACATGCCTGTTGTACATGTGTGCAAACACTCAGAGCCTTAAGATAGGGGTTTCACCAATGTGTTTTTTGGTGAGAAACCTTCTATTTCAAGGTTCTGTGCGTTTTCAGACAAGTAAAATATGTATTTATAGTGTTTCTGATGAAATCCCTCCTTTTAATGCATTTTCTCACAGAAAACGAGTCTCTCGCCATGGGAACGTGCCTTTTTTGAAAAAGCATATTCTGGTCGAGAAATCGTGTTTTAAACAATAAAAACGACTCTCGGCCTTATTTAGTTCACATTTTTACTTTTGGTAAGTTAGCCCGTATTCATAACGCAATAAACCTTTTTATCGCGTTAAACGCCTTTTCTCGACGAGAAAAGCACAATTTCATCAAAAACAAACAAAACAAGAAAAATGAATCTATTCAACAAGTCTACAACACGTCCTTAAGAGTTACATGATTTCACCCAATGTCAATGTGTCATTTCTCCAGTTCTGATCATTTTTTGGTTGTTGGTAGCTTGGTCAATGAAAAAACACATTGAAATCTTTTTATGGCTTTAAACGCGTTTTCTCCTCGAGAGAAACACGATTTCACTAAAAACGTTATAGTTTAAACATGCCTGTTGTACATGTGTGCAAACACTCAGAGCCTTAAGATAGGGGTTTCACCAATGTCTTTTTTGGTGAGAAACCTTCTATTTCAAGGTTCTGTGCGTTTTCAGACAAGTACATTATGTATTTATAGTGTTTCCGATGAAATCCCTCCTTTTAATGCATTTTCTCACAGAAAACGAGTCTCTCGCCATGGGAACATGGCTTTTTTGAAAAAGCATATTCTGGTCGAGAAATCGTGTTTTAAACAATAAAAACGACTCCCGGCCTTATTTAGTTCACATTTTTACTTTTGGTAAGCTAGCCCGTATTCATAACGCACTGAACCTTTTTATCGCGTTAAACGCCTTTTCTCGACGAGAAAAGCACAATTTCATCAAAAACAAACAAAACAAGAAAAATGAATCTATTCAACAAGTCTACAACACGTCCTTAAGAGTTACATGATTTCACCCAATCTCAATGTGTCATTTCTCCAGTTCTGATCATTTTTTAGGTTGTTGGTAGCTTGGTCAATGCCAAAACACAGTGAAATCTTTTTATGGCTTTAAACGCGTTTTCTCCTCGAGAGAAACACGATTTCACTAAAAACGTTATAGTTTAAACATGCCTGTTGTACATGTGTGCAAACACTCAGAGCCTTAAGATAGGGGTTTCACCAATGTCTTTTTTGGTGAGAAACCTTCTATTTCAAGGTTCTGTGCGTTTTCAGACAAGTACAATATGTATTTATAGTGTTTCTGATGAAATCCCTCCTTTTAATGCATTTTCTCACAGAAAACGAGTCTCTCGCCATGGGAACATGGCTTTTTTGAAAAAGCATATTCTGGTCGAGAAATCGTGTTTTAAACAATAAAAACGACATCCGGCCTTATTTAGTTCACATTTTTACTTTTGGTAAGCTAGCCCGTATTCATAACGCTCTAAACCTTTTTATCGCGTTAAACGCCTTTTCTCGACGAGAAAAGCACAATTTCATCAAAAACAAACAAAACAAGAAAAATGAATCTATTCAACAAGTCTACAACACGTCCTTAAGAGTTACATGATTTCACCCAATGTCAATGTGTCATTTCTCCAGTTTTGATCATTTTTTAGGTTGTTGGTAGCTTGGTCAATGCCAAAACACAGTGAAATCTTTTTATGGCTTTAAACGCGTTTTCTCCTCGAGAGAAACACGATTTCACTAAAAACGTTATAGTTTAAACATGCCTGTTGTACACATGTGCAAACACTCAGAGCCTTAAGATAGGGGTTTCACCAATGTCTTTTTTGGTGAGAAACCTTCTATTTCAAGGTTCTGTGCGTTTTCAGACAAGTAAAATATGTATTTATAGTGTTTCTGATGAAATCCCTCCTTTTAATGCATTTTCTCACAGAAAACGAGTCTCTCGCCATGGGAACATGGCTTTTTTGAAAAAGCATATTCTGGTCGAGAAATCGTGTTTTAAACAATAAAAACGACATCCGGCCTTATTTAGTTCACATTTTTACTTTTGGTAAGCTAGCCCGTATTCATAACGCTCTAAACCTTTTTATCGCGTTAAACGCCTTTTCTCGACGAGAAAAGCACAATTTCATCAAAAACAAACAAAACAAGAAAAATGAATCTATTCAACAAGTCTACAACACGTCCTTAAGAGTTACATGATTTCACCCAATGTCAATGTGTCATTTCTCCAGTTTTGATCATTTTTTAGGTTGTTGGTAGCTTGGTCAATGCCAAAACACAGTGAAATCTTTTTATGGCTTTAAACGCGTTTTCTCCTCGAGAGAAACACGATTTCACTAAAAACGTTATAGTTTAAACATGCCTGTTGTACACATGTGCAAACACTCAGAGCCTTAAGATAGGGGTTTCACCAATGTCTTTTTTGGTGAGAAACCTTCTATTTCAAGGTTCTGTGCGTTTTCAGACAAGTACAATATGTATTTATAGTGTTTCTGATGAAATCCCTCCTTTTAATGCATTTTCTCACAGAAAACGAGTCTCTCGCCATGGGAACATGGCTTTTTTGAAAAAGCATATTCTGGTCGAGAAATCGTGTTTTAAACAATAAAAACGACATCCGGCCTTATTTAGTTCACATTTTTACTTTAGGTAAGCTAGCCCGTATTCATAACGCACTAAACCTTTTTATCGCGTTAAACGCCTTTTCTCGACGAGAAAAGCACAATTTCATCAAAAACAAACAAAACAAGAAAAATGAATCTATTCAACAAGTCTACAACACGTCCTTAAGAGTTATATGATTTCACCCAATGTCAATGTGTCATTTCTCCAGTTCTGATCATTTTTTAGGTTGTTGGTAGCTTGGTCAATGCCAAAACACAGTGAAATCTTTTTATGGCTTTAAACGCGTTTTCTCCTCGAGAGAAACCCGATTTCACTAAAAACGTTATAGTTTAAACATGCCTGTTGTACATGTGTGCAAACACTCAGAGCCTTAAGATAGGGGTTTCACCAATGTTTTTTTTGGTGAGAAACCTTCTATTTCAAGGTTCTGTGCGTTTTCAGACAAGTAAAATATGTATTTATAGTGTTTCTGATGAAATCCCTCCTTTTAATGCATTTTCTCACAGAAAACGAGTCTCTCGCCATGGGAACGTGGCTTTTTTGAAAAAGCATATTCTGGTCGAGAAATCGTGTTTTAAACAATAAAAACGACTCTCGGCCTTATTTAGTTCACATTTTTACTTTTGGTAAGCTAGCCCGTATTCATAACGCACTAAACCTTTTTATCGCGTTAAACGCCTTTTCTCGACGAGAAAAGCACAATTTCATCAAAAACAAACAAAACAAGAAAAATGAATCTATTCAACAAGTCTACAACACGTCCTTAAGAGTTACATGATTTCACCCAATGTCAATGTGTCATTTCTCCAGTTCTGATCATTTTTTAGGTTGTTGGTAGCTTGGTCAATGCCAAAACACAGTGAAATCTTTTTATGGCTTTAAACGCGTTTTCTCCTCGAGAGAAACACGATTTCACTAAAAACGTTATAGTTTAAACATGCCTGTTGTACATGTGTGCAAACACTCAGAGCCTTAAGATAGGGGTTTCACCAATGTGTTTTTTGGTGAGAAACCTTCTATTTCAAGGTTCTGTGCGTTTTCAGACAAGTAAAATATGTATTTATAGTGTTTCTGATGAAATCCCTCCTTTTAATGCATTTTCTCACAGAAAACGAGTCTCTCGCCATGGGAACGTGCCTTTTTTGAAAAAGCATATTCTGGTCGAGAAATCGTGTTTTAAACAATAAAAACGACTCTCGGCCTTATTTAGTTCACATTTTTACTTTTGGTAAGTTAGCCCGTATTCATAACGCAATAAACCTTTTTATCGCGTTAAACGCCTTTTCTCGACGAGAAAAGCACAATTTCATCAAAAACAAACAAAACAAGAAAAATGAATCTATTCAACAAGTCTACAACACGTCCTTAAGAGTTACATGATTTCACCCAATGTCAATGTGTCATTTCTCCAGTTCTGATCATTTTTTGGTTGTTGGTAGCTTGGTCAATGAAAAAACACATTGAAATCTTTTTATGGCTTTAAACGCGTTTTCTCCTCGAGAGAAACACGATTTCACTAAAAACGTTATAGTTTAAACATGCCTGTTGTACATGTGTGCAAACACTCAGAGCCTTAAGATAGGGGTTTCACCAATGTCTTTTTTGGTGAGAAACCTTCTATTTCAAGGTTCTGTGCGTTTTCAGACAAGTAAAATATGTATTTATAGTGTTTCTGATGAAATCCCTCCTTTTAATGCATTTTCTCACAGAAAACGAGTCTCTCGCCATGGGAACGTGCCTTTTTTGAAAAAGCATATTCTGGTCGAGAAATCGTGTTTTAAACAATAAAAACGACTCTCGGCCTTATTTAGTTCACATTTTTACTTTTGGTAAGTTAGCCCGTATTCATAACGCAATAAACCTTTTTATCGCGTTAAACGCCTTTTCTCGACGAGAAAAGCACAATTTCATCAAAAACAAACAAAACAAGAAAAATGAATCTATTCAACAAGTCTACAACACGTCCTTAAGAGTTACATGATTTCACCCAATGTCAATGTGTCATTTCTCCAGTTCTGATCATTTTTTGGTTGTTGGTAGCTTGGTCAATGAAAAAACACATTGAAATCTTTTTATGGCTTTAAACGCGTTTTCTCCTCGAGAGAAACACGATTTCACTAAAAACGTTATAGTTTAAACATGCCTGTTGTACATGTGTGCAAACACTCAGAGCCTTAAGATAGGGGTTTCACCAATGTCTTTTTTGGTGAGAAACCTTCTATTTCAAGGTTCTGTGCGTTTTCAGACAAGTACATTATGTATTTATAGTGTTTCCGATGAAATCCCTCCTTTTAATGCATTTTCTCACAGAAAACGAGTCTCTCGCCATGGGAACATGGCTTTTTTGAAAAAGCATATTCTGGTCGAGAAATCGTGTTTTAAACAATAAAAACGACTCCCGGCCTTATTTAGTTCACATTTTTACTTTTGGTAAGCTAGCCCGTATTCATAACGCACTGAACCTTTTTATCGCGTTAAAAGCCTTTTCTCGACGAGAAAAGCACAATTTCATCAAAAACAAACAAAACAAGAAAATGAATCTATTCAACAAGTCTACAACACGTCCTTAAGAGTTACATGATTTCACCCAATGTCAATGTGTCATTTCTCCAGTTCTGATCATTTTTTAGGTTGTTGGTAGCTTGGTCAATGCCAAAACACAGTGAAATCTTTTTATGGCTTTAAACGCGTTTTCTCCTCGAGAGAAACACGATTTCACTAAAAACGTTATAGTTTAAACATGCCTGTTGTACATGTGTGCAAACACTCAGAGCCTTAAGATAGGGGTTTCACCAATGTGTTTTTTGGTGAGAAACCTTCTATTTCAAGGTTCTGTGCGTTTTCAGACAAGTAAAATATGTATTTATAGTGTTTCTGATGAAATCCCTCCTTTTAATGCATTTTCTCACAGAAAACGAGTCTCTCGCCATGGGAACGTGCCTTTTTTGAAAAAGCATATTCTGGTCGAGAAATCGTGTTTTAAACAATAAAAACGACTCCCGGCCTTATTTAGTTCACATTTTTACTTTTGGTAAGCTAGCCCGTATTCATAACGCACTGAACCTTTTTATCGCGTTAAACGCCTTTTCTCGACGAGAAAAGCACAATTTCATCAAAAACAAACAAAACAAGAAAAATGAATCTATTCAACAAGTCTACAACACGTCCTTAAGAGTTACATGATTTCACCCAATCTCAATGTGTCATTTCTCCAGTTCTGATCATTTTTTAGGTTGTTGGTAGCTTGGTCAATGCCAAAACACAGTGAAATCTTTTTATGGCTTTAAACGCGTTTTCTCCTCGAGAGAAACACGATTTCACTAAAAACGTTATAGTTTAAACATGCCTGTTGTACATGTGTGCAAACACTCAGAGCCTTAAGATAGGGGTTTCACCAATGTCTTTTTTGGTGAGAAACCTTCTATTTCAAGGTTCTGTGCGTTTTCAGACAAGTACAATATGTATTTATAGTGTTTCTGATGAAATCCCTCCTTTTAATGCATTTTCTCACAGAAAACGAGTCTCTCGCCATGGGAACATGGCTTTTTTGAAAAAGCATATTCTGGTCGAGAAATCGTGTTTTAAACAATAAAAACGACATCCGGCCTTATTTAGTTCACATTTTTACTTTTGGTAAGCTAGCCCGTATTCATAACGCTCTAAACCTTTTTATCGCGTTAAACGCCTTTTCTCGACGAGAAAAGCACAATTTCATCAAAAACAAACAAAACAAGAAAAATGAATCTATTCAACAAGTCTACAACACGTCCTTAAGAGTTACATGATTTCACCCAATGTCAATGTGTCATTTCTCCAGTTTTGATCATTTTTTAGGTTGTTGGTAGCTTGGTCAATGCCAAAACACAGTGAAATCTTTTTATGGCTTTAAACGCGTTTTCTCCTCGAGAGAAACACGATTTCACTAAAAACGTTATAGTTTAAACATGCCTGTTGTACACATGTGCAAACACTCAGAGCCTTAAGATAGGGGTTTCACCAATGTCTTTTTTGGTGAGAAACCTTCTATTTCAAGGTTCTGTGCGTTTTCAGACAAGTAAAATATGTATTTATAGTGTTTCTGATGAAATCCCTCCTTTTAATGCATTTTCTCACAGAAAACGAGTCTCTCGCCATGGGAACGTGGCTTTTTTGAAAAAGCATATTCTGGTCGAGAAATCGTGTTTTAAACAATAAAAACGACATCCGGCCTTATTTAGTTCACATTTTTACTTTAGGTAAGCTAGCCCGTATTCATAACGCACTAAACCTTTTTATCGCGTTAAACGCCTTTTCTCGACGAGAAAAGCACAATTTCATCAAAAACAAACAAAACAAGAAAAATGAATCTATTCAACAAGTCTACAACACGTCCTTAAGAGTTATATGATTTCACCCAATGTCAATGTGTCATTTCTCCAGTTCTGATCATTTTTTAGGTTGTTGGTAGCTTGGTCAATGCCAAAACACAGTGAAATCTTTTTATGGCTTTAAACGCGTTTTCTCCTCGAGAGAAACCCGATTTCACTAAAAACGTTATAGTTTAAACATGCCTGTTGTACATGTGTGCAAACACTCAGAGCCTTAAGATAGGGGTTTCACCAATGTGTTTTTTGGTGAGAAACCTTCTATTTCAAGGTTCTGTGCGTTTTCAGACAAGTAAAATATGTATTTATAGTGTTTCTGATGAAATCCCTCCTTTTAATGCATTTTCTCACAGAAAACGAGTCTCTCGCCATGGGAACGTGGCTTTTTTGAAAAAGCATATTCTGGTCGAGAAATCGTGTTTTAAACAATAAAAACGACTCTCGGCCTTATTTAGTTCACATTTTTACTTTTGGTAAGCTAGCCCGTATTCATAACGCACTAAACCTTTTTATCGCGTTAAACGCCTTTTCTCGACGAGAAAAGCACAATTTCATCAAAAACAAACAAAACAAGAAAAATGAATCTATTCAACAAGTCTACAACACGTCCTTAAGAGTTACATGATTTCACCCAATGTCAATTTGTCATTTCTCCAGTTCTGATCATTTTTTAGGTTGTTGGTAGCTTGGTCAATGCCAAAACACAGTGAAATCTTTTTATGGCTTTAAACGCGTTTTCTCCTCGAGAGAAACACGATTTCACTAAAAACGTTATAGTTTAAACATGCCTGTTGTACATGTGTGCAAACACTCAGAGCCTTAAGATAGGGGTTTCACCAATGTCTTTTTTGGTGAGAAACCTTCTATTTCAAGGTTCTGTGCGTTTTCAGACAAGTACATTATGTATTTATAGTGTTTCTGATGAAATCCCTCCTTTTAATGCATTTTCTCACAGAAAACGAGTCTCTCGCCATGGGAACATGGCTTTTTTGAAAAAGCATATTCTGGTCGAGAAATCGTGTTTTAAACAATAAAAACGACTCCCGGCCTTATTTAGTTCACATTTTTACTTTTGGTAAGCTAGCCATTATTCATAACGCAATAAACCTTTTTATCGCGTTAAACGCCTTTTCTCAACGAGAAAAGCACAATTTCATCAAAAACAAACAAAACAAGAAAAATGAATCTATTCAACAAGTCTACAACACGTCCTTAAGAGTTACATGATTTCACCCAATGTCAATGTGTCATTTCTCCAGTTTTGATCATTTTTTAGGTTGTTGGTAGCTTGGTCAATGCCAAAACACAGTGAAATCTTTTTATGGCTTTAAACGCGTTTTCTCCTCGAGAGAAACACGATTTCACTAAAAACGTTATAGTTTAAACATGCCTGTTGTACATGTGTGCAAACACTCAGAGCCTTAAGATAGGGGTTTCACCAATGTCTTTTTTGGTGAGAAACCTTCTATTTCAAGGTTCTGTGCGTTTTCAGACAAGTACATTATGTATTTATAGTGTTTCTGATGAAATCCCTCCTTTTAATGCATTTTCTCACAGAAAACGAGTCTCTCGCCATGGGAACATGGCTTTTTTGAAAAAGCATATTCTGGTCGAGAAATCGTGTTTTAAACAATAAAAACGACTCCCGGCCTTACTTAGTTCACATTTTTACTTTTGGTAAGCTAGCCCGTATTCATAACGCACTGAACCTTTTTATCGCGTTAAACGCCTTTTCTCGACGAGAAAAGCACAATTTCATCAAAAACAAACAAAACAAGAAAAATGAATCTATTCAACAAGTCTACAACACGTCCTTAAGAGTTACATGATTTCACCCAATGTCAATGTGTCATTTCTCCAGTTCTGATCATTTTTTAGGTTGTTGGTAGCTTGGTCAATGCCAAAACACAGTGAAATCTTTTTATGGCTTTAAACGCATTTTCTCCTCGAGAGAAACACGATTTCACTAAAAACGTTATAGTTTAAACATGCCTGTTGTACATGTGTGCAAACACTCAGAGCCTTAAGATAGGGGTTTCACCAATGTGTTTTTTGGTGAGAAACCTTCTATTTCAAGGTTCTGTGCGTTTTCAGACAAGTACAATATGTATTTGTAGTGTTTCTGACGAAATCCCTCCTTTTAAATGCATCTTCTCACAGAAAACGAGTCTCTCGCCATGGGAACATGGCTTTTTTGAAAAAGCATATTCTGGTCGAGAAATCGTGTTTTAAACAATAAAAACGACTCCCGGCCTTACTTAGTTCACATTTTTACTTTTGGTAAGCTAGCCCGTATTCATAACGCACTGAACCTTTTTATCGCGTTAAACGCCTTTTCTCGACGAGAAAAGCACAATTTCATCAAAAACAAACAAAACAAGAAAAATGAATCTATTCAACAAGTCTACAACACGTCCTTAAGAGTTACATGATTTCACCCAATGTCAATGTGTCATTTCTCCAGTTCTGATCATTTTTTAGGTTGTTGGTAGCTTGGTCAATGCCAAAACACAGTGAAATCTTTTTATGGCTTTTAAACGCGTTTTCTCCTCGAGAGAAACACGATTTCACTAAAAACGTTATAGTTTAAACATGCCTGTTGTACATGTGTGCAAACACTCAGAGCCTTAAGATAGGGGTTTCACCAATGTGTTTTTTGGTGAGAAACCTTCTATTTCAAGGTTCTGTGCGTTTTCAGACAAGTACAATATGTATTTATAGTGTTTCTGATGAAATCCCTCCTTTTAGTGCATTTTCTCACAGAAAACGAGTCTCTCGCCATGGGAACATGGCTTTTTTGAAAAAGCATATTCTGGTCGAGAAATCGTGTTTTAAACAATAAAAACGACTCCCGGCCTTACTTAGTTCACATTTTTACTTTTGGTAAGCTAGCCCGTATTCATAACGCACTGAACCTTTTTATCGCGTTAAACGCCTTTTCTCGACGAGAAAAGCACAATTTCATCAAAAACAAACAAAACAAGAAAAATGAATCTATTCAACAAGTCTACAACACGTCCTTAAGAGTTACATGATTTCACCCAATGTCAATGTGTCATTTCTCCAGTTCTGATCATTTTTTAGGTTGTTGGTAGCTTGGTCAATGCCAAAACACAGTGAAATCTTTTTATGGCTTTTAAACGCGTTTTCTCCTCGAGAGAAACACGATTTCACTAAAAACGTTATAGTTTAAACATGCCTGTTGTACATGTGTGCAAACACTCAGAGCCTTAAGATAGGGGTTTCACCAATGTGTTTTTTGGTGAGAAACCTTCTATTTCAAGGTTCTGTGCGTTTTCAGACAAGTACAATATGTATTTGTAGTGTTTCTGACGAAATCCCTCCTTTTAAATGCATCTTCTCACAGAAAACGAGTCTCTCGCCATGGGAACATGGCTTTTTAGAAAAAGCATATTCTGGTCGAGAAATCGTGTTTTAAACAATAAAAACGACTCCCGGCCTTATTTAGTTCACATTTTTACTTTTGGTAAGCTAGCCCGTATTCATAACGCACTGAACCTTTTTATCGCGTTAAACGCCTTTTCTCGACGAGAAAAGCACAATTTCATCAAAAACAAACAAAACAAGAAAAATGAATCTATTCAACAAGTCTACAACACGTCCTTAAGAGTTACATGATTTCACCCAATGTCAATGTGTCATTTCTCCAGTTCTGATCATTTTTTAGGTTGTTGGTAGCTTGGTCAATGCCAAAACACAGTGAAATCTTTTTATGGCTTTAAACGCATTTTCTCCTCGAGAGAAACACGATTTCACTAAAAACGTTATAGTTTAAACATGCCTGTTGTACATGTGTGCAAACACTCAGAGCCTTAAGATAGGGGTTTCACCAATGTGTTTTTTGGTGAGAAACCTTCTATTTCAAGGTTCTGTGCGTTTTCAGACAAGTACAATATGTATTTATAGTGTTTCTGATGAAATCCCTCCTTTTAGTGCATTTTCTCACAGAAAACGAGTCTCTCGCCATGGGAACATGGCTTTTTTGAAAAAGCATATTCTGGTCGAGAAATCGTGTTTTAAACAATAAAAACGACTCCCGGCCTTACTTAGTTCACATTTTTACTTTTGGTAAGCTAGCCCGTATTCATAACGC
The DNA here is from genome assembly GCF_029633865.1 of Lampris incognitus. Lineage (NCBI taxonomy): Eukaryota > Metazoa > Chordata > Actinopteri > Lampriformes > Lampridae > Lampris > Lampris incognitus. The sequence continues at coordinate 55,634,289 of NC_079222.1, forward strand.
ACTGAACCTTTTTATCGCGTTAAACGCCTTTTCTCGACGAGAAAAGCACAATTTCATCAAAAACAAACAAAACAAGAAAAATGAATCTATTCAACAAGTCTACAACACGTCCTTAAGAGTTACATGATTTCACCCAATGTCAATGTGTCATTTCTCCAGTTCTGATCATTTTTTAGGTTGTTGGTAGCTTGGTCAATGCCAAAACACAGTGAAATCTTTTTATGGCTTTTAAACGCGTTTTCTCCTCGAGAGAAACACGATTTCACTAAAAACGTTATAGTTTAAACATGCCTGTTGTACATGTGTGCAAACACTCAGAGCCTTAAGATAGGGGTTTCACCAATGTGTTTTTTGGTGAGAAACCTTCTATTTCAAGGTTCTGTGCGTTTTCAGACAAGTACAATATGTATTTGTAGTGTTTCTGACGAAATCCCTCCTTTTAAATGCATCTTCTCACAGAAAACGAGTCTCTCGCCATGGGAACATGGCTTTTTTGAAAAAGCATATTCTGGTCGAGAAATCGTGTTTTAAACAATAAAAACGACTCCCGGCCTTATTTAGTTCACATTTTTACTTTTGGTAAGCTAGCCCGTATTCATAACGCACTGAACCTTTTTATCGCGTTAAACGCCTTTTCTCGACGAGAAAAGCACAATTTCATCAAAAACAAACAAAACAAGAAAAATGAATCTATTCAACAGGTCTACAACACGTCCTTAAGAGTTACATGATTTCACCCAATGTCAATGTGTCATTTCTCCAGTTCTGATCATTTTTTAGGTTGTTGGTAGCTTGGTCAATGCCAAAACACAGTGAAATCTTTTTATGGCTTTAAACGCATTTTCTCCTCGAGAGAAACACGATTTCACTAAAAACGTTATAGTTTAAACATGCCTGTTGTACATGTGTGCAAACACTCAGAGCCTTAAGATAGGGGTTTCACCAATGTGTTTTTTGGTGAGAAACCTTCTATTTCAAGGTTCTGTGCGTTTTCAGACAAGTACAATATGTATTTATAGTGTTTCTGATGAAATCCCTCCTTTTAGTGCATTTTCTCACAGAAAACGAGTCTCTCGCCATGGGAACATGGCTTTTTTGAAAAAGCATATTCTGGTCGAGAAATCGTGTTTTAAACAATAAAAACGACTCCCGGCCTTACTTAGTTCACATTTTTACTTTTGGTAAGCTAGCCCGTATTCATAACGCACTGAACCTTTTTATCGCGTTAAACGCCTTTTCTCGACGAGAAAAGCACAATTTCATCAAAAACAAACAAAACAAGAAAAATGAATCTATTCAACAAGTCTACAACACGTCCTTAAGAGTTACATGATTTCACCCAATGTCAATGTGTCATTTCTCCAGTTCTGATCATTTTTTAGGTTGTTGGTAGCTTGGTCAATGCCAAAACACAGTGAAATCTTTTTATGGCTTTTAAACGCGTTTTATCCTCGAGAGAAACACGATTTCACTAAAAACGTTATAGTTTAAACATGCCTGTTGTACATGTGTGCAAACACTCAGAGCCTTAAGATAGGGGTTTCACCAATGTGTTTTTTGGTGAGAAACCTTCTATTTCAAGGTTCTGTGCGTTTTCAGACAAGTACAATATGTATTTGTAGTGTTTCTGACGAAATCCCTCCTTTTAAATGCATCTTCTCACAGAAAACGAGTCTCTCGCCATGGGAACATGGCTTTTTTGAAAAAGCATATTCTGGTCGAGAAATCGTGTTTTAAACAATAAAAACGACTCCCGGCCTTACTTAGTTCACATTTTTACTTTTGGTAAGCTAGCCCGTATTCATAACGCACTGAACCTTTTTATCGCGTTAAACGCCTTTTCTCGACGAGAAAAGCACAATTTCATCAAAAACAAACAAAACAAGAAAAATGAATCTATTCAACAAGTCTACAACACGTCCTTAAGAGTTACATGATTTCACCCAATGTCAATGTGTCATTTCTCCAGTTCTGATCATTTTTTAGGTTGTTGGTAGCTTGGTCAATGCCAAAACACAGTGAAATCTTTTTATGGCTTTTAAACGCGTTTTCTCCTCGAGAGAAACACGATTTCACTAAAAACGTTATAGTTTAAACATGCCTGTTGTACATGTGTGCAAACACTCAGAGCCTTAAGATAGGGGTTTCACCAATGTGTTTTTTGGTGAGAAACCTTCTATTTCAAGGTTCTGTGCGTTTTCAGACAAGTACAATATGTATTTGTAGTGTTTCTGACGAAATCCCTCCTTTTAAATGCATCTTCTCACAGAAAACGAGTCTCTCGCCATGGGAACATGGCTTTTTTGAAAAAGCATATTCTGGTCGAGAAATCGTGTTTTAAACAATAAAAACGACTCCCGGCCTTATTTAGTTCACATTTTTACTTTTGGTAAGCTAGCCCGTATTCATAACGCACTGAACCTTTTTATCGCGTTAAACGCCTTTTCTCGACGAGAAAAGCACAATTTCATCAAAAACAAACAAAACAAGAAAAATGAATCTATTCAACAAGTCTACAACACGTCCTTAAGAGTTACATGATTTCACCCAATGTCAATGTGTCATTTCTCCAGTTCTGATCATTTTTTAGGTTGTTGGTAGCTTGGTCAATGCCAAAACACAGTGAAATCTTTTTATGGCTTTAAACGCATTTTCTCCTCGAGAGAAACACGATTTCACTAAAAACGTTATAGTTTAAACATGCCTGTTGTACATGTGTGCAAACACTCAGAGCCTTAAGATAGGGGTTTCACCAATGTGTTTTTTGGTGAGAAACCTTCTATTTCAAGGTTCTGTGCGTTTTCAGACAAGTACAATATGTATTTATAGTGTTTCTGATGAAATCCCTCCTTTTAGTGCATTTTCTCACAGAAAACGAGTCTCTCGCCATGGGAACATGGCTTTTTTGAAAAAGCATATTCTGGTCGAGAAATCGTGTTTTAAACAATAAAAACGACTCCCGGCCTTACTTAGTTCACATTTTTACTTTTGGTAAGCTAGCCCGTATTCATAACGCACTGAACCTTTTTATCGCGTTAAACGCCTTTTCTCGACGAGAAAAGCACAATTTCATCAAAAACAAACAAAACAAGAAAAATGAATCTATTCAACAAGTCTACAACACGTCCTTAAGAGTTACATGATTTCACCCAATGTCAATGTGTCATTTCTCCAGTTCTGATCATTTTTTAGGTTGTTGGTAGCTTGGTCAATGCCAAAACACAGTGAAATCTTTTTATGGCTTTTAAACGCGTTTTCTCCTCGAGAGAAACACGATTTCACTAAAAACGTTATAGTTTAAACATGCCTGTTGTACATGTGTGCAAACACTCAGAGCCTTAAGATAGGGGTTTCACCAATGTGTTTTTTGGTGAGAAACCTTCTATTTCAAGGTTCTGTGCGTTTTCAGACAAGTACAATATGTATTTGTAGTGTTTCTGACGAAATCCCTCCTTTTAAATGCATTTTCTCACAGAAAATGAGTCTCTCGCCATGAGAACATGGCTTTTTTGAAAAAGCATATTCTGGTCGAGAAATCGTGTTTTAAACAATAAAAACGACTCCCGGCCTTATTTAGTTCACATTTTTACTTTTGGTAAGCTAGCCCGTATTCATAACGCACTAAACCTTTTTATCGCGTTAAACAACTTTTCTCAACGAGAAAAGCACAATTTCATCAAAAACAAACAAAACAAGAAAAATGAATCTATTCAACAAGTCTACAACACGTCCTTAACAGTTACATGATTTCACCCAATGTCAATGTGTCATTTCTCCAGTTCTGATCATTTTTTAGGTTGTTGGTAGCTTGGTCAATGCCAAAACACAGTGAAATCTTTTTATGGCTTTAAACGCATTTTCTCCTCGAGAGAAACACGATTTCACTAAAAACGTTATAGTTTAAACATGCCTGTTGTACATGTGTGCAAACACTCAGAGCCTTAAGATAGGGGTTTCACCAATGTGTTTTTTGGTGAGAAACCTTCTATTTCAAGGTTCTGTGCGTTTTCAGACAAGTACAATATGTATTTGTAGTGTTTCTGACGAAATCCCTCCTTTTAAATGCATTTTCTCACAGAAAATGAATCTCTCGCAATGAGAACATGGCTTTTTTGAAAAAGCATATTCTGGTCGAGAAATCGTGTTTTAAACAATAAAAACGACTCCCGGCCTTATTTAGTTCACATTTTTACTTTTGGTAAGCTAGCCCGTATTCATAACGCACTGAACCTTTTTATCGCGTTAAAAGCCTTTTCACGACGAGAAAAGCACAATTTCATCAAAAACAAACAAAACAAGAAAAATGAATCTATTCAACAAGTCTACAACACGTCCTTAAGAGTTACATGATTTCACCCAATGTCAATGTGTCATTTCTCCAGTTCTGGTCATTTTTTTGGTTGTTGGTAGCTTGGTCAATGCCAAAACACAGTGAAATCTTTTTATGGCTTTAAACGCGTTTTCTCCTCGAGAGAAACACGATTTCACTAAAAACGTTATAGTTTAAACATGCCTGTTGTACATGTGTGCAAACACTCAGAGCCTTAAGATAGGGGTTTCACCAATGTGTTTTTTGGTGAGAAACCTTCTATTTCAAGGTTCTGTGCGTTTTCAGACAAGTACAATATGTATTTATAGTGTTTCTGATGAAATCCCTCCTTTTAATGCATTTTCTCACAGAAAACGAGTCTCTCGCCATGGGAACATGGCTTTTTTGAAAAAGCATATTCTGGTTAAGAAATCGTGTTTTAAACAATAAAAACGACTCCCGGCCTTATTTAGTTCACATTTGTACTTTTGGTAAGCTAGCCCGTATTCATAACGCACTGAACCTTTTTATCGCGTTAAACGCCTTTTCTCGACGAGAAAAGCACAATTTCATCAAAAACAAACAAAACAAGAAAAATGAATCTATTCAACAAGTCTACAACACGTCCTTAAGAGTTACATGATTTCACCCAATGTCAATGTGTCATTTCTCCAGTTTTGATCATTTTTTTGGTTGTTGGTAGCTTGGTCAATGCCAAAACACAGTGAAATCTTTTTATGGCTTTAAACGCGTTTTCTCCTCGAGAGAAACACGATTTCACTAAAAACGTTATAGTTTAAACATGCCTGTTGTACATGTGTGCAAACACTCAGAGCCTTAAGATAGGGGTTTCACCAATGTGTTTTTTGGTGAGAAACCTTCTATTTCAAGGTTCTGTGCGTTTTCAGACAAGTACAATATGTATTTGTAGTGTTTCTGATGAAATCCCTCCTTTTAAATGCATCTTCTCACAGAAAATGAGTCTCTCGCCATGAGAACATGGCTTTTTTGAAAAAGCATATTCTGGTCGAGAAATCGTGTTTTAAACAATAAAAACGACTCCCGGCCTTATTTAGTTCACATTTTTACTTTTGGTAAGCTAGCCCGTATTCATAACGCACTAAACCTTTTTATCGCGTTAAACGCCTTTTCTCAACGAGAAAAGCACAATTTCATCAAAAACAAACAAAACAAGAAAAATGAATCTATTCAACAAGTCTACAACACATCCTTAAGAGTTACATGATTTCACCCAATGTCAATGTGTCATTTCTCCAGTTCTGATCATTTTTTTGGTTGTTGGTAGCTTGGTCAATGCCAAAACACAGTGAAATCTTTTTATGGCTTTAAACGCGTTTTCTCCTCGAGAGAAACACGATTTCACTAAAAACGTTATAGTTTAAACATGCCTGTTGTACATGTGTGCAAACACTCAGAGCCTTAAGATAGGGGTTTCACCAATGTGTTTTTTGGTGAGAAACCTTCTATTTCAAGGTTCTGTGCGTTTTCAGACAAGTACAATATGTATTTATAGTGTTTCTGATGAAATCCCTCCTTTTAATGCATTTTCTCACAGAAAACGAGTCTCTCGCCATGGGAACATGGCTTTTTTGAAAAAGCATATTCTGGTCGAGAAATCGTGTTTTAAACAATAAAAACGACTCCCGGCCTTGTTTAGTTCACATTTTTACTTTTGGTAACCTAGGCCATATGCATAAAGCACTAAACCTTTTTATCGCGTTAAACGCATTTTATCTTCGAGAAACGCACGGTTTCATTAAAAACTTATAGTTTAAAAATTGCTGTTGTACCTGTATGCAAACACAAAGAAATTCAAAAGGGAAGATTTCTCACTTTATTGTGTTATTTCACAATTTCTAATTATTTTTTATGTTTATTAGCTTAATCTATGCCTGAAGCAGTGAATCGGTTCATGCTCATTAAACGCATTTTCTAGCCTAGAGAAGCACTATTTAAATCAAAATGGCTATAGTTTAAAACGTATGTTTTCATCGCCTTGAAACGTACACAACCTTAAAAGTTATTTGTTTAAACCCTATTGAATGTGTTACTTCACAATTTCTATTGATTGTGTACATTTGGTAGGGTGGTCAAAATGCCTGAGGCAGTGACTTTTTTGTTATCAATTTAATCGCATTTTCTCACCGAGAGACACACGATTTCAATAAAAACGCTTAGTTAAAAAATTGCAATTGTATGAATATAGTGTTTTTACCTTATTGAATGTGTTGATTCACAATTTCTATTGATTGTTAACATTTGGTATTTTTGTCAAAATGCCTGAGGCACTGATTTGTTTTTATTGCTTTAAACGCATTTTCTCATCGAGAAACGCACGATTTCATTAAAACCGTATAGTTTAAAAACTGCCATTGTACGGGTGTAGTGTTTTCACCCTATTGAGTGTGTTAATTCCCAATTTCTAACGATTGTTAACATTTGGTAGGGTGGTCAAAATGCCTGAGCCAGTGATTACTTATCATTGCTTTAAATGCATTTTCACATCGAAAGACGCACGATTTCATTAAAAACGTTTATTAAAAACTTCTGGTTTAAAAACTTCTATTGTACCTGTATGCAAACACACAGAAATTCAAATGAGAAGGTTTCTCACGTTATTTTGTTAATTCAAAATTTCTAATCATTGCTAATATTTGTTCGCTTAATCTATGCCTTAAGTAGTGAATAGGTTTATGCTCATAAACGCGTTTTCTAACCTAGAGAAGCACTATTTATGTCAAAATGGCTATAGTTTAAAACTTATATTTTCAGCGCCTTGAAACGTACACAACCATACAAGTTTTGTGTTTTCATCTTATTGAATGTGTTAATTCACCATTTCTAATGATTGTGTACATTTGGTAGGGTGGTCAAAACGCCTTAGGCAGTGATTTTTTTTTATTGCTTTAAACGCATTTTCTCCCCGAGAGACACACGATTTCAATAAAAACGCTTAGTTTAAAAATTACCATTGTATGACTATAGTGTTTTCACCTTATTGAATGTGTTGATTCACAATTTCTAATGATTGTTAACATTTGGTGGCTTTGTCAAAATGCCTGAGGCACTGATTTGTTTTTATTGCTTTAAACGCATTTTCTCATCGAGAAACGCACGATTTAATTAAAAAACGCTTAGTTTAAAAATTGCCAATGTACCTGTATGCAAACACAAGAGAAATTCAAAAAAGATTATTTCTCATCTTATTGTGTTATTTCACAATTTCTAATCATTGCTTACATTTGTTATCTTAATCTATGCCTTAAGTTGTGAATCGGTTTATCCTCATTAAACGCATTTTCTCGCATAGAGTAGCACTATTTATCAAAATGGCTATAGTTTAAAACATATATTTGCAACGCCTTGAAACGTACACAACCTTGAAAGTTATGTGTTTTCCCACTAATTAATGTGTTAATTCACAATTACTAATGATTATTGACATTTGGTAGCTTGGTCAAAATGCCTGAGGCAGTGATTAGTTTTTATTGCTTAAAACGTATTTTCTCACCGAAAGACCCACGATTTAATTAAAAACTCCTACTTTAAGAATACCTGTGTGTAAGCAAACACAGAAATTCAAAAGAGACTATTGTGGCAGGAATGAGGAAAAACACATGAGACCAAGGCGAGTTTGATGTTTATTCCTCAACTCCAAAAACCAACTGCAGCAGGAACAACCCTGCCCCGGCGAGCCCGGGAACGTAAACCACGCCCCCAGCTCACAGTCCTGCTGGGTGAGAGGCATAGCCCCTAGTGTCCGCCACACATGCCCCCCCCCCCGAACACCCAGAAGGGACTCCTGGAAAGAAACTTAGTGTCTCACTGGAGGCTTAAGCAGCCTGCCATAACGGCTGCGCCGTCCCTCAGCCGAAATAGTAGGTGAAACACAGTCCAAAGCCGGCTGAGAAGCAGAACGCTGAACCCGTGAAGACACTGCCGGGGTCCTGGAAGGAGGACGACCCCGACGGGGAACCTGGGCCGGAAACACAACTTCGCCTGCCCCCCTGTGCGCCGGTTTAAGCCTATCAAGCGTGACACGCTCCCTACGCCCACCCATATCTAGCACAAAACCCTTAGGACCCGTCTCAAGAACCCGAAATGGGCCATCGTATGGGGGTTGGAGGGGTGAGCGGTGAGCATCATGCCGTACAAAAACAAAACGAGCCGACATGAGCTCCGCAGGCACGAACGACCGCGGAAAACAGTGGTGAACGGGGCCTGAAACCCGAGTGCCGTCGGACAAAAAAGGATAAACGGCCGGACGGGGTCGAGGAGCGGAACTCCCAGGCAAAAATTCCCCAGGGACGCGGAGTGGCTGACCGAGCACCAGCTCAGCGGGTGACGCGTCGAGGTCCTCCTTAGGAGCCGAACGCAACCCGAGCATAACCCAAGGTAAACGATCCACCCAGTTACCATCCGAGAGCGCAGCGCACAGCGCTGCCTTGAGCGACCGGTGAAAACGTTCACACAACCCGTTAGCCTGAGGGTGATACGCGGTAGTGCGGTGTACCTGCACACCCAAGGATCGCGCAAGTGCCGACCAGAGCTCTGACACGAACTGGGGGCCCCTGTCTGAGGTGATATCTGACGGAGTGCCGAAACGGGCGACCCAGGAGGAAAGAAAAGCGCGTGCAACATCCGAGGATGTTGTGGAGTATAGAGGGACAACCTCTGGCCACCTGGTGGTCCGATCTACCATTGTGAGCAGGTGCGTAAAACCCTGTGAAGAAGGTAGAGGGCCCACCAGGTCCACATGCACGTGGTCGAAACGTCTGGCCGGGATCGGAAACGGCTCGAGGGGCAATTTAGTGTGCTGGTGGACCTTAGCGCGCTGGCACGCTACACATGCAGCTGCCCACCCCTTGACGTCCTTGCGGAGGCCAGGCCAGACGAACTTGGAACCGACCAACTTCACCGATGCCCGAACTCCAGGGTGCGAGAGGGAGTGAATCGAATCGAAAACTCGACGGCGCCAGGCCACTGGAACAACGGGGCGGGGACGGCCGGTGGAGACATCGCAGAGGAGGGCAGGACTGCCTTCCTGCATCACAGCGTCCTCTAGCTTGACACCGGTACGCGTTGACCTAAGGGCAAGGACGTCCGGGTCACTGGGCTGGTCGGCAGCCATAGCGGAGAAATCCACACCGAGGTGCACAGGACACACAAGCACACGCGACAGACAATCAGCAACAGGGTTGGACTTCCCGGCCACATGCTGAATGTCCGTTGTGAACTCGGAGATCGCCGCTAGGTGGCGCTGTTGACGAGCAGACCACGGCTCAGTCACCTTGGAGACGGCAAAAGTCAGCGGCTTATGATCCACATAAGCCGTGAATGGGCGACCCTCCAGCAGGAAGCGGAAATGCCGGGTTGCAAGGTGCAGTGCCAGCAACCCCCGGTCAAAAACGCTGTACTTGCGCTCGCTATCTCGCAGTTTGCGGCTAAAAAATGCGAGTGGCTGCCACGCATTCGCCACACGCTGTTCAACCACAGCCCCCACGGCTATGTCAGACGCATCGGTTGTTAAAGCTATGGACGCCGTGGGTGTGGGATGGGCGAGGAGGGCAGCGTTAGCCAGGGCGCACTTAGCTCCGTCAAAGGCCTGGACCTGTTCGGGACTCCAGTCGACAGGGTCGTTAGCCTTCTTAAGCCGCAGGGCTTCGTAAAGTGGCTGAAGGAGGTGGGCATCGCGAGGGAGGAAACGGTTATAGAAATTCACCATTCCCAAGAATTCCTGCAATGCCTTTACAGAGACCGGGCGGGGAAATTCCGCCACCGCTTGCACCTTAGAAGGCAACGGGACCACGCCTTGCGGCGAAATGCGGTGACCCAAGAAGTCAATCACCGGCAGTCCAAACTGACACTTGGCCGGGTTGACTATCAGGCCGTGTTCGTCCAGACGACGGAAAACCTGTTTCAGGTGCGCCAGGTGCTCGTCAGCTGACGGACTGGCCACTAATATGTCGTCGAGATAAACAAACACGAAATCAAGGTCACGCAACACCGAGTCCATCAGCCTCTGAAAGGTTTGCGCTGCCCCCTTCAAGCCAAAAGGCATGCGCATGAATTCGAAAAGCCCAAACGGGGTGATCACTGCGGTCTTGGGCACGTCCTCTGCGCGCACGGGAACCTGATGATAGCCGCGCACCAGGTCCACCTTAGAGAAAATAGTGGTACCTGCCAGGCGTATGGAAAAGTCCTGTATGTGTGGGATGGGATAGCGGTCATTGGCGGTGACGTTGTTCAGGCGGCGAAAATCGCCGCAAGGGCGCCACGACCCATCCGCCTTGGGCACCATGTGAAGCGGCGAGGCCCACGGGCTGTTGGAACGCCTTACTATACCCAGACGCTCCATGATGGCGAACTCCTCCTTAGCTGTAGCCAATTTTACCGCGTCGAGGCGCCGCGCGCGCGTGCAAAAACTGGCGGTCCCAGAGTGGGAATGAAATGTTGTACCCCGTGTTTAGTAACCGCGGTGGAAAAGGCAGGTGTAGTCAGCGATGGAGAATCCGCCAGCAAACGCTGAAAAACATCCCCTAATGCTAAAAAGGTAGCGTGTGTTAACGGCCCGGCTCCCCTTGTCTCGCACGGAACAGTGGCGAAAGACACAGCATCAATTAAACGGCGGTTTAAAACATCAACCAGCAGACCATCAGCACACAGAAAATCCGCGCCGATAATAGGAACAGTAATGGCGGCCACTACAAAGTCCCACTCAAAATGGCGCCCGTGGAAGCAAACAGTCACCAACCTTGTGCCAAACGTCGCAATGGACGAACCGTTAGCTGCACTTAACTGTGGGCCGCCGCCTTCGGCCGACCTGTCTGTCTTAGCAGGAGGGAGTAGGCTCTTTTGCGAGCCTGAGTCCACCAGAAACCGTCTTCCTGACATCGTGTCCTCAATGAAGAGCAGCTCACTACGTCCGCCACCGCCCACAGCTGCTACTGAGCGCTGGCCCTGGAGTTTCCCGCCGTCTCAAACGTGCACGGAGGGACGCAGCGCCTCGCCTTGCCGCCGAACCGCTGGTGGAAGAAACAGAGGCCTCTCCCGCGCCGTCTCCGGGCAGTCACTCCAGCCACCACTGCCGGGTCCGCGTCCTCCGACGTCGGCTGCAGAGGCTCCGATGCCACACTCTGCACAGAGAACCGTCTGGTAGCCAGCAGGACCCGATCGGCCTCCTCAGCCAAACCTCGGCAGTCAACAGCGGCCAGACACGGGGAGTTAGCCAAAGCCGCGCGCACAGCAGACGGGAGCTGGCGCAAGAAAACGTGCGGGAAAAGGAACCCACCTTCGTCTGAGCCTAGCAGCGACAGCATATTGTCCATGAGATCCACAGCCGTCCCGTCGCCCAAACCGGATAGGGAAAGGATTCTATCTGCCCTCTCTGCGGCAGATAGGCTGTACTTCCGGAGCAGAAGATGTTTGAGGGCGACGTATTTATCGTGTTGCGGAGGGGCGCGCAACAGCTGCATGGCCCGGCGTGTGGACTGCTGATCCAGCGCAGCGACGACCAGATAGTATCTGGAGTCGTCCGCGGAGATTCCACGCAGGTGGAACAGCGCCTCGACATGCTGGAACCACGAGGCCGGGTCGCTCTGCCAGAACTCCGGGAGCTTCACAGCTGCGGCGAGAACGGCCGGCTGAGAGAGTTGGGGCGGCGTGGCCGAAGTGGATTCACACACATCTTCTGCTCCAAACATGTTCAATTCGGGGTCACCAATGTGGCAGGAATGAGGAAAAACACATGAGACCAAGGCGAGTTTGATGTTTATTCCTCAACTCCAAAAACCAACTGCAGCAGGAACCACCCTGCCCCGGCGAGCCCGGGAACGTAAACCACGCCCCCAGCTCACAGTCCTGCTGGGTGAGAGGCATAGCCCATAGTGTCCGCCACACGATAACAAATATTAGCAATGATGAGAAATTGTGAAATAAAACAATAAGGTGAGAAAATTTCTCCTTTGAATTTCGGTGTGTTAGCATACAGGTGCAGTAGGAATTTTTAAACAGCGTTTTTGATGAAATCGTGTGTCTCTCGGTGAGAAAATGCGTTTAAAGCAATAAGTATTCACTCCCTCAGGCATTTTGACCACCCTACCAAATGTTAACAATCATTAGAAATTGTGAAGTAACACGTTCAATATGGTGAAAACACATAACTTTTAAGGTTGTGTACGTTTCAAGGCAATGAAAATATCCATTTTAAACTATTGCCATTTTGATATAAAAAGTACTTCTCTAGGCTAGAAAATGCGTTCAATGAGGATAAACCGATTCACTTCTTTAGGTATAGATTAAGCTAAGAAATACAAACAATGATTAGACATTGTGAAATAACAATAATCAATCATCTCTGTTGTGCTTACACCGCCCCGAGCTGCCTCCCCGGCACGTTCAAGCCACTCCCCCAGCTCGGACGTGCCGGAAACATCCGAGCGCTCGGCTCGCGCTCTGAGGAGACGAGCGCTGCACTGCACCAGGTGTTTGCCATCATCCATCAGGCACACCTGTGGCAATCAGGCAGCCTTCTACAAGAAGCCTCCCAGAACGTCTCTCAGTGCTTCGACGTACTGAACCCTGCGACTCTCCCTCCGCGATTTCCACGGCTCCCCGCGTCTCCCTCGTCCCCAGCGACCTTCACGTCTCTCCCCGGACCTCTCCTGCGATCTCCCCCCTTGTCCCTCTATCTGGACCCCTCCTTTCGGACTCGACTTCCCGGATCTCGGACCTGGACTTTCTCGGACAACCCCTCTTGGATCACGGACTGGACTTTCTCGCCAGGTGCACGCACATTTTTTCAACACCTCCTGGTCATTTACATACCGCACCACACATTGGCTAAAAACACTCACACATAGTTATTCACGCAAACCACGGGACACCACACATAGTTTATTCACACATCCCACTAACAGAACGCCTTTTTTCACCATACATTTCCCTCCCACAATAAAACCTCCCTTTGTAGCTTTTGAAGTCATCTCGTGTCTGTCTGTCTTGGGTCTCGCCACACGGGTCAGGTTCTGGTGCGCGAGCACAACAATCTCTTTTGAATTTCTGTGTTTACATACAAGTACAATAGACGTTTTTAATGAAATCGTGCCTCTCTCGATGAGAAAATGCGTTTAAAGCAATTAAAACAAATAACTGCCTCAGGCATTTTCACCAAATATTAACAATCATTAGAAATTGTGAATAAGAACATTCAATGAGGTGAAAACACTATAGCCAAACAAACATAATTTTTAAATGAAACGTTTTTGATGAAATATTGTGTCTCTCGGTGAGAAAATGCGTTTAAAGCAGTAAAAACAAATCACTGCCTCAGGTATTTTGACCACCTTACGAAAAGCAAACAATCATTAGAAATTGTGAAGTAACACATTCAATAATGGTGAAAACACATAACTTTTAAGGTTGTGCAAGTTTCATGGCAATGAAAATGTACGTTTTAAACTATAGCCATTTTGATAGCCATTTTCGCGGTGAGAAAATTGTTAGGGTTTGTGGAAGACCCCAAGCGCACGACACCAGACAGAGATGGGGTTAGCCGAAAACTGGCGTACTTTATTCCTTACGCGTACAAATAGTCAACATAGGAAGGCAATGAGCGACAAGGAAAAAAACGGAAAGTCCAAGGGGAGAAAGGCTCGCGGGTAATCCAAACGGGAACACGGCAGGATACTTCCACGGGGAAGCTTTGCAAGGGAAAAACATGAACCAAGGGCTGGGATGAGTTCGTAGAGAAAAGGACCGTGAGAGGAGAATGGCCGCTACTGTGGGTGCGGGGAGGTTACAACACGAACTGACAACGGGCACGTGGGAGGCCACCAAAGTTAAGCCCAGCCCTGATGACTAAGCCCGGCCCTGACGAGCCGATTGGCTGCCGGCGCGGGGTGGGCGGGCCACGGCGCGGGGTTAGCGAGCCATAACAGTACCCCCCCCCCCTCCACGGGAGCCACGAGGCGACTTGCCCGGCTTGTCGGGATGGGAACGATGGAACCCAGTGAGCAGCCCAGGGTCCAGGATGAGCTGGCGGGAGACCCAGCTACGTTCCTCCGGACCGTAGCCCTCCCAGTCCACCAAATACTGGAACCCCCGTCCTCGGCGCCGGACGTCCAGCAGCCGGCGGACCTTCCACTGAGGGTGCCCATCCACGATCTCAGGGGGAGGCGGAGCCGGGGCCGGAGGCATCAGAGGACTGTGGGAGACAGGCTTAACCCGAGACACATGAAACACGGGATGGGTCTTCAAGGAAGCCGGAAGCTTAAGCCGCGGGGCTGAGAACCTTCCTGATCTCAAAGGGCCCGACAAACCGGGGGTTCAGCTTCTTCGCGGTGGACTGAAGCGGGAGATCCTTCGAGAACAGCCACACCCTTTGGCCTGGTTGGTACGTAGGTGCTGGGGACCGGCGTCGGTTGGCTCCCCGACTGGCGCGCTCAGCTGCCCTGAGCAGAGCAGCTCTGGTCACCTCCCAGACGCGACGACACCGGTTCAGATGGGCCTGCACGGAGGGAACCGCCACTTCCGACTCCTGCGCAGCAAAGAGAGGCGGCTGGTAGCCCAGGGACACCTCAAAAGGTGAGAGGCCGGTGACAGAGCTGACCAGGGAGTTGATGGCATACTCGACCCAGGGGAGGAACCGGCTCCAGGAGCTGGGCTTCTTGGCGGCCACGCACCGGAGGACAGACTCCACGCTCTGGTTCATCCTCTCTGTCTGTCCGTTAGTCTGTGGGTGATAGCCAGAGGAGAGACTAACAGAGGCGCCCAACCCCTTACAAAAGGCCCGCCATACCTGGGAGACGAACTGTGGCCCTCGGTCCGAGACGACGTCCAGGGGAAGGCCGTGGAGACGGAACACGTGGCTCGTCAGGAGGTCCGCCGTCTCAGAAGCCGATGGGAGTCTGGGGAGGGCCACCAGGTGCACTCCCTTACTGAAGCGGTCCACCACTGTCAGGATCACAGTGTTACCCTGGGCGGGAGGCAGTCCGGAGACAAAATCCAACGCCACACGGGACCAGGGCCGGCTTGGAGTTGGGAGGGGCTGCAGCAGACCCGTGGGTGCCTGGTGAGAGGCCTTGCTGCGAGCACAGACGGAGCAGGCCCCTACGAAGTCCCTGACGTCGTTCCTCATGGTGGGCCACCAGAAACGCCGAGCCAGAAAGGTGAAGGTGCGGTGGACACCCGGGTGGCAAGCAAACTGACTGGCATGGCCCCAGAGAACCCGGGGCCGGACTGCGTCCGGGACGAATAGGTGGCGTGGAGGGACGCGGCTCGGGGCGGGATGGGAGCGCAACGCCTGCCTGACCACGGTCTCGATGCCCCAGGTAACCACGCCAACCACCCTGGCCTCAGGAAGGATGGGAGTCGGCTCCTCTGTAGCTGGCTCCCTCCTCGGGTGTTGTCGGGACAGGGAGTCTGCCTTCGTGTTGCGGGACCCGGGGCAATAAGTCAGCGTGAAGTCAAACCGACTGACGAAGCTGGCCCACCGTGCCTGCCGACCATTGAGGCGCATGGTTGCCCGGATGAACGTCAAGTTCTTATGATCCGTCCAGATGGTGAACGGCTGTTCCGCCCCCTCCAGCCAATGGCGCCACTCCTCCAGAGCAGCCACCACTGCCAGCAGCTCCCGGTTCCCGACATCGTAGTTCTCCTCGGCGGGGAGGAACCGGCGAGAGAAGAAGGCGCATGGGTGGACCTTCTGGTCAGACGCTGACCGCTGGGAGAGGACAGCCCCCAACCCGGTGTCCGAAGCGTCCACCTCTACGATGAACTGCCTCTTGGGGTTGGGGTGGAGCAGGACTGGGGCGCTGGTGAACCTCTCCTTGAGGGACTGGAACGCAGAGCGGTCAGCCGGGGACCAGATGAACGGCTGGGAGGGGGAGGTCAGCCTGGTGAGAGGTTCTGCCACGCAGCTGTAGTTCGCAAACCCGAGGAAGCTCTGTAATTCCTTCCGTGATGTGGGATCGGGCCAGTCCACCACAGCCTGGATCTTGCGGGGGTCGGCCCGGGTCTGTCCCCTCTCAACGACGAAGCCCAGGTAGTCAACGGAAGGGGAATGGAACCGGCACTTCTCTGCCTTGACAAAGAGCCGGTTCCGGAGGAGACGTTCGAGTACCCGGCGGACATGCTGGACATGTTACTCGAGGGTACTGGAGAAGATGAGGATGTCATCGAGGTACACCACCACAAACTCGTCGAGCATGTCGCGGAGAATGTCATTCATGAGCGCCTGGAATACCGCCGGGGCGTTGGTGAGGCCAAACGGCATGACCAGGTACTCATAATGACCCCGGGGCGTCTTAAAGGCTGTCTTCCACTCATCCCCCTTCCGGATCCGGACAAGATGATAGGCACACCGGAGGTCCAGCTTAGTGAAGACTGTAGCCTGGGCGAGGGGCTCAAGGGTGGAACTCATGAGAGGAAGGGGGTACTTGTTTTTGACGGTTATCTCATTGAGTTGGCGATAGTCAATGCAGGGTCGGAGGCCCCCGTCCTTCTTCACGAAAAAGAATCCAGCTGCCACCTGGGAGGACGAGGGCCGAATGAGCCCCGCTGCCAAGGACTCGGAGATGTACTCGTCCATCGCAGCTTTCTCGGGGATGGTCAGACTGTACAGACGACTGCTGAGAAGGGGTGCCCCAGAGTGGAGGTCGATAGCACAGTCATAAGGCCGATGAGGAGGAAGAGATTGGGCCCGGGTCTTGCTGAAAACCTCACCTAAGTCATGGTACTCAGGGGGAACAGAGGAGAGGTAGGGAGGCGGGGTACTAGGGGCATGTCGGGGGGATGGGGCGGGAGCCGCCTGGAGACATTGAGCATGACAGGAGGAGCTCCACTCCATGATGGAGGCCCAGGCGATGTGTGGCTCATGCTGCACGAACCAGGGGCGCCCTAGGATCACAGGGACTAACGGGGACTGGATGATGTAGAACCGAAGTCTCTCCACATGGTTACCTGCTATGGTGAGAGAGACAGGGTGGGTGCGTTGGGTGACGCTGGCCAGGCAGCGCTCGTCCAGCGCGAAGGCCTCCATGGGCTTCTTCAGCGTCTCTAGCGGGATGTTAGCCTGGGCAGCAAACTCCGAGTCCAGGAAACACTCATCAGCCCCCGAGTCGAGGAGTGCACCCACCGTAAGCCGCTGGTCAGCCCAGGCCAGGGTAACGCTAACTAGATGGTTCTGTGGGGCAGGACGGCGGGAACAGGAAAGTCGGCTCACTAGGATCTCCCGGGGCCCCAGTGAGCCTAGTCTTTTGGCCGAGTGGGGCAGCCGCTGATCAGATGTCCCTTCTGGCCACAGTAGAGGCATTGATGTTGAGGTTTGTAGAACGAACTCAATAGCGACAACACAAGACAAAGTAAAGCACCAACCTGGCAGGACTCGTAGAGGAGAGCCGGCCGGGCCTGGACAGAAGGGGGAGGCGCTTCAGGCGGAACTTGAGAATAGCTTCTTAAAAATGGGAAAACGTAAACTGCCCCCTTAATCCGAAAATGAAAAAACGTAAACTGCTCCTTTAAAGTCTGAAAGGGAAAAAAACACAAACTGCTCCTTTAAAGTCCGAAAGGGAAAAAAACACAAACTGCTCCTTTAAAGTCCGAAAGGGAAAAAAACACAAACTGCTCCTTTAAAGTCCGAAAGGGGAAAAAACACAAACTGCTCCTTTAAGGTAGAAGTCCAACCGAGTAATAAGATCCACAGTGAGAGAGGAGAAATTAGAATATCAAAAACTTGATCTCAACTAGAAAATCACGATGGGAAAATCCAATGGGGAAAACACAAAGAGAGTTCTTCTCCGAACAAGCTCTCAAGGAGAACTGACACAAGGGAATAATCAAACAAGCAAAAACACGGAGAATACTACAATCTGTACTCCACCGGGAGACACAGAAATGTCACAAAACTCGAGACGAAGAATTTACTCACGGGACTGTTCAGGACGAACTCGCGACGAGTTCTGGAAAGCAAACAAACTTATACTAGAGTGGTTAACGAGTAGGTAGGCTGCAGGTGTTTCAGACGCGCCCTTCCCCCGCTCTCATTGCTGGTTGCCAGGTTGGTCAACAGACCGAGCCCTAACAGTACCCCCCCCCCTCTACGGGAGCCACCAGGCGACCTGCCAGGCTTGTCAGGGTGACGGCGATAGAACTCAGCGAGCAGACCAGGGTCCATGATGAGCTGGCGGGATACCCAGCTTCGTTCCTCCACCCCATAGCCCTCCCAGTCAACCAAATACTGGAACCCCCGTCCCCTGCGTCGGACGTCCATCAGCCGACGGACCTTCCACTGTGGATGCCCATCCACAATCTCAGGGGGAGGCGGAGCTGGGGCCGGAGGCATAAGGGGGCTCTCGGAGACAGGCTTTACTCGGGACACATGAAAAACCGGATGGATCTTCATGGAGGCCGGGAGCTTAAGACGCACAACTGCAGGACTGGGTACTTCCTGGATCTCGAAGGGTCCAACGAACTGGGGATTCAGCTTCTTGGCAGAGGACTGAAGGGGGAGATCCTTGGTGGACAGCCAGACTCTCTGTCCGGGTTGGTAAGCTGGTGCTGTGGATCGGCGACGGTTAGCTCCTCGTCTGGCACGTTCCGTAGCACGGAGCAGCGCAGCCCTGGTGATCTCCCAGACACGACGACAGCGGTCCAGATGAGTCTGCACGGAGGGAACCTCCACTTCGGACTCCTGTGCAGAGAAGACGGGCGGCTGGTAACCCAGGGATGCCTCAAAGGGCGAGAGGCCGGTGGCGGAGCTGACCAGGGAGTTGACCGCATACTCGACCCAGGGGAGAAACTGACTCCAGGAGGTTGGCTTCTTGGCAGCGACGCAACGGAGAGCAGATTCCACACTCTGGTTCATCCTCTCAGTCTGTCCGTTAGTCTGCGGATGATATCCCGACGAAAGGCTGACCGAGGCGCCCAACCCCTTGCAGAAAGCACGCCACACACGGGAAACAAACTGGGGCCCTCTGTCTGACACAATGTCCTTGGGAAGTCCATGCAAACGGAAGACGTGGCTCATCAGGAGGTCAGCGGTTTCTGAAGCAGAAGGAAGCTTAGGCAAAGCCACCAGGTGAACACCCTTGCTGAAGCGATCCACCACCGTCAGGATCATTGTGTTGCCCTGAGACGGAGGAAGTCCAGAGACAAAATCCAACGCCACATGGGACCAGGGCCGACTGGGAATAGGAAGGGGCTGCAGCAGACCAGCCGGTGCCTGGTGAGAGGCCTTGCTGCGGGCACAGATGGTGCAGGCCATGACGAACTCCTTGACGTCCCTCCTCATAGTGGGCCACCAGAACCGTCGAGCTATGAAAGTGAAAGTGCGGTGGACTCCAGGGTGGCAAGCGAGCTGACTGGTGTGGCCCCATTTGAGGACCCGAGACCTCACTGAGTCCGGAACAAACAGTCGGCGAGGCGGCACGTTGCTTGGGGCTGGACTGGAGCGCAAGGCGCGCTTGACCACCGTTTCAAGGCCCCAGGTCACCACGCCAACGACCTTGGTCTCAGGGAGGACGGGACTTGGCTCCACCGTTACAGGTTCCTTAAGGTGTTGACGAGACAGAGCATCTGCCTTGGTGTTGCGGGAGCCAGGACGATAAGTCAGTGTGAAGTCGAACCGACTGAGGAAACTGGCCCACCGTGCCTGCCGACCATTGAGACGTTTGGTTGCCCGGATGAACGTCAGGTTCTTATGATCAGTCCAGATGGTAAATGGATGCTCTGCCCCCTCCAGCCAATGGCGCCATTCCTCAAGTGCAGCCACTACAGCGAGAAGCTCCCGATTACCAACATCGTAGTTCTCCTCGGCGGGAAGGAACCGGCGGGAGAAGAACGCGCAAGGATGAACCTTCTGGTCGGTCTCTGATCGTTGGGAGAGCACAGCCCCCAATCCGGTGTCCGAAGCGTCCACCTCAACTATGAACTGCCTCTTGGGATCGGGATGGAGTAGGACGGGGGCACTGGTGAACCTCTCCTTGAGCGACAGAAATGCAGAGCGAGCAGCTGGGGACCAGACGAACGGCTGAGAGGGGGAGGTTAGACGGGTGAGGGGTTCTGCTACAGAGCTGTAGTTTCGGACGAACCTCCTGTAAAAGTTCGCGAACCCGAGAAAGCTCT
Organism: Lampris incognitus; assembly: GCF_029633865.1. Classification (NCBI taxonomy): domain Eukaryota; kingdom Metazoa; phylum Chordata; class Actinopteri; order Lampriformes; family Lampridae; genus Lampris; species Lampris incognitus. The sequence goes on from NC_079222.1 coordinate 55,654,741, forward strand.
GCAGTTCCTTACGTGACTTAGGATCCGGCCATTCCACCACCGCTTTGATCTTGCGAGGATCAGCTCGAGTCTTGCCTCCCTCCACGATAAAACCTAAGTAGTCCACTGACTCAGAATGGAACAGGCATTTCTCAGCCTTGACGAACAGCCGGTTACGAAGGAGGCGTTCGAGAACCTGCCGCACGTGCTGGACATGCTCCTCGAGGGACCTGGAGAAGATGAGGATGTCATCAAGGTAGACGACAACGAATTGGTCGAGCATGTCGCGAAGGATGTCATTCATGAGTGCCTGGAACACCGCCGGGGCGTTGGTGAGGCCGAACGGCATTACCAGGTACTCATAATGACCACGGGGAGTCTTAAAGGCTGTCTTCCACTCGTCCCCTTTCCGGATCCGAACGAGATGGTAGGCGTTCCGGAGATCCAGCTTAGTGAAGACAGTCGCCTGGGTCAGGGGTTCGAGGGTGGAGCTCATCAGAGGCAGGGGGTATTTATTCTTGATGGTGATGTCGTTGAGTTGGCGATAATCAATGCAGGGTCGGAGACCACCATCCTTCTTCTTAACGAAAAAGAAACCAGCTGCCACCTGGGAGGATGAGGGTCGGATGAGCCCTGCCGCCAACGATTCTGAAATGTAATCGTCCATAGCAGCCTTCTCGGGAATGGAAAGGCTGTAAAGACGACTGCTAGGGAGAGAGGCCCCAGGACGGAGGTTGATAGCACAATCATATGGCCGATGCGGAGGGAGAGACTGAGCCCGCGTCTTGCTGAAGACCTCCCCGTGATCATGATACTCTGGAGGAACAGAGGAAAGATCGGGAGGAGGGGCAATCGGAACAGTCTGGACTGCTGGACCAGGTGCGGCCTGAAGACACCGGGCGTGACAGGAGGAGCTCCACTCCAAAATGTTACCAGACGACCAAGCAATGTGTGGCTCATGCTGAGCCAACCAGGGACGCCCCAAGATCACAGGAACTAAGGGAGACTGGATGACGCAGAACTGAAGGCTCTCCACATGGTTTCCAGCAATAGTGAGAGACACGGGACAGGACTGTCGGGTAACACTGGCCAGGCGGCGCTCATCCAGAGCAAAGGCCTCTATTGGCCTCTCCAATTCCTCACATGGAATGTTAGCTTGAGCAGCAAACGTAGAGTCCAAGAAACACCCATCAGCTCCCGAATCGATGAGTGCGCCTACAGTGAGCCGCTGGTCTGCCCAAGCCAGGGTAACGCTCACAAGATGGTTAGCCGGAGCAGGATGGCGGGAACAGGAAAGACGGCTCACTAGGATCTCCCGGGGTCCTAGTGAGCCTAATCTTTTGGCCGCGTAGGACACTCGCTGATCCGGTGTCCCTTAAGACCGCAGTAAAGACAGAGACCTGCCTTGAACCGGGCCTCACGTTCAGCGGGAGTCAGTCGTGTACGCCCAAGCTGCATAGGTTCCTCCTCTGTCACTGTCTGGGAGGAGGAGAGGCTTGCCACAGGGGAAGTGGAGTGCGACGAAGAAGAGCCCCCTTCGGAAGCTCTGGATGGCTGAGAGGTAGAAACGGTTCCCCGTAGACCTCGCTCGCGCCTTCTCTCGCGGAGACGTCCATCGATGCGGATGGCAAGGCTGATAAGGTCGTCGAGAGAGGTAGGATCCTCCCGGGTGGCTAGCTGATCCTTGACGGCATCGCTGAGGCCCCTACGGAAGGTTACCCGAAGTGACTGGTCGTTCCAGCCACTCTCAGCCGCAGCCAGCCTGAACTCGACTGAGTAGTCAGTGACACTGCCACTGCCCTGCTGGATCCTGCTCAATCGGACACCCGGATCCTGACCGTACACTGGATGATGGAATACCTTCCGAAGCTCAGCCACAAAGTCATCGTAGGAAGAGCAGAAACTGGCCCCCATGGACCAGGAAGCAGTGGCCCACTGAGCAGCGCGGCCAGTCAGCAGGTTAGTCACGTAAGCAACTCTTGCAGCATCTGTGGTGAACCCCCTGGAATGGTGGGCGAAGACAAGCTCACACTGCATGATGAACGTGGCACAGGTCTCAAAGTTGCCATCAAAAGGCTTGGGATTGGAGATACTGGGCTCCCGGAAATCCGAAACATAAACGGTAGGATTCTCTAAGGCAACGGCTGCGGGCACTGCTGGAGGAGGGGCGGCCGGAACTGGTGGGACAGCTGGCTGGATGGTGATAGCCGCTGTGAGAGTTTGCAACTGCTTAAGAACCTCCTCTTGTTGGCTCGCGAGCGCCGCTTGCTGGGCCGAAAGAGAATCCACCGAAGCCTGGAGGGGTTGCACCTGAGCCCGGAGGCCCTGCATGGCAACAGCGGCCTCTTGTAGTTGCTGGCCGTGGGAGGCTGTAAGCTGAATCTGCTTATAGAGAGCAGCCTGGACAGGATTGGCGTCTAGGTTGTCTGGGTTCATAGTGAGGGCGAGTTCGTACTGTTAAGGTTTGTAGAACGAACCCAATAGCGACAACACAAGACAAAGTAAAGCACCAACCTGGCAGGACTCGTAGAGGAGAGCCGGCCGGGCCTGGACAGAAGGGGGAGGCGCTTCAGGCGGAACTTGAGAATAGCTTCTTAAAAATGGGAAAACGTAAACTGCCCCCTTAATCCGAAAAGGAAAAAACGTAAACTGCTCCTTTAAAGTCCGAAAGGGAAAAAACGTAAACTGCTCCTTTAAAGTCCGAAAGGGAAAAAAACACAAACTGCTCCTTTAAAGTCCGAAAGGGAAAAAAACACAAACTGCTCCTTTAAAGTCCGAAAGGGAAAAAAACACAAACTGCTCCTTTAAAGTCCGAAAGGGGAAAAAACACAAACTGCTCCTTTAAGGTAGAAGTCCAACCGAGTAATAAGATCCACAGTGAGAGAGGAGAAATTAGAATATCAAAAACTTGATCTCAACTAGAAAATCACGATGGGAAAATCCAATGGGGAAAACACAAAGAGAGTTCTTCTCCGAACAAGCTCTCAAGGAGAACTGACACAAGGGAATAATCAAACAAGCAAAAACACGGAGAATACTACAATCTGTACTCCACCGGGAGACACAGAAATGTCACAAAACTCGAGACGAAGAATTTACTCACGGGACTGTTCAGGACGAACTCGCGATGAGTTCTGGAAAGCAAACAAACTTATACTAGAGTGGTTAACGAGTAGGTAGGCTGCAGGTGTTTCAGACGCGCCCTTCCCCCGCTCTCATTGCTGGTTGCCAGGTTGGTCAACAGACCGAGCCCTAACAATTGACCCGCCTTGAACCGGGCCTCCCGTTCGGCCGGACTAAGGCGCGTGCGCCCCAGCTGCATAGGTTCCTCCCCCGTCGTGGTCTGGGGCGCGGGGGGGAGAAACGGCCACAGGGAAAGTGGGGCGAACAGGAGTAGGGATCCTGTTAGGAGTGCTGGACGACTGGGGAATGGACGGGGATCCACGCAGGGCTCGCTCGCGCCTCTTCTCCCGGAGGCGTCCGTCGATGCGGATGGCGAGCTTGATCAGGTCCTCGAGGGAGGTGGGCTCCTCCCGGGTGGCTAGCTGGTCCTTGACAGCCTCGCTGAGACCTCTCCGGAAGGTGACCCGAAGTGACCGGTTGTTCCAGTCGCTCTCAGCTGCGGCCAGCCTGAACTCCACCGAATAGTCTGTGACACTGCCACTGCCCTGCTGGATACTGCTCAGCCGAGCACCAGGGTCCTGGCCACCGACTGGATGGTGGAAAACCTTCCGTAGTTCCGCCTCAAAGGCCTCGTAGGTGAGGCAGAAACTGGCCTTCATGGACCAGGAAGCAGTGGCCCACTGAGCTGCTCAGCCTGTGAGCAGGTTGGTCACATAAGCGACCCGGGCAGCATCAGACGTGAACATGCTGGGTTGGTGCAGAAAGACCAGCTCACACTGCATGATGAACGTGGCACAGGTCTCAAAGTCGCCATCAAACGGTCGTGGGCTGGAGAGGCAGGGCTCCCGGGGAACTGGGTTGAGCCCCACAGGGTTAACCGGGGCGGCGGGCCCGGGGGGCGGGTTACCCACGACTCCAGGGGCAGGCTGGCCCGGCGGCTGGATGGTGAGAGCCGCCGTGATGGTTTGCAACTGCCGCAGGATCTCTGCTTGTTGGCTCGCCAACGCCGCCTGCTGCCTCGTTAGGTTACCCACACAGGCCTGGAGGGGCGGGACCCGAGTCTGAAGATCTCTCAGCGCGGCGGAGGCCGCCTCTAGCTGCAGGGTGGGACCAAGTCATTGTTTTGCAAGTCACAAGTAAGTCTCAAGTCTTTGCCCTCAAGTCCCGAGTCAAGTCCCGAGTCAAGACAGGCAAGACTCGAGTCAAGTCCCAAGTCAAGACCGACAAGTCTCAAGTCAAGTCCCAAGTCCTACCGTTTGAGTTTCGAGTCCTTTCGAGTCCTTTTAACAACAGAGAAATAATGTTTACACAGATCATGTATGCTTTTAAGATCTGTATTTATTTATCAAACCTTTTTTTGCAAGAACATTGTTCAAACACATTTGAAAGAAACAAATGCAAATGTAATTTGCACAAAAAGTGCTGACATTGTATTTCCATAGCATATTGCACTATAACTAGTTGCACAGCAGTTTCTGTCCTGTATTGTATTAATCTCATATCGTATTGCAAAACCGTTTTCACCTTCAACTAGACAGGCTTTTTGACTCCTTTCAAAACTTAAATCTAGCCTTAACCTTTTCCAAACATGTCATCACTTAAAAAAAAAAAATCCTCACTCCCCAAAAAATTATCTGAATTATCTCTTCTGAAAAACTGCACCGACTTTCTTGAAGTGTCTTCATTTTTGAAAAGTTTCCTTAAGATTCAAGTGTCCTGACTTTCCAAAAGTGTTTGTTTCTGTCTCAAAATATCCTCATTTTTGTAAAACAGTCTTCACCTTAAAACTTAAATCTAGCCTTAAACTAAAAACCACGTCTTCACCCTCAAACAGGTATTTGGATGAAGTGAGGATCACAAAAACAGTCCTCCAAAAAATGTTACTTTTCCAAATGTGTCACCACTTTCTAAAAAATATTTTTCAGTCTTTTTAACTCCTTTCAAAACCTAAGTGTAACTGTAACCTTTTCAAACATGGCACCACTTTATAAAAGATATCCTCACTCCCAAAAAAATGATCTGCATTCTATTAAAGTTTCCTGACTCTTCAAAAGTGTTCATCTTCATTACAAAATATCCTCAGTTTTGCAAAACAGTCCTAATTTTTGTAGTTTTCAAAAATTTTCTCTAAAAATGTCTTCACATCTTCAACATATCCACACTTTCCAAAAACTCTCCTTCCACTCCAGCGTGTTCACATCCTCCGTTACGGTCCTCACAGATATAGAAACACGCACAAACATAAATCTACATGTAATATATTCACGCCTCTATCAGTTCCTGTTGCTCCCTTGATAAAAAAATCTTTGTATATATATATATATATATATATATATATATATATATATATATATATATATATACACACACACATGGAGGCTAAACCGCTAAAATAATTGGTATGCATCCCTAGAGACTGAGACTGGTGTTTGTGTGTGTGAGTGTGAGTGTGTGAGAGAGAGAGAGAGAGAGAGAGAGAGAGAGCGAGAGAGAGAGAGAGCGAGCGAGAGAGAGAGAGAGAGCGAGCGAGAGAGAGAGAGAGAGAGAGAGAGAGAGAGAGAGAGAGAGAGAGAGAGAGAGAGAGAGAGAGAGAGAGAGAGAGAGAGAGAGAGAGAGAGAGAGAGAGAGAGAGAGAGAGAGAGAGAGAGAGAGATTGGAAGGGGGGGCGGAGGGCAAATACATGAACATAACAATGAGCAGGGTTGTGCTTTTCTATGTCAGGGCCCTATGCTGCATTGCATTTGCAAAAGATCAAATTGGCCAAAAGTCTGTCAGTCATTTGTGCACGATGGGGATGTAGTATGATGCCACCATGGCTGAAAACTCGCTCCACTGGAGCACTAGAGGCAAGCACCGCCAAGACTCTGATGGCCACTCGGAAGTGTGAAGGAAGAGTCTTCATGTTCAGTGCCCAGAACAAAAGGGCAGCCTGTCCTTTGGCTATGTCAATGTAGTGACTTAGCTGTAGTGCTGGAGTGGTCCCAACATCCTTCTTCTGCCTCTTATGGTATGCAGCAAACAGCCCTTCTCCTTCTCCAATATCCTCTTGCTCTTCTTCATCAACCAGAGACACAGGTTGCTCAGTCTCTGCAGCATCTTGCAGGATCAATTCTGGCAAAATATGTAACAGCAACAGCAGAAACAAAAGAGCCCTTATTACCATTGATGTTGGTGATAGTGTTAGACTGAAAAATGTAATTATTGTTGCAGTCAATTAGATCAGATTATGAGGAAAAAATTTGCATTAAAGTCAATAATATTTACCTTTAACTTGTTGTGCCACCTCTGTCTTGATGTCACGATTGACCAGCACATGGGGCTCCACCCACAGCAGAGAAAAGGCTGGATCCAAGGTGGCTGCTTTGAGGTAGACTGGGTCTGAAAAGGGGGCAGTGATCCCATCTTGAGTCCTGGCCATTTTCACGTTAATGAAGATCCCAAGAAATCTTTTTTTCAGGGATACCTGGAGACTTCTGACCAGGCCGCTCAGGAAACGAACTTGAGACTTCAGCTTCTCAAGGTGGTGATTGAGGGACAAGACGGATGGAACAACTGCACTGATTGTGACGACCTTCTCCCCCTGTGTCAAATCAGTTGCTTCTCCAAACGGCTTCAAGATGTCCACCAACTCCTTCAACAGATTCCACTCTCGTGGTGTGAATGACAACTCCTTATGCCCAGCCTTTTCTAGAACAGCACAGAGCTTTAGATGATCACACTGGAGAACTGCCTTCACTTGCCTCAGTGTTGAGTTCCATCTTGTGTTGACTGCGGCAGGGATGCCTTTCTGTTCCCCAAATTCACTATCAAACACATCTCTGAATGTTGTGCTTGTGTGCAGCAGTGAGCTAAGTTTAGATAACTTGGAAAGAGAAGGACATACCACTTTTGTTTCTTTCAAACTGTCTCTCACCACCAGCTGAAGAGTGTGCGCAAAACACTGCAGGCGCTGTTTCTTTGCAATAGCAGCATCTACCGTTTGCTGATCTTCCAGGGTTAAGTTACACCAGAGCTCAGGGTCATCAAGATGGTCTCCGTCATCATCATCCTCTTGTTCACTGGGGAAGCACACAGTGAACGCCTTTCGCATGTTAGCAGCATTGTCACTAATAATGTAGTACAATTTATCTTTGATGTTGTATTCATCACATATTGACTCAAATTGGTCACAGATTCGTTCAGCTGTGTGTGACCCTTTGAAGCAGTTGCAGGCCAAGAGATTAGTCTTTAGCTGTATCCTCTCTGCCTCTTTCTTTATGCAGTGGACAGTGACACCAAGGAATCCCCTCATCTTTCGGTCAGACCAAATGTCCACAGTGACTGAAACATGGTCAGTGTTGCTCGATTGAGTTTTTAATTTTGAACGTCTCTCCTCAGCGAGGCTCACTGTTTTTGATGTCAATGTTCTGCGACACACTGGGCTGTACTTACTGTCAAGTACTGTCAGAAAGTGCCGAAAACTCTTGTTTTCCATAATAGACAGGGGAAAGTTGCAATCAATAATCAAGTCAGACAGTATTGCATTGGTGATAGCTCTATGCTGTGGATGACTCATGCTGTAATGCCCTACACGACGGTCCAGGAATTTTGAGATTGAAGGCTGTTGTGGTTCATTTATGATGCTTTTGTTCATCTGGTATTCTTCAAATCTGTAACAGGTAAGCATATGAAACAGATGTCAGAAAATCCCTTATAGCCACACATGAATTGCATTTGAAACTACTCTTTACTCACATATCAATCGTAACATTGTGTTAATATTCATTTTGTGTTAATATTAATTGTATACTGTATTAGTGTGTGTGTTGTAACATTACATCAATAAAATCAATTTCATTGTCATTGTATGCTATATTAATAATATTTTCACTGCTTTACCTTGCCATCAAACAGCCCTTTCCATCAGGAAACTGAAGTTTTATGCTTGTTAATTCACTCTCTCCAGCACACCAGATTCCATTGACAAAAACAGCAATTTTACCTCGCGTCACACAGAAATTGCTGGTCTACTGCTACCTCAATCATTAAGTTTATTTGTGCTAATTTATGTCTTCGGTGATAGTTCAGCTTAGTTGTGATTTACCGAAATGACATAAACGACCTCAATGAGGCAGCAGTAAACAAGCAACTCCCGTGTGCTGCAAAGTAAAATGGCTGTTTTTGTCAGTGGAATCTGGTGTGCTGGAGAGAGTAAGATATACTTCGCTTTCCTGTCGGGGGGGAAAACTCGTCTGGCAGCAAGCTAACATGGTAACGTACACATATTCTTAATATAGAGTACATTTAAACTGACCTTGATTTGATTAGGTTTGCTTATGTTTTACTGTTGACAGCAGTCTACTGTGTGTGTGATACACTGACTAAGCACCTTAACTAAGCACCTTATACAATCCCGCTTCAAACATCCCAAACTGTCCTGTTACAACATGATGAGTAGGAGTAAGGGAATGAACCCGCAGTGGATGCAGATTACCGTGTTTGCAAGGTGACGTTAACAGTGAGTTTACACTCTCATTGATTTAACTATGCAGCTAGCAATTACGTTACTTAGCCGATAAGCTAGTGTTAGCTTTCATTCAAAACTTACCGTTCTTTGTGCAACTTCAAATGTCGAGCGAAGTTCGAAGTTGTTGCATCTCCGTCCGTAATCTTCGACCCACATGTTTTACATACTGCAATTCGTTTTTTGTTGACCACCTTGTAATTTTTATACCCAAACGAAACTATCTTTGGTATCATTTTGCCAACTGGCGCCTTGTTATCTGTTATTCTTCATTGGTTGTCCTGTAATTTGATTGGTTGGATGCTGTCGGCTCAAAACAACGTGGATCTAATTTGATTGGATGTCGTGCCGACAGCGCGCCATCTCTCTCTCTCTCACACACACACACACACACACAGATGCACACGTGTATGTACAAAGAGAGATAGAGCGGTCCATGTCAACATACTTTTTAATCTTTGGGTTTGGGGGAAGTGGCAAGTCTTTTCAAGTCAAAAGAGTCAAGTCCAAGTGAAGTCACGAGTTACTGATGTTAAAGTCCAAGTCGAGTTGCAAGTCTCTTTACATTTTGTCAAGTCGAGTCTAAAGTCATCAAATTCATGACTCGAGTCTGACTCGAGTCCAAGTCATGTGACTCGAGTCCACACCTCTGGGAGTTAGTCAGTTGGATCTGTTCGATGAGAGCCGCTCGAAGCGGGCTGGCCGGTACGCTCTCTGTGTCGGCTGGGGTCGTCATGGTCAGTTGGTCAGTGCGGGGAGGTTACAACACGAACTGACAACGGGCACGTGGGAGGCCACCAAACTTAAGCCCGGCCGTGACAAGCCGATTGGCTGCCGGCGCGGGATGGGCGGGCCACGGCGCGGGGTGAGCGAGCCATAACAAAAATGTGTTTAAAGCAATAAAAACAAATCACTGCCTCATGCATTTTAACCACCCTACCAAATGTAAACTATCATTAGATATTGTGAAATAACACATTCAATATGGTGAAAACACATAACTTTTAAGGTTGTGTACTGTAGTGGGAAATGCCTGGGGATGTACTTGGAATGTTGCACTGGGCTCGTGCAGCCAGAGGACCAATCACAGGTTAGCTCGCGCTGTCACAGACGCAACTATATTAGACACCGCGGGAGAGACCAAGCGCCAGAACTGTTTAGTAACCATATCGTAGACTGTCACCTTAGCGTGGGATAGAGCAGGGAAACCTAGCGTATCCTGGGCTAGACAGTAGATACGGTGGCTAGCAGTGGTAGTGTTAGCAGCAGACTGCCTCGGTACCTGTAGCTAGCTGACTACCCCCGAGAGCTTCCCCAGAGAGACTGAGAGAGACATTCACCCGGTCACACCGGAGCCAGAGTACAGAGACTGAGAGAGACATTCACCCGGTCACACCGGAGCCAGAGTACAGAGAGAGAGAGAGACACGCACCCCGGAGAGCAGCCATCCATCTCCCGCCCCGCCTAGAGCTCAGCCGCCCTATTCCATCACCAGCCCTGGTCCCAAGGTGAGCTTGCTAACCCATTAGCACACGGCTAACGAGCTAACTAGCAGGCTAGCCCTAGCATTGGCGCAGCTATCTAGCTAACGGTGGTGAAGCCCGGTTTGTCGCACCTAAAAGTCCCCGCCTCCATCCATAGTTATCCGGGCTATAGAAAAACCGCGACAAGTGGTGTCAGAAGTGGGATAAAAGGTTGGGATTCGCCATAATCTCAACACCGGAGGATCCTGCCCCGGTCACATGGCGGCATAATTCAGCCTGCACACTGTGAGCTAACCCAGCTAGCAAGAAGCCATTTTGTGAAGCACTGTAACTTCTTCAGTAGTCACGTAAATCAGTGGAAAAATAAAAATGTCACAGGACAAAGAAAATGTAAAAGAACAGTCTGAGTTGAGTCTGGATGGTGCTGGTGTGGGGACAGAAGACCCCGGAGAGCACGCCTGGATGAAGCTCCTCCTGGCGCAGATGGAAACCATGAACCAGACCCAGGTTCAGATGCAACGCCAGATGGAAAACATGGAACGCCAGACCCAGGTTAAGATGCAACGCCAGATAGAGATGCAGATCGAGGCCCTCACAGCGCGTAACGATGGACTAGCGGAAGCGGTGGCTAAGCGATCTCGTCCCCCCACACCTCCCATTCAGCGCACCGATTGGGCCCGTCATCGTTCAGATATCCAAGGTGAGCCTCCCGGTTTGTCGCCCATCGCTCAAGTAGTGAAGCAAGGGGTTTCTCCTAGTAGCCCTCAAAGCGATAGTGGTGTAGGGTCGGCAGGGGCTGTGCTCGAAGAACGAACTAGCAGAACGGTGCAAGACATGAGCCTACTCTCGCAGTTCACCCCGGCCCGGGAGAACCCAGGGGCCAGACAGCGAGACGGCGCTGATCACCTGTTGCCAGCAGCTATGGCCGCAGTGGCTAACTTGAGCGACCGGCGCAACGAGGAGACGCCAGCCAGGCCGAGCAGCAAAGCGGCCCCAGCAGCCCTGCGCTATACAGGAAATGGACCCAGTGAGCCCGCATCACTTACCAGCACTCCGATCGGTCATGGTGGAAAAAATGGAGCGACTGCAGTACCATCCCCCGACGGGATGCAGGGTGGCCAAATGTCCCTGGACAGCAACGGCGGCCGAAACCTGCTGGATGACAGCGTTGGAGGGCAGGCAGGTTCCTCTAGAGGTCAACAGAGCCAGACAGGAGACCTTCAAAGTCGGAGCGGCAACCGAAGCTAACAAGGTCCCGACCGAGGACACGAAAATGACATCAAGCTCCTCGCCACTTTTGATGGTAAGGGCGACTGGGATAGTTTCGTTGGACCATTCGAACGGATGGCGAGAAAGAGGGGCTGGACCGACGAGACCTGTTTGGACGCCTTGTATCTCCGACTGAGGGACAACGCCATGTCTTTTGTCATCGCGCAGCCGGCTCCGATAAAAGATGACTACCACGCGCTCATCACCCAGTTACGCCGCCGCTACAGTAAAGAGCTGCCTGAGGGAACTGCGCGCCGTAAACTCAGCGAGGGTAAGCAGGCCAGAGAGATGACCCTCTATGAGTTTGGCGAGGAAGTGAGGAGACTTGTCACACTGGCATACCCGCAGGTTGGTGTTACACTGCAGGAGGCCTACGCTGCAGAAGCCTTTCTGCGCGGGCTGAAGAACCAAAACATCGCGTATGAAGTCCTGGGGGCAGAACCCAAAACACTAGCTGAAGCAATCAGGAAGGTTGAGGCACGCGAGTATGACTTTAAAGCGACGCTGGGGCGAGAGGTTGAAGGAAAAGGGAGAATCCGGCGAGTAGCATGGGAAGACGAGTGGCGTCGCGATAGCTCTCCAAGTCCTCCGCCGGTAGGAGACAGCATGAGCACCCCCGAGCTCAAGACCCTGGCCAGTGGCATCGACAACATTAACAAGGTGAAGTTGCACAGGCACATCAGCCCAGACCACCTACTCCAAGTGTGTTCTAGAGTATGTCCACTGCTGGAGAAAGAGGTTCCTGCCAGCGTGCCTGGTCTCCACAGCATCCTGGGAGCCGGCAGGCAGAACCTCCTGCGTACCAACAAGAGCTGCAAGCATGTTGTGTGGAAGGGCTCAGCGCTGGCTGCTCTGCACTGTGGACGACCCCCAGAGCCTCCTATTATCTATGGGAGTCCACCCAATATCGTGGAGACGAGCAATGGGCGTCGGCTCAATGGCTCCTACCGTCTACGCCAGCTACTGCCTACAGCTGTCTACCAGCACATGAAGATGCACAAGAGGATTCTGGGACATCTCTCCTCTGTCTACTGTGTCACCTTCGACCGCACCGGGCGACGCATTTTCACGGGCTCAGATGACTGCCTGGTGAAGATCTGGGGCACAGATGACAGGCGCCATGCTCTGTTGTCTGCTCCAGCACCAGCCATAGGGCCGCAGGAAACACCTGAAGGAGGTCCTCCCGCTGCTGACATGGAGGAGCCGGGGCCGCAGAGAACAGAGGAGTACGAAGGAGTGACAGAGCAGGAGGAGATCGATGAAGACCTTGATCTCTGGCTGGAGGACCTGTTCCACGCAAATGACGATGGAGGACCCAGCACACCAGGCTCCCCGGCTCGGTTCCAGCCGCTCCAACACACTGCTGCCAGCTACTCTTCAGGCGAGTCGACAATCACCCAACGTCGTGGGACAGCAGCCTGTGCTCCGGGCGGGCAGCCCAACGCCCCTGACCCAGAAGGAGACGAAGCCGACGCCACTGAGTCCCATCTCCCGTACACCACCAGACGGGGCCGGCCAGTCCGGAGGCCCGCCTGGCTCCTAGACTAACTTTGACGGACGTGACTAGTTGACTTGGGGGTTACTAGGCTAGTCACAAGAGTCCAGTATGGATAGCGACCACCCACATTTGTTTGACGCCCTTTGTTCCGGGCCTAGTTCATTTCGCGGGTGTTCTGTCCCGTTTATCGTGTTAGATTAATCAGACTGATCTTTGTAGTCTGTTGTTTATTTATGTTGAAGGGACTCAACAGTGCTGGAGGGGGGCAGTGTAGTGGGAAATGCCTGGGGATGTACTTGGAATGTTGCACTGGGCTCGTGCAGCCAGAGGACCAATCACAGGTTAGCTCGCGCTGTCACAGACGCAACTATATTAGACACCGCGGGAGAGACCAAGCGCCAGAACTGTTTAGTAACCATATCGTAGACTGTCACCTTAGCGTGGGATAGAGCAGGGAAACCTAGCGTATCCTGGGCTAGACAGTAGATACGGTGGCTAGCAGTGGTAGTGTTAGCAGCAGACTGCCTCGGTACCTGTAGCTAGCTGACTACCCCCGAGAGCTTCCCCAGAGAGACTGAGAGAGACATTCACCCGGTCACACCGGAGCCAGAGTACAGAGACTGAGAGAGACATTCACCCGGTCACACCGGAGCCAGAGTACAGAGACTGAGAGAGACATTCACCCGGTCACACCGGAGCCAGAGTACAGAGAGAGAGAGAGACACGCACCCCGGAGAGCAGCCATCCATCTCCCGCCCCGCCTAGAGCTCAGCCGCCCTGTTCCATCACCAGCCCTGGTCCCAAGGTGAGCTTGCTAACCCATTAGCACACGGCTAACGAGCTAACGAGCAGGCTAGCCCTAGCATTGGCGCAGCTATCTAGCTAACGGTGGTGAAGCCCGGTTTGTCGCACCTAAAAGTCCCCGCCTCCATCCATAGTTATCCGGGCTATAGAAAAACCGCGACAGTACGTTTCAAGGCGATGAAAATATCAATTTTAAACTATAGCCATTTTGATATAAAAACTGCTTCTCTAGGCTAGAAAATGCGTTTAATGAGGATAAACCGATTCACTGCTTTAGGCATAGATTAAGCTAACGAATACAAACAATGACAATAGCAATGTTTAAACTAAGGGTTTTTTAATGAAATCGTGTGTCACTCGGCGAGAAAATGCGTTTAAAACAATAAAAAGTATTCACTGACTCAGGCATGTTGCCCACCCTACCAAATGGAAACAATCGTTAGAAATTGTGAATTAATACATTCAATAAGGTGAAAACACTATATCCATACAATAGGAATTTTTAAACTAAACGTTTTACTGAAATCGTATGTCTTTCGATGAGAAAATGCGTTTAAAGCAATAAAAATAATCACTGGCTCAACCATTTTGACCAAGCTACCAAATGTTAACAATCATTAGAAATGGTGAATTAACAAATTCAATATGTTGAAAACTAATAACTTTTAAGGTTGTGTACGTTTCAAGGCGTTGAAAATATACGTTTTAAACTATAGCCATTTTGATATAAATAGTGCATTCTCTAGGTTAGAAAATGCGTTTAATGAAGATAAACCGATTCACTTGCTTAAGGCATAGATTAAGCTATCAAATACAAGCAATGATTAGAGATTGTGAAATAACAATAAGGTGAGAGATGTTCTCTTTTGAATGTCTGTGTGTTTGCATACAGGTACAAGAGGAATTTTTAAAACAAAATATTTTAATGAAATCGTGAGTGCCTCGATGAGAAAATGCGTTTAAAGCAATAAAAACAAATAACTGCCTCAGGCATTTTCACCAAGCTACCAAAAGTTAACAATCATTAGAAATAGTGAATAAGAACATTCAATAAGGTGAAAACACTATAGCCACACAATTTTCATTTTTAAATGAAGCGTTTTTGATGAAATCGTGTGTCTCTCGTTGAGAAAATGCGTTTAAAGCAATAAAAATAAATCACTGCCTCAGGCTTTTTGACCACCCTACCAAATGTTAACAATCGTTAGAAATTGTGAATTAACACATTCAATAAGGTGAAAGCACCATAGCCATACAATGGAGATTTTTAAACTAAGCGTTTTTAATGAAATAGTGTGTCTGTCGGTGAGAAAATGCGTTTAAAGCAATAAAAACAAATCACTGCTTCAGGCTTTTTGACCAAGCTACCAAATGTTAACAATCATTAGAAATGGTGAATTAACACATTCAATAAGGTGAAAACACTATAGCCATACAATGGAGATTTTTAAAGTCAGCATTTTTAATGAAATCGTGTGTCTCTCGCTGAGAAAATGCGTTTAAAGCAATAAAAAGTATTCACTGGCTCAAGGCATTTTGACCATCCTACCAAATGTAAACAATCATTAGAAATTTTGACGAAACACATTCAATAGGGTGAAAACACAGAACTTTTAAGGTTGGTTACGTTTCAAGTTGATGAAAATATATGTTTTAAACTATACCCATTTTGATATATAAAGTGCTTCTCTAGGCTAGAAAATATGTTTAATGAGGATAAACTGATTCACTGCTTAAGGCATCGATTAAGCTTACAAATACAAACAATGATTAGAAATTGAGAAAAAACAATAAGGTAAGAAATCATCTCTTTTGAATTTCTGTGTGTACAATAGCAATTTTTAAACTAAGCGTTTTTTATTGAAATCGTGTGTCTCACGGCAAGAGAATGCGTTTAAAGCAATAAAAAGTATTCACTGGCTCAGGCATTTTGACCACCCTACCTTATGTAAACAATCATTAGAAATTTTGAAGTAACACATTCAATAAGGTGAAAATACATAACTTTTAAGTTTGTGTACATGTTTCAAGGTGTTGAAAATATACGTTTTAAAGTATAGCCATTTTGATATTGTAGTGGTTATGGGGCTACATAATTCCCCTTATTGAGCTGGTAGGAACATTAGTTTACAGCTGCTGTTTTCTCGGTTCGGGTTTACAGTGGTGCACTTCCGCTGCGCGGGTTTTTTGTTGTCGTTGTAATGGTGGAAGGAATAAATGGTGCACGTTGTGTAGCCGAAAGAGAAAGTTGTCACGACTCCTGCTTGAGCTCCTCTACACTGGTGATCCCGACGTTTGTCTCTTGGTAGTTATCAGAGACAATCTTTCGAACGAACATGGTTGACGAAATCAACGCGGTTTCTCTGAAATTGCCAGAGTTCTGGGAGTCATCGGCAACGACGTGGTTCGCCCAGGCGGAAGCGCAGTTTGCTATCCGCAAAATAACAGATGATGCTACTAAATACTACTACGTGGTATCGGCGCTCGGGTTTTCGACTGCAACTAGAGTGGTGAGTCTCCTTACAAATCCTCCGGCGGCAGACAAATACAAGGGGCTCAAAGACCACATCTTGAAGATTTTTTGAACTTTCCGACGCCGAGAAGGCCCACCGTCTCTTTTCTCTGCAAGGCTTGGGTGACAGCAAGCCATCCGAGCTCATGGACAAAATGCTGAATCTGCTGGGACCGGCGCACACACCTGATTTCCTCTTTGTACAACTGTTTCTGCGACAACTGCCTGCTCAGGTGCGGACCGCTTTGGCTAACACCAGCATTACCGATTGCCGCAAGCTAGCTGAAGAAGCTGACAAGTTCTTCCTGGCCAGCCAACAGCAGCACTGCGCGTCCGCGCTCACCCCTGCCCACCCCCACATGCCACCACCTGGTGACTCAATGGTGGTCGCAGCGGCAACCCCCGGTCGGCGACAGGAGCCCGGCCTGTGCTTTTACCATGCAAAATTCGGGGCCAAGGCGAAAAAGTGCACCTCCCCGTGCAACTTCAGCTCGCCGGGAAACGCCAAGGCCGTCGCACACTAGTGGCCATGGGCGTCGGCGTGGAGGACAACAGGCTACTTTTCCAGCGAGACTCCATCTCGGGGCGGCGTTTCCTATACGACACTGGGGCGCAGAGGAGTGTCGTACCTGTATCGAGTGTGGACGCCCTGTCGGGCGCTCACGGCCCTCCCATGGAAGCTGCTAACGGCAGCTCTATCCGTACGTACGGCACAAGGCACATTGACATGTGTTTTAACGGACAGCGGTTCAGCTGGGATTTTGTCACCGCCGACGTGGCATTTCCCCTCCTCGGTGCAGATTTCCTTTGTGCTCATGGGCTGCTGGTGGACGTCAGGAATCGACGCCTGATTGACGCCGTCACCTTCGCTTCACACGCGTGTGCACTCAGCGATACAGGCTCCGTCAGGCTGTCCAGCATGCTCTCCAATGAGGACGTGTTTCTCCATCTTCTCTCCGAGTTCCGTGACCTCACTCAGCCCACATTCTCGTCATCTACGATCAAACATGGGGTTGAGCACCACATCGTCACCACAGGCCCGCCGGTGCACGCCCGAGCTCTCTGTCGCCAAGGCGGAGTTTGAGAACATGGAGCGCCTCGGCGTCATCCGTCGCTCCAGCAACCCGCGGGCTTCACCCCTCCACATAGTGCCTAAGCCTGGCGGTGGGTGGCGTCCATGTGGTGACTACCATCGGCTCAATGACGCAACAACACCGGACCGCTACCCGGTCCCTCACATCCAAGATTTCTCCGCCCACCTGGCTGGGAAAGTGATCTTTTCCAAGGTAGACCTCGTCCGTGGATACCACCAGGTGCCCGTCCATCCCGCTGATGTCCCCAAAACGGCTATGACAACTCCGTTCGGACTGTTCGAGTTCCTGCGCATGCCGTTTGGGCTCAAGAACGCCGCGCAGTCCTTCCAACGCCTCATGGACTCAGTGTTGCGGGACCTGCCTTTCCTCTTTGTGTACCTGGATGACATCCTGGTCGCTAGCGCCTCCGTGTCCGAGCACTTGTCCCACCTCAGAGCCCTTTTCGAGAGACTCAGCCTGCACGGGTTGATAGTTAACCCGGCCAAATGCCAGTTTGGTCTGAGCACCATCGACTTCCTGGGCCACCGGGTCACCAAGGACGGGGCGGCCCCCCTTCCATCTAAGGTGGAGGCCGTCGCAGACTTTCCACGCCCACACACGGCCCAGTCCCTCCGGGAGTTCATTGGCATGGTGTCCTTCTACCACCGGTTCATCCCCCGGGCTGCCGATCTCATCCGCCCCCTATATGAGGCTCTGAAGGGCACAGCCCCCAAACACGCTGTGGACTGGTCTGTAGAGAGGGACAAGGCTTTTAAGGTTGTGAAGGCCGCCCTTGCTGACGCGGTGATGCTGGCACACCTTGTGTCTGGAGCGCCCATCGCCATCACGACGGATGCTTCGGACTACGCTGTCGGCGCGGTTTACGAGCAGTGGGTGAGCAGTGCGTGGCAGCCGCTTGCCTTCTTCAGCCGGCAGTTGAACCTGAGAGAGCGCAAATACAGCACCTTTGATCGTGAGCTGCTTGGCCTTTTCCTCGCTGTTAGGCACTTTCGTTTCCTACTGGAGGGCCGTCGGTTCACGGCTTTCGTCGATCACAAACCGCTGGTGTTCGCGATGGCCAAGGTGGCAGAGCCGTGGTAAGCCCGCCAGCAGCGACAGTTGGCCTACATCTCAGAGTTTACCACCAACATGAGGCATGTCGCTGGGAAGTCCAACCCGGTCGCCGACTGTCTCTCCCGGGCCATCGCTGGTGCCGCCTATTGTATTTTTAAATCACGTCAGGACACAGCGCTGTCGCTCGACACAACCTCTCCGTGGCATTCTTTATTTAGACTGACACAGCATCAAAGGCAGACCCGATCAAACAACCCAGAGCCCGCAGGCATCACCAATCGATCCCAGCACAATAGAACAGCACCAAATCAAATGCAGCACTGTCGATGTGTGCAGACATAACATCCCCCCCCCCCCCGGCAGGATTTCAAACATGAAAGGTTGACACAAAGTCCTCTAGGTGGCCAGGGCGTAAACGTGTGCGAACAGGTCGCGGGGCGGCCTGAGGCTGGGCAGGCCGAGGTGGGGAGGGAGATGGCAGGGGAAGCTGAGGCCCAGAAATGTCTGGGGCCCGTGTAGGAGCTGCATGAAGCCCCGGGGCGTCTCGCCATGCTGAGGGAATGGCTATGGTTGTGTCACCAGCTGTGTGTGGCGGAGCTGACACCTTCCGTAGACGACTGGAGTGCCACCGAGTGACATCGCTGAGGAGGTAAGTGGCTGGGCCCAGCTGACGGGTGACTTGGAGAGGAAAGGACCAGTATGAAGCCATTTTATTGTCCCTGTGGGGCCTGCGGACCCTGACCCAGTCTGACACATTGATGTCTGGCACCCTGGTTCGTTTTGACTGGTCAAACCGTTGCTTCATCCGCGTCTGCTGACGAGTGACTGAGGCTCTGACCCCAGAGGGAGGTGCCTGAGGTGTGGAGGGGCAGAGCCTGTCAAGGGGCATGCACAGTTCCCGGCCTAGCATGAGAGAGGCTGGGGAGACGCCTGTGGTCGAGTGCTGTGTGACCCGATAGTGCAGCAGAGTGTGACGGATGGCCTGCGTGAAAGAGCACCCTTGGGCCATGTGTGCTCTGAGGCCGTTCTTCAGTGACTGGTGAAAACGTTCAACGCCGCCATTGGCCTGGGGGTGGTAGTACGCAGTGCGTATATGACGGATGCCCTTGCTTTCGAGATAAGCAGTGAACTCAGCAGAGACCAGCTGAGGGCCGTTGTCAGTGGTGATGGCCTTTGGGAGGCCCCAGCGAGAGAAAAGAGAGTCCAGGAAGTCGATGATGATCTGTGAGGTCACAGTGCCGGAAGTGGTGAGTTCAGGCCATTTTGAGTGTAGATCGTAGGCGACCACCATGAAGCATTGGTGGTGGGGAACTCCATGGATCTCACCACAAATGTCCAACTGCAGGTGTTCCCAGGGCTGAGAGGGCCAGGCGAGAGGTTGCAGGGGTGGGGGAGCCTGGAACCTTAACTTTTAAAGTTTTGTGTGTTTGCAGACGTGAAATAGTTCTTTTTAATGTGTCACGTTTTTTGAAGTAATTGTGCATATCCTGGCTAGAAAATGTGTTTAATGCAATAAAAATGATTCACTGCTTTATGAACCAAGATATGAAAATCAAACAATGATTAGAAATGCTGAAATAATACATAGACTACGGTAAAAAAAAAAACAACCCTAAATGTAACTACGATTAAAAACCTATTTCGAATAGGTATTTTTGATGACACCATGCTTCTCTTGGTGAGAAAATGTTAGTTTAAATCACCATAAAACGGTTCCGTGTTTCAAATGTTTTGACAAGCTACCAAATGTTAATAATGTGAAATAACATGTTGAGTATGCTGAAAAATCTTAACTTTTAAGGTTCAGTGTGTTTGCAGGCTTGTGGAATATGGGCTTTTTAATTCAAAGCTTTGTTGATAAAACCGTGTGTCTTTTGGCGAGGAAATTAATTTATGTCATTATTAAAAAAAACATTCACTACTTCAGGCATTTTAACCAAGCTATAAAATAAAAAAAACATTAAAAATGGTGAAATAATACATTGATTGGGGTAAAAAACACCTTTTAATTTAAGGTTTTGCGTGTTTTCAGACTTTTTGAATATGTATTTTTAAACTATAGCTTGTCTGATTAAATCTTGTGTCTCGGCGAGAAAATGCGTTTAAAGCTTTAAAAAAAATCCACTGCTTAAGGCATTTTTTATCGTTAACAAATACAAACATTGATTAAAAATTGTTAACTACCGCATTGATTAGTTGTGTGAAACCTAATTTAAGATTCTGTGTGCTTGCAGATTTATGAAATAGTGACTTTTTAAACGATAGCTTTTTTGATGAAATCGCGGTTCTCTATGCGGGAAAAAGTGTTTAAAGCAATAAAAACTATTCCTATCTCAAAGCATTTGGACTTATCTACCAAATGTAAACAATGATTTGAAATTGTGAAATAACACATTGATTAGGGTGAAAAACCATTTTAATTCAAGGTTTTGTGTTTTTTCAGACTTTTGGAATAGGCACTTGTTAAACTATAGCTTGTCTGATTAAATCTTGTGTCTCGACGAGAAAATGTGTTTAAAGCTTTAAAAAAATTCACTGCTTAAGGCATTTTTCATCGTTACCAAATGCAAACATTGATTAAAAATGGTTAACTACCGCATTGTGTGAAACTTAATTTAAGATTCTGTGTGCTTGCAGATTTGTGAATAGTGACTTTTTAAACGATAGCTTTTTTGGTGAAATCGCGGATCTCTATGCGGGAAAAAGCAATTAAAGCAATAAAAACTATTCCTGTCTCAAAGCATTTTGACTAATCTACCAAATGTAAAAAATGATTTGAAATTGTGAAATAACACATTGAAAAGGTAGAAAAACCTTAACTTTTAACGTTGTGTGTGTTTGCAGACACGTGGAAGCTAGCAAAACGATTCACTGCTTTAGGCATTTTGACCAAGCTCCCAAATGTAAATATTAATTAGAAATGGTGAAATAATACATTGATCACGGTGATAATCCTTCTATTCGTGTTTTTGCAGACATGTATAATCGGTATTTTATAGCGTTCTTGATGAAATCGTGGTTCTCTTGTTGAGAAAATGCGTTTGAATCATTAATATTACATTGAACAGGTGGGTAATCTATACTTTTAAGGTTCTTTGTATTTGAGAAAAGTGGTACTTTTTAAACGGTATTTTTGATAAAACCGTGTATCTCTTGGCAAGAAATTGTTTTGACACCAATAAAAACTATTCACAAATTCAGAAAGTTTGATCAAGTTTCTAATTGTAAACAATGGTGAAAATTCATGCGCTATTTCACCGGTTCACAAAGGTGAAGTGGTGAAATAACATATTAAACAGGTGGGAGTTTTCCCTACCTGTTTAATATGATATCCCACCTGTTTAATGTGCTTAAGCTGCTCTGTGTTTGAAAATTTGCGGAATAGGTCCTTAGGAATTTCTGATGAAAATGCGAGAAAATGCCTATAAAATAATAAAAACTTTTCACTACTCAGTCCCATGAGCGAACCTGATTGTCCCATTTACCTGATTGCCCCTGACTGCCCCTGCTGTACTCAGCTAATCTCGAGCCCCTTCTTTGCCTTGCGGTTCCTGCCCTGCTCACCGGTTCCCCATTTCCTTGATTGGCTCTCCAGCGTTATATAGTCCCCCTGGTTGGACTGGCGCTTTGTCGATCGACACACACACACACACACACACACACACACACACACACACACACACACACACACACACACACACACACACAATTTGTCAAAGGCTTTCCACTGTTTGAATTAAATGTTAATAATAGGACTATAATCTTAAAAAGTGTGCTTGTGAAAATGTTAGCTAATGGTCGCAGGCTCTCGCAGCAGGCTTGAGAACAGTGATACTCTTATTTTACATCGCTGAGTCTGGATAATTGCTCTGCTGACCGAGTTTTAACTGAGGTTTTGGGTTTCTTAAAGAAGCGTCTCTTCTTTTCAAAATCTCGACCAGAGACAGCGGCTCAGGTAAAGCCAACCGTAATAATACCTGCCCATACCTAAGGCCGATAAACTGTTATGACTTGTTTCAGAAACATATTTCTGAAAGACAGTCTCCTTTACAGGCGGGTCAGGACTTTTGGGACAGTGCCTCATATTAGGATTTACCTTTAATTGTGAACGATAACCAAGCACAAAACACTAAGAGTACGCTTTTGACATTTCTCGTAATTTTTTTCTTGAAAAAGAAGTCAAAACCAAATTAACATTTTATATACTGCCCTTTCGACCAGTAGTGCCTCTGAATGTAGGCTGTGCACGTAGCTATTGATTTGCAGAGCTATTTTTATATAGATCATCTGTGTCTATACACCGGTAATTGAACATCTGCAAGAAAGAACCGCTTACCTTCTTACCTTACTTCTTACCTTTAATGCGGCATTTAATGTGTCCCTTTTCCCTCCAATAACTAAAACTTCGCTTTGTTAGCTAATTTTGTTGGTACTAATCTAATGAGTGACTGTATTTTGTTGGGGGGGGGTGTTGGAGGGGTTACTAAGTGACTAGTTATTACAGTGGTTTCGCTGAGCATTAATCATATTGACTAAGCAAGAACATGAAATTTTGATTATGAAATGGTGACATAATAGATTAAATAGGGTGACAAACCTTTCATTTAAGGTTCAGTGTGTTTGCAGACGTGACATAGGTACTTTTAAAGTGTCAAGTTTTTTGAAGTAATTGTGCGTCTCTTGGCGAGAAAATGTGTTTAATGCAATAAAAATGATTCACTACTTTATGAACCAAGATATGAAAATCAAAGAAAGAGTAGAAATGGTGAAATAAAACATTAACTGGGGTGGGAAAAACCTTGCAATTTAAGTTTTTGCGTGTTTGCAGAAGTGAATTAGGTATTTTTTAAACGATTGAGTTTTTGATGAAGACGTGATTCTTTAGGCGAGAAAAACCGTTTAACGATCCACTGCTGCAGGCGAAAACTAGCAAATGTATACAAAGCTATCAAATTTATACAGTGATTAGAAATGGTGAAATGATACATTGACTACGGTTAAAAAACTTTATTGTAAGGATCTCTAAAACCTAGGTCCCTAGGATGTAAATAGAGGCCTAGTATAATAGTTTATTGTAATGCATATGTTATGACATTGTACTGTTTAGCATACTGCTTGCTGTACATACTTCGTGGCACTTCATTTACCAGCATGCTTTGTGTCTTAAGCATTTCCTGTGTTCTTATAGGTTTCTAAACATGTAAACTAATGAAATGTATTTGCTCTTTCTATTTTTATTTGAATTTTGTTATCATCCAATGATATTGTGTAAAGTTATTATGCCCGCGAAATCGCGAGGATGTCAACGTTGTATCTCCTCACGGAGAGAGAGGAGGCGTAGTCCAAGCCAGTACTCCCTGGAAAGAGGTCAATTTTTTTCTGCTGCTCCATCTCAGTACCAGTTTCGCGGAGACTTTATACACAGCCCGTGTACTAGGCCCGCATTTGAGTTCATGAGTGTTGCGATTGGCCCGCGGTCGTACTGCACCATGAGGCGACATCGCTGACCGCTCGACTAAAGAGGATCGGCCGGTGAGAAGTGTCGGAGCTTCATTGATTTGGTCCCTGCCTTCGAGAGAGCCAGTGTAGCCGCTAGTTAGCTAAATGGATTTAGCATCCAGTGCTAGTGTGTTAGCCGACTTGAGTTGTGGGGGCTAGCAAGAAGTCATCACTCTGCTCCATTCCTGGGACCTGTCTGCTGTCCAAAGAGGACTCGCTTCATCTGCTCTCCGGTGCTGGGCCCACCGGAGGACCACCATCTTCGCCAGGGTTTTCTGATCATTGCAACCTGTGGCCATCTTGCGGCTGAGGATGCTAACGTGGAGCCGACACCTGCCAGCTGCTAGGCTAGCACCACGCCTTCCATCCTCTGGACTGCACACAGCCTCCCGGTCGAGGGAGCGATGGGTTGTGAGTAACCTAACATTGCATTTATACTGACACACACACACACACTTTTATCTCGTCGCCTGGGCATCGTAGTGGTTGCTGCCTTGGCCTCAGCTCAGAGAGCTGCTTTATGTGCACCAACGGGCCCCAACGGAAAGCGCTGGGTATTTTTGTGTTCTTTTGATACTTTTCTTCATGTTTTTTTGTGACCGGTTGTCACACCCTGTGTAATTTCAATTAATGTACCGATGTCAATAATCTGTTATCGATTTAAGCATACTGCTATTGTTCATTGGGTGTTAAGCTGTGCGATTCACAGCTAGTGCTACTAACACTGGTCTGTAACGCTACTTAGGCTAAAAGCTACAGCTAGCTTGAACCTAGGTTTCATGTAGCTTTTTGAGTTTGTTTATTTAATCGACAGTACTACACTCGTGTGGTACTCTCTCTCTCTCTCTCTCTCTCTCTCTCTCTCTCTCTCTCTCTCTCTCTCTCTCTCTCTCTCTCTCTCTCTCTCTCTCTCTCTCTCTCTATCAAATAAATCCTATTATTATTAATTATATTTCGTGTGTATTGGCAGCTCATTTCCGCTTATGCAAAGCCTAGGTTACTTTTAGAGCGCTGGTAATAAGCTTGTACAGTAATTCAGTACACAGCAGGGTTATAAGATCTGCATTCACCACTAATATAACTGATTCACATGTTTGTTTAATTCTGGGAACATACACCATTCACTAGCCTTATGTAAGTGTAGTATTTTCACAGTGGAGGCACCGCGCTACTAAATTGATTATTATATTGGTTAATTATTTCTATTATCATTTATCACTAATATTGTCATTAGTGGCGCTAGCCTACTAGTACACAGGAAGTTCAGCCAGCTCACCATTCCACCGCTGAGAATTCAGGATCCTGTTGCGCCATTGGATTGTATTGTGATGTAAGGTAGTAATGTAAATCCGCCACAGGGTGGCACTGTTACGCTGTATGTTCCCCTGGGAATGCCGCAAATGGCAATGTTTGTCCCTTTTGCAACACCGTACCCCTAAGTCTTGTCCCGGGCAAAAGGCTACGTCGATCAAATGTTTTTTTGTTTCTTCTGCCGGAAGCTGTGAGTATGAGGAGGCCAGCGGCCAGCTGATTGATGAGAGGTGAAGTGTAAGCGAGTGCCAATAAAGTGTCCAGGTCTCAGCCACGAGCACAAGCCTCCGCCTCCTTCCTTTTCCACGCAAACATCATACTACAACAAACACAACGCAGAGTCCCAGGGCGTGTAGGGAGACGACGGCCGAACGCAAAGTGCGGGTTACATCATGGTGCCGTGACCCGGATCGTGGTGCTTCGAGATCCAAGGAGATACAGAGACTCGCGTCCTCGCCTTTGCTGCTGCATTGAACTGCGTTACCTTCAGTGACTGGACAGTGTGGTGGACTGAACTACTGTCATCGGCGCTGCAGCATTGGCAAGATACTCACCTCTTCAAATATCCTTTAAAGACTGTTGAAAGCTTGCTATATCCATTTGAGGACTTTTTATGATATTTCGACAAACTTAACTGTTATTTGAGTTGTGTAAAAGTGTGCTATGTGAGATCCTGCTATAGGAACACTGTGTTTAACATTATGCTGATATATATCATTCATAATTTTTTGGTTTTGGTTAAGGGTTGTGTATTGACCATCTGATTTTGACTCAAGTTTGATGTGAATTTTGAGTTGATAGTGATTATTGTTTTTTGATATATTTACTGGAAAAAAGGGGAGATTTTGCATACACAGCTAAACTTATTCTGTGAACACAGTGAATCATTAATAGTCATCTGTTTTGACACCAACAGTTACACCAGTCATAGTGATTTAGAAAAAAATATATCAAAATGTTCAGTGACTATGCAGATTATCAGTCAAAGCAAGAAGGTGCCTCTGCTGCCACACCGGGTTCCCAACTGCCCCCGATG
Organism: Lampris incognitus; assembly: GCF_029633865.1. Lineage (NCBI taxonomy): Eukaryota > Metazoa > Chordata > Actinopteri > Lampriformes > Lampridae > Lampris > Lampris incognitus. The sequence goes on from NC_079222.1 coordinate 55,680,906, forward strand.
CCCACAGCCAGCCACAACTGTGACACTCCAGCCCAGACACAACCCCACCTTTCAAGCAAGGGCGTAACAACCACCAGTGCTGCAAATCAACAGCAATCAGTGAGGCCAAAGCTTAACAACTACTTCACTAGCCCCACCACCACCCAACAGCTGATCCTCCCTCAAGACCACCACAGCAGTCAGCAGCCCCCATACCCAGGACTAAGTGCACCACTCACTCCACCACCCCCAATACTGTCACCTTACCCTATTCACTACTCCACTCCAGCTCATGCACCCACCTTGCCAGCCTCTAGAGCTCCAATGCAAGCACCCTCACTATGTTTTGACAGCAGCCCAGCTGCCAAACCAATCCACCGAAACAGCAGGCCAGACTACAGCCTGCCCAGTGCATCCCTTCCAGCTGTACAGATATTAGTGGAACCTAATCCCCCGGCCAAAGCCAGTGTGAACCAGCACACACACCCTTTGCCCATTCACAGCCTCTCGTGCCCCACCTCCACGGAAATGCAAACTGTACAGCGGCCGACCATGACTCACCCAGACACCCCTCCTTACCAAAGCCCTGCTGCTGAGCCTAAACCCAGGTCTACACTGGTCCTGCATATAATCCCCCTGTGCCCCAGGCCCTCATGCAAAGCTTTCAAATGCCACCAATGATGAACATTATGAGCTACCCCTCTTCTACTGGCCAGACCCTTCAAAGTTTGCAGCATGGATCAATCCCCCAGCTGCATATGTCACAGCCTGCTGCCCTCTACCCCCAAGAGGTGACCACCCCACTAGCAGTGCAACATGTAGCCCCTAACCACACAGCCCCTGCCTCAGACCCTCGAGCTGTCATGTACCACAACACACTCCCACAACACCCTCCACCACACCCATCTACAGTAACACTTTAGTAACTGGTAGCATTGGGCTTTTGTCTTGTTTAAATGTGCTTGGCATTGCCCGCCAGTGAAAAAGGGGTTACATTTTGGAGGCAACGCTGGCATTTTCCTGTTTTACTAACTTTAGTAGGTAGTTTGCTGTTTATTGCTGTTTGCTGTTGTGATTTAAGACAGTTAGCATGGAGCTCAGTCAGGCTGTCGAGTGGAGCCGTGAGGAGAATGTGGATGTGTCTCATGATATTTTGCTTAGCAAAGTGCCACTGAATGTCGGAAATGATATTGTGAGCCGTGTACTTGATACAGTCAAAGTTTTGGGTCGCACTCGGATACATGGTTGCCTTGGCGACAAGACTGGTAGGCACATGTTCATTTTAGTGGAGACTGTTGCTGCTTTAGAGCCCGTTTCTTTACCCCCTGAGGTGGGAATTGTAGGTGAAGCGGGTCCCTGGTCTGTTCATGCTCTGAGTAGCTTGCCGTCTGCTAACCTCCCTGAAGGGGATGCATTTGAGGCCAAGCTGTTGGCATTGTTACAGCAGGAGGGTAAGTCAATGGGTGATGTTAATGCTGTTGTCATGGGCACCCAGCCTCTGAGGTTGTTTTCAGGTTTGCGACCTGTTCCCCCTGGTGAGGAGGAATATGATTCCTGGATGGAACAGGCTACTCAGATGATCACTGAATGGCAGTGTGCAGACGCTGCAAAGAGGCAACGCATTGTTGAAAGCTTGCGTGGGCCTGCTGCGGACATCGTGAGGTTCTTGAAGGTCAGTAATCCCTCTTCCCCGGCTACTGAGTATTTAGCTGCTCTTGACACTGTATATGGGTCAACTGAGAGTGGGGCAGATCTTATGGCATCGTTTCGCCATACATTCCAGGAAGATGGAGAGAGACTGTCTGCTTACCTCTATCGCTTGGATAAACTCCTCCACCGTGTTCTTGTGAGAGGAGGGATTGGTCCTGCTGACTTGAATCATGCATGCATGGAGCAGCTCTTCAAGGGTGCCCTTACCACTGACTTGGTGGCTTTACGTGTGCGAATGATGCATACTTTACAAGATCCACCTACTTTCTCTCAGCTGATGCGAGAAATCCAAGAAGAGGAGCATTGGGTAAGTGTGAGAGAAAACACTAAGCTTTCTGTTGCTGACGCTGCTGTTCCTCGTTTGCCTGTGTCTGTTGCCGCCGCCGTTCCTCGTGACTGCTGCTGCTGCTGTTCCCCAGGTGGCTGTGAATCCGGTGCTATCTGAGGTGGATAGTTTAAGGAATGAAGTCAAGGAACTGACAGCTTTAGTAAGTAGAGTTTTGAGTGCTGTTACCCTGACTCCTGCAATGCCAGCCCCGCAGACTGCAGTGGGCCAGAGATTAGAGACCACTGTTTCAGCTGTTTCCCTGAGGGTTGTTTCCTCGACCTTTCCCACATCTGCTGCTTTATCTTCTTTGCCTGGCATCTTTTGCTATAAGCGTGGGGAGGATGGTCACACCAAGCAAGAGTGTACGCGTTCTGAGAACCTCAGACTGGTGAATCAGAAGCTGATCAAAGATCACGGCCACAGGGAAACTTCAGCAGAGCTCAGTGACGGAACGGCGTCGAGCTCCATCACACAAAATCTGTTCCACCCAATGCTTACCTCAAATTAAAGTCAGCCAGTCACCCTTGCCGGCTTTCTTGGTGGGGCCCTCTGCTGAGGTGCCTGTGCAGATAGAGGGGATTTATGCCAAAGCTCTTCTTGATAGTGGTTCCCAGGTCACTATCTTGTATCGCAGCTTTTATGATGCATATTTGAAACATTTGCCACTGCAGCCAGTGGTAAATCTTGAAATATGGGGTTTGAGATCTCACAAATACCCATATGATGGCTACTTGTCTCTCAAGCTTGAGTTTACTGAGGCTGTTACTGGAGTGCCTCAGGTGGTAGACACCCTAGCTCTTTTGTGTCCTGACCCTCAGACCAAACAGGGGATAGCTATTTTGGTTGCCACAAACACTCAGGTAGTGAGAAAGTTGTTTGCTTCTTGTAGGGAACAGGCAGGAGACCGGTTTCTCAGCACCCTGAGAATACACCCGGTCATTAAAACGGCTTTTGAGTCCCTCCAACACACTGGTATCGTGCAAGATTGTGTGGACAAGCATGGCACTGTGTGGTTTACAAAGCCTAAACCTTTTGTCCTGCAGCCTGGCCAGGTGTTGCAGCTTTCCGGCGTGCCTAAATTACCTGGTACCTTTAGTGAGTGTTCTGTGCTTGTAGACCAGGCTGTTACCAGTGATGAACCGTCTGTCCCTGAGCTACAAGTGAGGCCTGAAGTTCATCTTGTCTCTGTTGTGTCTAGTCGGCATATTACAGTAACTGAAAGGAATGTTTCCTCTAGGGAATTAGTGGCGAAGAGAGGAAGTCCCCTTGCTCACCTCTTTCCAGTTGAAGTAGTGCCGCAGGTTCCGTCCACTAACCGCTCCGAGGATGTCGGTGTGCTCAGTCCTTCTTCTTTTGACTTTGGCACTTCTTCTATGCCAGAGGAGGCCAAGCGGCGCCTCTGTGAGAAGATGATGCAGCGAAACGATGTTTTTCTGTCATGAGTGGGAAGTGGACTGTTCCAAAAGCACCATGCATGATATTAGGTTAAATGATTCACGGCCTTTTCGAGAGAGGTCTCGCCGCTTGGCTCCGGTGGATTTAGAGGATGTGCGAAAGCATTTGCAAGAGCTTCAGGAGAACGGCATCATCTCAGAATCCAGGAGTCCGTACGCCTCGCCTATTGTAGTTGTGCGCAAGAAGTGTGGAAAGGTCAGGATGTGTGTGGACTACAGAACGCTTAACCAGCGGACCATCCCTGACCAATACACGGTTCCCAGAATTGAGGACGCCCTCCATTCCCTCTCTGGCAGCAAGTGGTTCTCTGTTTTGGACTTAAGATCTGGTTACTACCAGATTCCCATGAGTGAGGCTGATAAGGAGAAAACCGCCTTCATCTGTCCTTTGGGGTTCTATCAGTTTGACAGGATGCCTCAGGGAATCTGTGGTGCCCCCGTCACATTTCAGAGTCATGGAGCGGACTGTCGGGGACATGAATTTCCTGGAAGTTCTGGTATACCTAGATGACTTGACTGTGTTCGGACACACATTAGAGCAGCATGAGCAACGGCTCCTTAAGGTTCTGGACAGGTTGAGAGATGAGGGTCTGAAACTATCTCTGGATAAATGTCAGTTCGGCCGGACATCGGTGAACTATGTTGGGCATATAGTTTCACAGGACGGTATAGCCACTGACCCTTCCAAGATAGCTGCTGTTGTTTTTTGGCCTCGACCTCAGACGGTGACCGAGCTGCGGTCATTTCTGGGTTTTTGCGGTTATTACCTTCGCTTTGTGAAGGGGGTTTACACACTGTGTCGACCCTTGAATAAGTTGCTGCAAGGCTGTCCGTCGCGTGTCAAGAAGAAACCAGTGAGTTCCCAATCCCCGGACTCTAAACCTTATTTTCAGCCCTCTGAGCCGTTTGGCCCCAGATGGAGCGACCTGTGTGAGTCTGCTTTTCAGGCGTTGAAGATGAGGCTTACTCAGGCTCCGGTGCTGGCCTTTGCAGATCCTCAAAAGCCGTATGTGTTGCATAGCTGCATGCGAGCTTGGACGGTTTAGGTGGTGTCCTGTATCAGGAGCATGTTTACGGTTTGCGCCCAGTAGTTTTCATCAGCCGTAGTCTTTCTCCTTCGGAAAAGAATTATCCAGCTCATAAGCTGGAGTTTTTAGCTTTGAAGTGGGCTATTGTTGACCGGCTGCATGACTATCTTTATGGGGCCACTTTGGAGGTCAGGACTGACAATAACCCGCCGACATATATAACTAAGTCAGCTAAGCTGGATGCCACTGGTCACCGTTGGTTGTCAGCCTTGTCCACCTACAGCTTCAGCTTGAAGTATAGGCTGGGGCGGCGAAACGTTGAAGCAGACGCGCTGTCGAGACGCCTTCCCATCAGTCTGTCCCCTGATGATGAGTGGCAAGAAATTTCAGCGCCTGATGTCCGAGCCATTTGTCAGGCGGTGTCCTTACAGCGAGCATGTTGTTCCTCGTTCCCCTGTGTTGTCAAGCAGATTGGTAATCATGAGTCAGCCATTCCGAAAGTGTCTGTAATGCTGCTGTGGTAGCGAATGATCAGATGCCCTCTCTCAGTTCTGCTGAGCTTCAGGATGTTCAGAAGACAGATCCTTTCATAGGAGAGGTGTGGCATGCCATTAGTCTGAAGAAACCTGCTGGCAGTATCCAAACTAGGCACCCAGATTTTAGGCTCTTGAAAAGGGAGTGGACAAGTTTTCTATTGAAGGAGGGTTGCTGTATAGGACAGTTAAAAAGGGGGACCCGCGTGTTAAGCAGCTGCTCCTGCCAAAGCGTTTTCACAGTCTTGTCTGTAAGATGCTACATGATGACATTGGTCACCTGGGGTTTGACAAGTCATACAGCTTGGTGCGGGACAGGTTTCATTGGCCTCGCATGAAACTTGATGTTGAACAGTATTGCAAGTCCTGTGAACGCTGCATCAAGCGAAAGACTCTTCCTCAAAGAGCTGCTCCTCTCTCCCACATCCAGAGTTCTGGGCCCATGGATCTAGTTTGCATCGACTTTCTTTCGATTGAGCCTGACTCTCGGAATGTCTGCAATGTGCTAGTGGTCACTGACCACTTCACACTCTATGCCCAGGCTTTTCCCACCAAGGACCAGACAGCTGTCACGGTGGCAAAGACTTTGTGGGAGAGGTATTTTATCCATTATGGCTTGCCTACGCGTGTACATTCTGACCAGGGGAGAGATTTTGAAAGTCGGCTAGTGACTGAGATGTTGTCCATGTTGGGCGTAAAGAAGTTTAGGACGTCTCCTTACCACCCACAGGGTGATCCTCAACCTGAGAGATTCAACAGGACCCTGTTCGATATGTTAGGTACTCTGGAGTCTCATGAGAAGTCTAAATGGAGCCAGCACATTGCACACCTGGTGCATGCATATAATTGCACACCTAATGGGGCTACTGGGTACTCACCCTATTTCTTAATGTTTGGTCGGGAAACTCGGCTCCCTATAGACGTTTGTTTTGGTGTTTCGTCTGATGACACGTCGTCTGCGTCACATATGAGATATGTGGCAAAGATGAAAGCGGAGTTGCAAACTGCTTATCAGCTAGCGCAAGCTTCTGCGGATAGGATGAACCAGAGCAACAAGGCGCGTTATGACAAGAAAGTCCTGGGGATCGGGTTTTGATTCGGAATCTAGGTTTGAAAGGGAAGCATAAGCTTGCAGACCGGTGGAGCTCCTGTCCTTATGTGGTGAATGGGCAGCTGGCTGATCTTCCTGTGTACCGCCTAAAACCTGTGGATGATGGCCGGGCCAGTCAAAGTGATGCACCGTAACCACATCTTGCCTTTGAGACAGGAGGTAAGATTGGGTCCTGTGGCTGACACCACTCCTGCTCCCAGCCCTAGAGCTGTCAGGCGTAGAAGAGCTAAGAATAAGCATAGAGTCGTTGAACCTGAAGTTCCGACTCCTGTAACTCAGGAACGGTTCAGTTTCTCAGATGGCGATTCCGAGTCTGAGTTTGGCAGTTATGCTGAGGATGCAGTGCAAAACGCTCCTCTGTGTGTAAACATCCAGGATGTGCAGCCTGTGATGGAGTTAGACTCCGCAGCGCCTTGTGTCTCCATTGCGGGTAGAGGTTCTACTCTAGTGCATTCACCTAGTAAGAGGGTTAGTGTTCCTGCAGAAATGGAACCTACTGTCAGCTCACACAGTATAGTGGAGGTTGAAGAACCTGTTAACCAGCACTATAGTTCTGATGCTCCCCTTCCAAATGCCTCTGATGTAGTTTCTTCAGAGTCCTTACCTGCAGTACGAAGGTCTCAACGGACGAGGAAACCTACTGATAGGTTAGTGAATGGAGAGTTAGGAGTCCAGGGTACGAACCATGTAGTTGCATCACACATAGCGCCAGTGCAGCCTCCATGCCTGGTGGTGTAGCCCACACTCCTGTTGCAACACATGCGTACCCACACCTGTGCTTATGCCATGCGCTCCTGCCATTGCACCCATAGCTAGTTTCTGAGTGCTAGACTATGTTTGTTGTTTTGGTAATTTCTTTCTTTTCTTTTCTTTTCTTTTCTTTTCTTTTCTTTTCTTTTCTTTTCTTTTCTTTTCTTTTCTTCCTTACTCACCTTATTAAGTATGTGACCTGGTATGGGCAGGACATGTTATTTATTTGGTGGGTTTGGTGGGTGACTTTTTTTGTTTATTGGGTTTCTTTCTTCTCTTACTGCCTGTGTGACTCAGCATGGGGGCATACTGCTTATTTGGTGGGGGGAGTGTAAGGACCTCTAAAACCTAGGCCCCTAGGATGTAAATAGAGGCCCAGTATAATACTGTTTATTGTAATGCATATGTTATGACATTGTACTGTTTAGCATACTGCTTACTGTACATACTTTGTGGTACATCATTTACCAGCATGCTTTGTGTCTTAAGCATTTCCTATGTTCTTATAAGTTTCTAAACATGTAAACCAATGAAATGTATTTGCTCTTTGTATTTTTATTTGAATTTTGTTATTGTCATGTGCATATACGACAGGCAAGGGAGTCGCGATTAATACCGTGCTTTATTCAGCCATCTGCTTCCAGTACAGAGTAGAACAATCCGAGAATGCCCCAGTACAGAACCGCGCTAAAACATATTGTTGCGTGCCCCTCCTCTTACGTACACAGCATGCTGGGCACAGTAGTTCTCATCACATCTCCCTCCTTTTAAAGAACATGTATGTTCCAATGGAAACAATAACATTGCTAGATTAGAAAACATAGCAATAGCAATACCATATTAGCAATTTGCTAATTAACAGCATAACCAGCTAACAATGAAGACATGCACTTCAAAAATTCAAAAATTAACCTGAAGGGTGGGGTAGACTGCCCAGCCCTTCGACTGAGTGTGGGGATTATTCTGCCCCATTGCTCACTCAGTATCTAAACATCATACCGCTTTGGGGGTTTTATAACTCTGCCACTGGAGGTGATGGTGAACCCAGAGGGCCTTACTGGCACGTCCGGCTCCGTGGGAGTGACCGATGAGGTGGCGACCGGTGGGTTGAGTTGCTCCTGCTGCAAGTCATTGCTGTCTCTGGCTGGTTGGGTTGCAACAGTTGCAGGGGCAGGCACGGATTGCAGATGCCTGCGGTTCCGTCTGAAGACAGCCCGTCTTCCGTACGCACCGTGTAGGAGCGTGGCTCACCTCAGGAATTCACCACGACTGCGGGCATGTTCCACCCCTTCTGCCCGTCTAGTTTGACTCGTACCCTCTCACCTGAGTGCAGTTCGGTTAGGGCACGTGCAGAGTGTCTCCTGTCGAAGAAAAACTTATAAGCCTCTTTTGCCCTTCTGTCATTCTTCTCCACCTCCTTGTGGTCGAAGAGCTGTGGCTGGAGTTTCCGGATCTGGCGGCCGGTCAAGAGCTGCGCGGGACTCGCACCTGTGGCAGCAATTGGTGTGGAGCGGTAGCACATCAGCGCTAGGTGTGGGTCAGGATGCCGCAAAATTCTTTTGGCCGTCCCGACGGCCCTTTCGGCAGCTCCATTTGCCTGGGGAAGTCGGGGCTGCTGGCGGAAATCATAGTTTCTCAACAAAACTGCCTAAATTCGGCTGACGTAAACTGTGCGGCATTGTCACTAATGAGTTCCCCAGGGATGCCCCATCGTGCGAACATACCCTTCAGCTGCTCAATCACCTGTAGACTGGAGGTGGTCCGTAGCTGGGCGATCTCAATGTCTCTGGAATAATAATCAACCACCACCAGGTAGTTTTTTCCATCCTGCTCGCAAAGGTCTGCCCCAATCTTGTGCCATGGGCCGGGCGGCAGTGGTGTTGTACGTAGGGGCTCTTTGTACTGTGAGGGCTTATTGATTTGGCAGAATGCGCACTGTGTAACTTTCCGGTAAATGTCCGATCCGATGCTGGGCCACCAGATAGACATCTTGGCTCTTTCACGACACTTTGTAAGGTCTTGGTGCCCTTCGTGAATCCTGTGTAGGATGTCTTCCTGATACGCGGGAGGAATTACAATCCTGTCTTGGTACAGGAGCAGCCCGTCTGCCTCGGACAGCGATGCCCTCGCAGTGTGGTAGCCATGCAGATAAAAGGGCACGTGCCTCGGCCATCCCTCTCTGGTGTGTAGTGATATAATGCTATGTATATCCACTGGAAATCCACTAGGTGTTATGTACTACCCGGACTGTTATTATGGTTACACCACTACCATGTATGGTTATTACGTCTGCCTACTGAGCCACGATTAAACCTGAGTTCTATAACCCGGTGTGATCATTGATCCTCGACCAATACTACCCCAAGTATTAGTTCATGGTGGCAGCGGTAAAGTACTCTCTATGAAGAATGAAGATAGACTGATAAAATTGTCCGTGGATAATTTCTGTCATCATTCAAGCAAGAGGGCGCAGGAGCTGAGCTAGCCGCAAAGCTAACTAGCTAGCTAGCAACAGGAGACGTCATGGCATCGCATCTACCGATGATGAATAGGTCAGACCCGGACCTGGGTGAGGCAATTTCACTGTATAAACAGAAAATGACTCTGTATTTAGAAGATGAAGAAATACATGGCGCAACTAAACAAGCTAGGAAAATATGTCGTGGAATCGGAGATGAAGGATTAAAAAGACTGAACGCCAGTGGTCTCACCGATGATGAAAAGAAAAAGCCTGCCAAACTATGGGACTTCTTTGAAAAACAGCTAAAGTTGAACGTAAATTTCAGAATCCGTAGACTGCAACTGAGGCAACACAGACAGAAACCAGATGAGAATATTGATGATTTTGTGACCAGAGCCCGAACACTAGCACAGAAATGTCAGTTTTCAGACGAAGAGCTTAACGAGTGTATGATTGAGCTTATTATTGCGAGCACTCCCCATGATGCTCTGAGGAATGATCTATACAGCAAACCAAAAGGATATTCCTTAGCAGAGGTTCTGGCCGAGGGACGAAAATATGAAGCCCTGACAGCAGGCAATGTTAGACAAACTTAGCCTGTCACACAATGAGAGAATCCACGCTGTGGACAGGGACCGCATAGGTCGTAACTGTGGGAGAAGCCACAAACCACGTCGATGTCCTGCATATGATGATGAATGCAATGCATGTGGTGCAAAAGGTCACTGGGAGCGGTGCTGCAGGAAGGCCAAACGAGAGCGCCAGGAACACTCCAGCCAGAGCAGGAGCGGGGGAAGTAAGTCCCACACACCACAAGACAAACAGCACAAGCGCAAAACCTATAAAGACAAAAAGCAACAGAGCAGGACTCGCATACATTCTGTAGAGAGTAGCAGTGAAACGGACAGTGAGAACGAAAGTACCTACCAGAAACAGTTCCACTCCATAACTATCAGTGAAAAGTGCATGCATAGCATAGACAGCAAGCCGGCCAGAGAGGAGGCTCACACAGTCCTGAAGGTGACACCACCTGACCTACCTGGTCGTGGATACACACTACGTCTGAAGATAGACACAGGTGCGTCAGGCAACATACTCCCATTACGTACCTTCAAGCAGATGTACGGTGAAAATGCATGCACCCAGAAACGACTGAAAAAAACCAACAGGACGCTATCTGCATACAGTGGTCACGTCATCCCCTGCCTAGGCACCATTGACATTCCATGCCAGTAAAAAGAATCCAAATGGATCAATGCAAAGTTCTACGTTGTAGACGTACCAGGGCCAGCTATAGTTGGGCTGCCAACATGTGAACTGTTAAACCTAGTGACTGTCAATGTAGATGCAGTGACCGAGAAAGGACATGCAAACCAGAAAAAAGTCAACACAAGACAGACAAAACCCAAAATGAGCATATCTAACAGTGCAGACCTAAAGAGAGCATACCCAGACCAGTTTGACAAAATTGGCAACTTCAGTGGAAAGGCCAAGCTCTTCCTGAAAAAGGATGCTGAACCACTCATAGACCCACCACGTAAGTGCAGCATTCACATCAAAGACAAACTGAAAGATGAACTGAATAACCTAGTTGAACACGATGTGTTAAGAAAAGTAGAACAGCACACAGACTGGTGCTCGAGTCTGGCATACAGCACAAAAAAGACGGTTCCCTTCGTATATGCTTAGACCCCCAAACGCGTAATGCCAGCCTTAGGAGATGCCCACACAAGATTCCTAATGTGGAGGAACTGAACACGAAGTTTGCAAGTGCAAAAATATTCAGCAAACTTGATGCAAAAGCTGGATATTGGTCAATACACCTAGAGGAAGAGTCACAACTGCTTAGCACATTCCGAACTCCATTTGGTAGATACTGCTGGAAACGTTTGCCATTTGGTCTCAGTGTCTCTCAAGATCTCTTCCAGGCAAAGATGGAGGGGCTCGACGGTGTCGTCAGCATAGCCGATGATATCGCAGTCTACGGAGCAAGCGAAGAGGAGCATGACAGGAACCTGACCAACCTGATGGAGAGAGCAGCCAAGACAGGTATTGTGTTCAACAGTGACAAGTGCACAATCAAACAGACAAGCATCTCATTCTTTGGCAACCTGTACACAGACAAGGTATCAAACCTGACCCAGCCAAAATCAGGGACATCCAGAAAATGCCGACACCCCAGAACAAAGATGAACTGAGCAGATTCTTGGGGATGCTGACCTACCTGTCACCCTACATCCCAAAGTTCGCAGACAAAGCACACACACTGAGGGTGCTGCTGAAAAGTGAAGTGCCTTGGACATGGGACACTGACCACCAAAAGAGCTTTGAGGACCTGAAATCAGTTATCAACGAACATGACTGCCTGAAGTACTATGATCCAAGCACACCTCTGACACTTGAGGTCGATGCATCACAGAAAGGACTGGGCGTGGCATTAGTGCAGAACAAAAGACCCATAGCTTTTGGCTCAAAGACACTGGACGACTGCCAATCCAGGTACAGCAACATAGAGCGAGAAATGCTGGCCATAGTCTATGGAATGCAGCGATACCATACCTACCTGTATGGGAAGTCATTCATTGTAGTTACAGACCACAAACCCCTCGTTACCATATGCACAAAGCCACTGCATGTCGCCCCGCCACGGCTTCAGCGAATGCTGATAAAAACACAAGGATACAACTACGAGGTCACGTATCGACCAGGAAACCAGATGGTCCTGGCAGACACACTCAGCCGACTACCCAACCCTGAGAACAACAGCAACATCGAGCTGGACGAGCGCATTGACGGAATAGAGGCAGAAGTCGAGGATCCAGAGATGCTCACTGTTGCAATGATAAACTTCTCTCCCGAGAAACAGGACGCACTCCGCACGGAAACCACCAGCGACCCCAGACTCAATGCACTGAAAGAGCTGATCCACCAGGGATGGCTAGACAACATCAAAGCTCTACCAAGACAACTACGTGAGTACTGGTCATTCAGAGATGAGCTCGCAGTTGAAGCAGGAGTCATATTCAAAGGCAGACAGGTGCTCATCCTAGACTCCATGACTGATTCTATACTCGAACAGCTGCATGTAGGACACCAGGGCATCGAAAAGATACGGCGACTGGCGAGAGAAAGTGTCTACTGGATCAGAATGAACGATGACATCGAAAGAGTCTGCAGGTCATGTAGCGTATGCGTGGAACATCAGGATGCAAATCCAAAGCAACCTCTCAACCCACACAACACACCGTCAAAACCATGGCAATCCCTAGCTTCTGATCTATTCGAGATCGATGGACATAAGTATTTACTGATTGTGGACAGATATTCTAAGTTCCCTCTAGTGGATGAAATGCCCATGCCTGTGTCCAGCCGGGCAGTTGCACAAAAAATGGAAATGTACATGTCTCTTTTTGGAAGGCCTGACGAGATACTTACAGATAATGGACCCCAGTACACAGGGCACGCGTTCCAGAAATTCACAGCTGACTGGGGAATCGGGCACGTGACAAGCTCACCCCACTATCCAAAAAGCAATGGATTCATTGAGAGGCATGTGCGACACATCAAATCCATTGTGAAGAAAACCATGAGACAAGGAGGTAACATACAAGTGGCCTTACTACAGGTCAGAGCAACACCCATCGACAGTAAACTACCATCACCAGCAGAACTGATCTTTGGAAGGCCAGTCACCACCCTGCTGCCGAGTCGAGGGGACCCAGGCAAGGAGGAAAACCGACTCCTCCTGGAGCAGAGAACAGCAAACATGAAGGAACATCATGACCGCAGCAGCGGCAGATAACTACCTCCACTCGGTCCCGGACAGCACGTATCTGTCCTAAACAAGGAAAAAGGGACTTGGTATCCAGCCACCGTCGTACAAAAGTGCGATGAGCCAAGGAGCTACATTGTGCAAACATCAAATGGGAACAAACTCAGACGTGGCAGGAGCCACCTGCGGGAAATTCACCACCCCCATGCACTGAGGAGCGCAAGAACCCGCTTCACAGAACCTCAACGGGACACTCATGCAGCTGGAACTCTTCCAGCCAAACCTGTGAAACACACAAGACAGTGCGCACAAGATATGGAAGAGCTGTTTCCAAACCAGCTCACTACAAGGACTACGAGTAGAGACAATCACACACAAAAGGAGGGCTCTGAATATGTTTATTGTTTTTTGAGATGGACAATTCTGAGTGTGTTGTCTAAAAAAAAAGAGAGAGAAGGCAACGTCTGTGTAATGACTGTACAGTACTGATCAATGATTGTACCACATTGGAATGTTCTAGAGTATTTTGATACTGTAAAAATTGAAAATTAAACAGGGGGGATGTAGTGATATAACGCCATGTATATCCACTGGAACTACACTAGGTGTTATGTACTACCCGGACTGTTATTATGGTTACACCACTACCATGTATGGTTATTACGTCTGCCTACTGAGCCACGATTAAACCTGAGTTCTATAACCCGGTGTGGTCATTGATCCTCGGCCAATAGTACCCCAAGTATTACTTCATGCCCATCCTGTTCCTGGTACAATGCCGCACCAAGGCCTGTCGTGCTAGCATCCGTATGGAGAGTATAGGGTAACTTAGGGTCTGCAAACCCTAGGACTGGGGATGATGTTAGTTTCCCAATGATCTCCTCAAAAGCTTCCTGACAAGCTGGTGTCCATCTTTCTCCAAATGGCTCCTTAGGGTTGAAGTATTTGGCGTGTTTTGGTCACTTTGGTCATTTTCCAGGTTGGTGGATAGCCTACAGTGAGATTTGTTAAGGGTTTCACGATTTTTGAGTAATCTTGCACAAATCTCCTGTAATAACCAGAGAACCCAAGAACCTTTCTTCTCCTTTAAGGTCTGAGGTCTTGGCAACGTTTTGAGTGCTTCAGTCTTTTGAGGATCTGTCTCCACCCCACTCCAAGACACAATGTGTCCGAGGTAATGCACTGATGTCTGAAAGAAGCGACACTTTTCTGGTGATAGTTTCAAACCGTTCTCTCGCAAGCGGTTCAGGTCATTTGTCAGTCTAACTTCGTGTTCCTCTAATGTTTAAGACAAAACGATAAGGTCATCAAGGAAAACAAGTACCTCTTGTACAGGTGTATATCGCCCATGTATTTTTCCATCAAGCGTTGGTAAGTGCTTGGTGCGTTTGTTATCCCTTGCGGCATACAATTCCATTCCCAAAAACCTAGTGGGCACACAAAAGCTGTCTTTGCCTTGTCACTTTCTTCCATCTCAATCTGGTAATACTCTGACTTAAAGCTACCTCAACACTTAAGATGTTTGGATGTAAAGCTACCTCAACACTTAACTTAAAATGTTTGAATGTAAAGCTACCTCAACACTTAAGATGTTTGTATGTAAAGCTACCTCAACACTTAAGATGTTTGGATGTAAAGCTAGTTCAACACTTAACTTAAAATGTTTGGATGTAAACTAGCTGGATACTTAACTTGAAATGTTTGGATGTAAAGCTACCTCAATACCTAACTTAAAATGGATGTAAAGCTACCTCAACACTTAACTTGAAATGTTTGGATGTAAAGCTAGCTCAACACTTAACTTAAGATGTCTGGATCTAAAGCTACCTCAACACTTAACTTAAAATGTTTGGATATAAAGCTACCTCAATACTTAACTTAAAATGTTTAGATGTAAAGCTATCTCAACACAACTTAAAATGTTTGGATGTAAAGCTACATCAACACCTAACTTAAAATGGATGTAAAGCTACCTCAACATTGAACTTAAAATGTTTGGATGTAAAGCTACCTCAACACTTAAAATGTTTTGATGTAAAGCTACCTCAACACCTAAAATGTTTGGATGTAAACCTACCTCAACACCTAACTTAAAATGGATGTAAACCTACCTCAACATGTAGCTTAAAATGTTTGGATGTAAAGCTACCTCAACACTTAAGATGTTTGGATGTAAAGCTACCTCAACACTTAACTTAAAATGTTTGGATGTAAAGCTACCTCAACACTTAACTTAAAATTTTTGATGTAGAGCTACCTCAACACCTAACACTCACTGCACTTGATGACATCATAATTCATGGACTCTGGTCAACACAATTTCTGGAGACATGGTTCGGAGGAGAGAAGATGGAGGGGAGGGTTTCATCATTCCTGTAATATGCTCACTTGCCAGATGTGACTAAAAGTCCAACTGTGCCTTTAACAAAAAAGAAAAAAAAAAGAAAAGAAAAAAAGGCTATTTGCCATATCTAGGATACCATTCTGACATCGTCTCTTGGTCTTCAGCAGTTTTCATCAAAAGAGAACACACCCAGACTTTCAGCGTAATTTCAGTAAATCAAGGAAAAATACAATCATGATTAATATTTTCTTTTATTCCGAATACATGTTTTATACCACCCACTTTTAGCACTTTCACTTTCCACCTCTTTATTGACATGGTTATTCAACATCATAAAGTTTTGGGACTTCATAAAGATTTCTGAACAAATAAACTGGTGAAATGTGCTTTTGATTAGTAAAACTGGCGGCATGTAGTGGCTGTCATGGCCACATGATGTTAAGATCAGACACTTGCCAATAATCACCAACGATTCTTTTTAAATCCCTGGCCGGTTTAAGAGCCAAGATATGCCCAGTTATTGGTTTGACACGTGCATTTCAAGGGTATTACGCTGAACACGTCGTGTTTTGGCATGTATACTTCCAACCCATAACAGAACAAGAAGCAACAGTAAGAGAGGTTGAGGCAGTATTTTCTGATAGGGTCCGTTGGAAAAGCCGTTACTCCCCCTTGAAACAAGGCGGCCTCTTCTCCTTGAATGCAGCAAGACCCTCCAGCCTGTCCTTTGTTGGTATCACCTTGGAAGCAACACACATATAAAAGCTGAAACAATTGTCATTTTCATTTTACGCACCTTGTCAAGGCTAGTTTAAATGAAGATTTTAATTTTTAGATGATTTTTCTAGATTTAATGATCGTTACATCCTCAGGATGATTTAGTCACCTAATTTAAACAACATAAAAACTGGACTCCATCCTTCATCAATCCATGCATTTGAAAACCAAAGCATATGAAAACTATGGAGTGAGTGTTACATGACAGTTGACATATGATATAAATGGCACTGTTCTTGGGTCCATGTCACACTTATCAAGTCAATACTACTACTTTCGGCTCCTCCCGTTAGGGGTCGCCACAGCGAATCATCCGTTTCCATTTCTTCCTGTCTTCTGCGTCTTCCTCTGTCACACCAGCCACCTGCATGTCTTCCCTCACCACATCCATAAATCTCCTCTTTGGCCTTCCTCTTACCTGGCAGCTCCATATTCAGTATCCTTTTCCCAATATATCCAGCATTTCTCCTTCACACATGTCCAAGCCATCTCAATCTTGCCTCTCTTGCTTTGTCTCCAAACTGTCCAACCTAATATAATCGTTCCTAATCCTGTCCTTCTTCGTTAGCATCTTCAACTCAGCCACCTCCAGCTCCACCTCCTGTCTTTTCATCAGTGCCACTGTCTCCAAACCATATAACATAGCTGGTCTCACAACCATCTTGTAAACCTTCCATTTAACTCTTGCTGGTACCCTTCTGTCGCAAATCACTCCTGACACTCTTCTCCACCCACTCCACCCTGCCTGCACTCTCTACTTCACCTCTCTACTGCACTCCCCGTTACTTTGGACAGTTGACCCCAAGTATTTAAACTCATAAGCCTTCGTCACCTCCACTCCTTGCATCCTGACCATTCCACTGTCCTCCCTCTCATTCACGCATAGGTATTCCGTCTTGCTCCTATTGACTTTCATTCCTCTTCTCTCCAGTGCATACCTCCTCCTCTCCAGGCTCTGCTCAACCTGCATCCTACTGTTGCTACAGATCACGATGTCATCCGCGAACATCATCATCCACGGAGACGCCTGCCTGATCTTGTCCGTCAACCTGTCCATCACTATTGCAAACAAGAAAGGGCTCAGAGCCGATCCTTGATGTAATCCTACCTCCACCTTGAACCCATCTGTCATTCCAACCTTGCACACTTCACCATTGTCACACTGCCCTCATACATATCCTGTCCCACTCCTACATACTTCTCTGCAACTCCCGACTTTCTCATACAATACCAAACCTCCTCTCTCGGCACCTTGTCGTATGCTTTCTCTAAATCTACAAAGATATCCTTCTGGCCTTCTCTAAACTTCTCGATCAACATTCTCAAAGCAAACATAGCATCTGTGGTGCTCTTTCGTTGCATGAAACCATGCTGCTGCTCGCAAATCGCCACTTCTCCTCTTAACCTAGCTTCTATTACTCTTTCCCAAATGTTCATGCTGTGGCTGATCAACTTTATACCTCTGTAGTTGCTACAGTTCTGCACATCGCCCTTGTTCTTGAAAATAGGTACCAGTATGCTTCTTCTCCACTCCTCAGGCATCCCCTCACTTTCCAAGATTGTGTAAAAAACACTTTTAAAGTCAATATTCACATAATAAATGAACATTTGGTAAATTAGAAAACTGAGTGCCTTAATCCAAAATATCAGCTTTTTGCCTCTAAAATAACAAAATTGGGGGTTTTAATCATTTTTATAATTTTACTGTTTTTTGTTATATGATTGGAACATCAGAAAAGGGAAAATTTGCATCAGGAGTACCAATAATATAAAATGTGTTTCCTTGCAAAATTAAAAGATGGGAAATTGGGGTCGAAATTTGGTAGTTTAATTTTCTGATTTTTGTCATGAAGAAACGTGCAGTCTAGAAACGGATATCACCAAAAGACTGAAAGGTGCCCACACTGCCTTTGGCCGACTTTCTCACCATGTTTTATATGATTGTGATCGCAAGACATCAACCAAAATGATGGTTTACCGTGCAGTGGTTCTTTCAACCCTCCTGTACGGCTGTGAAGCCTGGACCCTCTACAAGTACCAAATCCGTGAACTAGAATGCTCCCACCAGCAAAAACGGAGAACTATTCTGGGAATTTCCTGGCAAGAATGGGTCACCAACAATCAAGTTCTCAAAACAGCTGATCTCCCTTTCATTGAGATGACAACTGAACGTAACCAGCTGCGGTGGCTTGGCCACATCCAGAGGATGCCAAACAACAGACTCTCGAAACAAATCCTATACTCCGAACTGACTGTTGGTCAAAGAAATAGAAGAGCTCTCAAAAAACGCTACAAGGACTGTATCAAGGGAACGCTGATCACCTTCAACATCGACCGTAAGAACTGGGAAAAAGTAGCGGAAAATCGAAAGCACTGGAGAGCTGCCTGCCTGGCTGGTTCCATCAAGGCTGAAACTGACAAATGAATGCATGCGGATGAAAAGCGCCGCCACCAAAAAAATCCGCCAAGAACAGAGAGCCGCAGGAATGGGTCCACCCCCTACTGTCTCCTGTCCACACTGTTCCCGTCTCTTCTATTCTCACCTTGGACTGTCAAGCCATCTTCGTTTCCAGCACACATCTTAATCCCTTGGAACAGATCCTCGGACACAACAGACGCCAACAATGACGATTGAATTTAACACTGCTTACATATGGTTTTGATAATTAACTCGGCTACAGCCTACACTTTTCTTTTCCACTATGCTCTGGTTAGTTGGCATCATTGTGTGCATCCAGTGTTCAACACTAATGCTCCACTTACTTTTCATAAACTGTCACTCAAATTTTGGAGCTGCTAATGGAAAAGTTCAGTTGTTTTCAACATGTGATAATACACTCAACTGTAACTCAGAATACACAAATTAGGTATCAAAATGTTGAGCTATTCCTTCTGTAACTAACCGAGTAAAAGTAATCTGAGCTACAATTTCCAAAATATGAGTAGTTTTTGACAGTAGTGTTTCTTATTTAAACTTATGGAGCGCTAACCCACTGTGCCTCTCTGTAGTTTGCTGAGTCTACTTCCAGTCAAGCCGCTTGTCTTTTTTTCCGATTTTTCCTTTTCCTCCCCAGTTGCACTTGGCCAATTACCCCACTCTCCCAGCCGTCCTGGTCTCTGCTCCACCTGCTTTGCCGATCCGGGAGGGCTGCAGACTACCACATTCCTCCCCCGATACACGTGGAGTCGCCAGCCGCTTCTTTTTACCTGGCAGTGGGGGTTTCACCAGCGGCATGTTTTCATAGGCTTATAAGCCTACGGCATAGCATTTGATTTATATGACTGCGCAGATGCAACCCATGGGCTGTTATTTGCAGCCGATAAAATGCCACCCCCCTTTTTTTCTGATGTTACAATCGTATAACAAAAATCAGAAAATTTCAAAATTGACTAAAAAACAACAAAACTTAAATTTTCTATTTATTTGAGAGGCAAGTGAACTTTTACAATACTGCAGTTAATTTTCTTATCCAGCAGGGTTCAAATCTATTCACTGAATGTTAGTTTTCAGTTCAGGATGCTTTGCCATTCATCCAGATGGTTTCTTTAGTTCAGACACTGGGGGGAAAACCCTCACAAGCACACCTTGCAGTTGTGTTTCCTCAATGTTGTGTAGTAATGCGTTTTGACTCAAAGATGCTTTGTGACACTGCCATTCACTCACATTGTGTTACTGAATTTATCCAGCTTTGGAACTGTGATGACAAATGGGTCCAAAAAAAGATTCGAAGGTACAATGAAAAGCACACTATGTGGGGGTTTCTTATAAAAGCTGAAGACAATTCTGGTTAAGGTGGCCCATCTTGACTATAAAGCACCGGGAGAAACACTCGGTTTGGTGTCCTGTTTGTTTGCTGGTCTGTTTTTGTTTTCCGTGTTTTATTGTTCCTGTTTTCATGAAAGCCCAATCTGTGCGTGTGGGTTTGTTGTATACCCAAATTTCAATTTTTGCCCCCCACTCTGAGAGAAATGGTACAGTCCAAGAAGGCCAGTTTGTTGTCTGTCATTCATTTCCAGCTTTGTGAATCTTGTGTTGTTCAGTAAATGTGCCATTCTCACTGGCCTTGGTCTTCACCCACATGTCATCCACATGTTCACGTCATCCACATATTCACGTCATCCACATATCATGCACATGTCATCCACATGTCATCCACATATCATACATATCATCCACATATCCACGTCATCCACATATTCACATATCATCCACGCCATCCACATATTCATGTCATCCACGTCATCCACATGTTAATCACATATTCATGTCATCCACGTCATCCACATATTCAAGTCATCCACGTCATCCACATATCATCCACGTCATCCACATCATCCACATATCATCCACGTCATCCACATACCACATATTCACATAGCATCCATTGCCATCCATATATTCATGTCATCCACGTCATCCACATGTTCACATATCATCCACACGTTATTCACGTACCATCCACATCATCCACATATCCACACGTCATCCACGCACCATCCACGCACCATCCACGTCATCCCCATACCATCCCCATGTCATCCACATATCATCCACATATCACACATATCATCCACGTCATCCACATATCCACATATCCACACATCATCCACATATCCACATATTCATGTCATCCACGTCATCCACATGTCATCCACATATTCATGTCATCCACATATTCACGTCATCCACATTATCCACATACCACATATCACATATCATCCATGCCATCCACATATTCATGTCATCCACGTCATCCACATGTCATCCACATATTCATGTCATCCACATATTCACGTCATCCACGTCATCCACATTATCCACATACCACATATCACATATCATCCATGCCATCCACATATTCATGTCATCCACGTCATCCACAAGTAATCCACATGTAATCCACATATTCACGTCATCCACATGTCATCCACATATCATCCACATGATCCCCAACCACATATTCACATATCATCCATGCCATCCACATATTCATGTCATCCACATCATCCAAGTCATCCACATGTCAACCACATGTAATCTGCATATTCACATATCATCCACATATCCACACGTCATCCACGTTCCATCCACGTCATCCACATATCCACACGTCATCCACGTACCATCCCCATGTCATCCCCATCATCCACATATCCACATGTCATCCACATATCGTGTTACAGTTTCACCCCCGCAACCTACCTCTTCCGTTCCCTCTGGACCTCCACAGCGCTCAGCTTCGCCTGATTATCCGCTCCTCACCACCAAAGCTGGGGCGCGTTCACGTTCCCCATCACCAGACTCAGACCCTGAGGACGCCAGCACCTCCCAACGGGCACGGCGTGCCCTACGGCACCGGTCACTCATTCCCTCAGCTGTTTCCCATCTACAATCATCTCAGCTGTTCCCCATCTGCAATCACTTCTACCCCTACAAGAACCTGGACTTCTCTCAAACTGCACATAGGATACCTCTGGCTTGTTGCGCAGAGCTGGCTCGCCTGCCAACCAACCTTCCTCCTCGGACCACCACTTAGACTTTGAACTTGGACTGCTGCTTTGCCTTTGAACTCGGTCTACTCCTCGATTCCTCTTTGCCCTCGGACTTGGTACTTTGGCTGGTACACGCACACTTACACAACACCCAATGTCCCATTCACATTTTACACACACTTAGGATAATTTACACTAACAAATAACTAGACACATTACTGCCTGTCACTATACATAGCGTATTCACACACCCCACACACAAAAATACCTGAGCACCATACACATTCCGCATTTCTCTCTCCCCTATTATTTTTCCCCCCTCTGTTAATTTTCATTAAACATTACTAAGAGTCCTCCGCCTCCCGTGTGGTCGTCTGGGTCCTCCTGCACAACCCGTAACAGAGGACCTGGTGCATTGTGCCCTCTTCACGCAAGCCCAGTCTCTCACAGCTCAGGCTGGGCAGCTCCGGGAAATGGTCATGGCCCATCAAGCCTTGCAAGACCAGGTACAGGAGCTCCGGTCTCTTCCGGATGAGATCCGCTCTTTGGTAACCCTGCAACAACAGACTATCGCTAACCTGGCAGCCAGACAGGCTCAGTTGGAGCAGACTATCCAGGAGCTCTCCGCCGCTGTGCTCTCTCTCACCACCACTGCCACCTCAGCTGCTGCCTCCGCTCCACCCGTCGTCGCTGCCACTGCCATAGCTCCCAGCCCTGCTCCCCTGACGACCTCGTTCCATCGGGAGCAGTTCGTTCATGCACCGGAGCGTTATGACGGTGACCTGGGGGGCTGTCGAGCCTTTCTGACCCAGTGCGCCCTGGTGTTTGACCAACAACCCCTTTCCTATCCTACTGACCGCATCGCCTATCTTGTGGGCTGTCTGAGGGGTTCCGCTCTCACCTGGGGTAGTTCTGAACTGGAGAGGGGAACGGCTGCTTGTGCCACATACGAGGCTTTCACCACGGAGATAAACAAAGTCTTCGATCACCCTGTCTGCAGCGAAGAGGCCGCCAAACGTCTCCTCACGTTCCGACAGGGCGCACGCAGGTGTGGCAGAGTTTGCCGTGGAATTTAGGACCCTCACTACGCAAAGTGGGTGGAACAACGAGTCGCTCCAGGCAGCATTTCACAATGTGCTAAGTGAGGTTCTTAAGGACGAGCTAGTATCTCGCGATGCACCCCGTGACCTCAACCATCTCATCTTGCTCACCATCGCCATAGACAATCGTCTCTGTGAACGTTGCAGGGAGAGGGCCACAAGGTCTTCACCACCCGGCACCACTTCCAATGCGCTTCGGCATCCACCCCAGTACCCCCCTGCTCCTGTTGGATTGGAGGAGAAACCCATACAGGTCAGCTGGACCCGCCTCTCTGTGGCAGAAGGGGAACACCAGAGAGCTGGGGGTTATGTATGTACTGTGGCCTTAAGGGACATCTGCTGGAGACCTGAACTGCCCAAGGACCCCAAGAAGACTAGGCTCATCAGTCATCGCAGGATACCTGCTGAACCGAATCTCTCATCCCCAGCCTCCTACTCGCTCCACCAGGTTTGACTCCACTCTCTTGGTCGCAGCTTTCATCGACTCGGGGGCTGACGAGAGTTTTATCAACAAGGATTTTACCCACAAAGTGGCTCTTACCCTTATCCCTCTGGACAACCCCATCACTGCCTTTGCCCTGGACGGTCATCCCATGGGTCCCATCACTCATCGTACTCTGCCCCTCACTCTGACCATATCTGGGAACCATGTGGAGCAGATCCGCTTCCTCATTATCCTTACCCCCGATGCACCTCTCATCCTGGGATGACCCCGGCTGGAACTCCACGACCCCCATATCTCCTGGGCCTCCGGACACATCCTTGGCTGGAGCACCTCATGCCACGTCTGCTGCCTCCGGGCAGCCCTCTGTCCCCCCTTCATCCTTGGGCATCCCTCTTGACCTCTCCTTGGTGCCCCCCATCTACCATGACCTTGGTGAGGTGTTCAACAAGGAACCCTTCCTCCTCACTGTCCTGAAGACTGTGCAATTGAGCTCATTCCTGGGTCACCTCTCCCTGTCAGTCCTCTCTACAACCTCTCCCTTCCTGAGAAGGCAGCCATGGAGGCCTACATCAGTGAGTGTCTGGCTGAGGGGCTCATCTTGCCCTCTTCTTCCCTGGTGGCAGCGGGTTTTTTATTTGTCAATAAGAAGAGTGGAGAACTCCAGCCCTGCATTGATTTACAGACAACTCAACAACATCACTGTAAAAAACAAATACCCGCTCCCTCTCATGAGCTCCAACTTCAAACCCCTCATGGGGTCCACCATCTTTACCAAGTTGGACCTCCGGAGCGCCTATCACTTCGTCCGTATTCAGGAGAGTGACGAGTGGAAGACGGCGTTCAAGACACCTTGAGGCCATTACAAGTACCTGGTTATGCCGTTCGGCCTCACCAACGCCCCAGGGGTTTTCCAGGCACTCATGAACGACGTCCTCTGGGACATGTTCGACATGTTCGTGGTCGTCTACTTGGTCGATATTCTTGTCTACTTCCGGACCCGGAGGAGCACCCCCCAACACGTCCTGATGGTTCTCCAACGCCTCCTGGAGAACTGGCTCTTTGTTAAGGCAGAGAAGTGCACCTTTCATAACCTCTTAGGTGGAGTTTCTCGACCTGATCATGGAGGGTGGAGCCACTAGACCTGACCGCCGCAAGAGCCAAGCTGTTGTGGACTGGCCCCTGCCGACCACACGGAAGCAGCTCCAGAGCTTCCTCGGCTTTGCCAATTTCTATCGGCAGTTCGTCCAGAACTACAGCCAGGTTGCTGCTCTACTCACCCAGCTCACCTCCACTCTCCGCCCATGGTCTTCGGCCACCGACCATGCTTTCGCCGACCACAAGCAATGGTTCACCACGACCCCGATCCTCCTTCACCCTGACCCTGCCAGGCAGTTCATTGTGGAGGTGGACGCCTCTGACACAGGCATCGGGGCTATTCTGTTCCAGTGGTCTGCGGAGGATCAGAAGCTCCACCCCATGCGTTTTTCTCTCGCCGCTACCTCCCTGCTGAGGCCAACTATGACATCAGCAACACGGAGCTGCTGGCTGCCTTGGAGGAGTGGCGCCACTGGCTGGAGGGTGCCAAGCACCCCTTCAACATTTGGCCTGACCACAAGAACCTGACGTACATCAGGTCGGCTAAACGTGTCAACGACCACCAGGCACGCTGGGCCCAGTTCCTGAGTCGTTTCGACTGCACCCTCACCTACCGCCCAGGTTCCCATAACGCCAAGGCGGATGCCCTCTCCTGCTTGTTCCCAGTTAAAGGGACCACTGAGGCTCCGGATACCATCATCCCTGCAGCTCGGGTGGTGGGGGTGGTCAACATGGGCATTGAGACTGTGGTGAAGCGGGCCCAGCGCACTCAGCCCAATCCAGGAAACGGACCCCCACATTCTCTCTTCGTTCCGGACAGGGTTCGGTCCCCGGTCCTCGAATGGGGCCATTCCAGTCGGTACGCCTGCCACCCCGGCATCCATCGCACTCTGGCCTTCATCCAGCGATGGTTCTGGTGGCCCACCATGAAGTCCGACGTCCGGGAGTTCGTCGTGGCCTGTTCGGTGTGCGCCCGCAGTAAAGCCTCACACCAAGCCCCGGCGGGCCTGCTGCGCCCTCTTCCTGTGCCCAGTCGTCCTTGGTCCCACATAGCCTTGGACTTTTTGACCGGTCTGCTCCCCTCTCGGGGTAACACCACCATCCTCACGGTGGTAGATCACTTCTCTAAGGCTTTGCACCTGGTGGCCCTCCCCGAGCTTCCGTCTTCTGCTGAGACTGCCAGGCTGCTTACAGAGCAAGTGTACCGGCTTCATGGCCTGCCCCGTGACATTGTTTCCGACCGTGGACCCCAATTCCCTTCCCAGGTCTGGCGAGCTTTCTGTCGAGGGATCAATGCCACCGTCAGTCTCTCCTCCGGCTACCACCCTCAAACTAACGGGCAGGCTGAGTGAGCCAACCAGAACATGGAGATGGCTCTCCACTTTGTTACGACCAAGCACCCCTTCTCTTGGAGCGACGACCTACCCTGGATTGAATACGCCCTGAACACCATGACCAGCGCTGCTACCAGGCTCTCCCCCTTCGAGTGCTCTCTCGAGTACCAACCAATGGAGGTACTTGTACGGAGGGAACCGCCACTTGTACGGAGGGAACGCCTCCGTACAAGTGGCGGTTACCTCCGTACAAGCCCATCTCTGCCAGTGCTGAAGGGTCTGGCAGACCGAACGGGCCGCCCTGCTCCAATCCAACGACCGCACCTGTCGTGGGGGCTAAATGACGCCACACTCCGGCTCCTGCCTACCAACCTGGGCAGAAGGTATGGCTATCCGCAGTGGGCCTTCCTCTCCAGCTCCAGGACACCTCCAAGAAGCTGTCGCTTCATTGGCCCCTATGTTATCGACAGCCTCATCAACCCCATGGCTGTTCGTCTCATCCTCCCTGCCTCTCTTAAATTTCACCAGGTTTTTCATGTTTCCAATATCTCAAGCCAGTCTCCTCTAGCCCTCTTATGCTCTCTGGGAACCAGAATGAGCCAGAATGAGCCAAAGCAAACCCGAGGGGCAGGCGATCGCTCAGGGAGCTATAGCCCCTAAGCCCCAGAACCCTATAGCTCTCGAGGTAGTGGTAAAGAACCACAGCACTCAACTCACCCAACTCCATTCTGGGCTTAGCGCTGCCTTCTCCCGGATCACTGGAGAAATCAGCGGGCTCCAGGCAAACTCGCATACCTCGGCGAGCACCCTTGCTTCACTCTCTGCGCAGATCGCTGCTCTGACTGTGGCAGTGTCCAAGATCAGCGACCACCCTGCTCTGGCCCCGGTCCCTGCCCCCAGCCCGGCCTCCGGATTCCTCGTACCTGGTCCCGACGTTCCCCCTCCTCTGAGTCAACCCCCAACTGGACCCCCGGTTCTAGCCTAACCTTCCCTGCCCCAAGGCCTTCGGTGGGGAGTTCGAGCTGTGCAGGGGTTTCCTTGGTCAGTGTGAGCTCCTGTTCAAACACCAGCCAGTCAGGTATAGGACAGGAGAAATCAAGGTAGCCCTTGTTATGTCCCTCCTCACCGGCAAAGCCCTCAGCTGCGCCATAGCGGCAGCTGGCCATTCCGAGTGGCTCGCCTTGGACTATGGTGCCTTCCGCCGTGAGTTCTGTCTAGTGTTAGACCCACCTTGTAGTTGAGGATACTCGCGGCAGACAGTGGGTGGGATGACACTGTGCTCAGGAACGCGTACAGGAGGGGGCTGAGCGAGCCCATCAAAGACCTTATCGTTCGGGACCGCCCTGTCTCCTTCAACGAGCTCGTCACCCTCGCCCTCCTGATGGACGAATGGCTACGGGAGCGGCGCCAGGAACGCGCCACGCGCACTGGGCCCTCCCCCATCCGTTCTACCGGTGCCTTCCCTGGGTCAGCGTCCCACGAGCTCTCTCAACCCTCACACTCCCCCTCGCAACCCTGGGTGTCTTCTGGATCCCGGCCGGAGGAGGAGCCCATGTAGTTGGGTCGGTCACGGCTCCCGCTAGAGGTTAGGGAGGAGAGGATGCGCGACCACCTCTGCCTCTACTGCGGGAGGTCAGGCCATTACATCAAGGCCTGCTCGACTCGCCCAAAAAGACCCGGCTCACTAGCGAGGGGTGTCCTAGTGAGCCTGACGACCCCGCCACAGCCCCAGACCAAGAAGGAGCACAACCAGCTGTTTCCTGTCACTCTCACCTGGGGTAACGACTCTCACTCTCTATTGGTGCACTCCTGGATTCGGGGGCGGACGAGTGTTTGATGGACATCTCGCTGGCCCGGCAGGCCGGCGTTCCACTCATCCCCCTTGTCCGCCTGGTCCTCCAACGGCTGCTGGAGAACAGCCTGTTCGTGAAGGCCGAGAAGTGTGTTCCACTCCGCCTCCGTGGAGTTCCTTGGCCACACCGTGGAGAAGGGGCTCGTCCGCACCGACCCCAGGAAGACCCGAGCGGTGGAGGAGTGGGCACGGCCCACCAATAGGACGCAACTCCAGCGCTTCTTGGGGTTTGCAAATTTCTACCGGCGCTTCATCAGGGGGTTCAGCCGTGTGGCCGCCCCCCTCACTGCACTCACCTCCACCCTCCGCCCCTTCTCCTGGACCTCGGAGGCAGAGGCCGCCTTCTCGGCCCTGAAGAGGCTGTTCACAACGGCTCTGGTGCTCGCTCACCCGGACCCATCCAAGCAGTTCATCGTGGAGGTGGACGCGTCAGACATGGGCATCGGAGCCGTCCTCTCCCAGCGGTCGGAGGAGGAGCAGAAGATCCACCCGTGCGCCTTCTTCTCCCGGTGTTTCAGTCCTGCGGAGAAAAACTACGACATCGGCAACAGGGAGTTGCTGGCTGTCCACACCGCCCTAGGGGAGTGGCGACACTGGCTGGAGGGAGCAGGGCAGCCGTTCATCGTATGGTCCGATCACAAGAACCTGACCTACGTGCGGACGGCTAAGAGGCTCAACCCCAGGCAGGCGCGCTGGGGCTCTCTTCTTCAGCCGGTTCAACTTCACCCTCACTTAGCGCCCGGGAACCAAAAACGTCAGGGCAGACGCCCTCTCCCGTCTGTTTCCCGAGGGGTCCCCTGACGCCCCAGACACCATCCTTCTCCCGGCCCGGGTGGTGGGTGTCGTCACCTGCGCCATCGAATCGGTGGTGAGAAGGGCCCAGCGCACCCAGCCCGACCCAGGGCAGTGGACCCCGGAACCGGCTATTTGTGCCTCCCTCTGTCCGGGCCCCAGGTGCTGGAGTGGAGCCACTCCAGCCATTTTGCCTGCCATCCCGGTGTCCACCGAACGGCGGCCTTCATCCGCAGGCGCTTCTGGTGGCCCACCATGGAGGCAGACACCAGGGAGTTCGTGGCTGCCTGCACCACCTGCGCCCGCAGCAAGGCTCTCCATCGCCCTCCAGCAGGTCTCCTGCGCCCCCATCCTGTCCCCGGCCGACCTTGGTCCCACATTGCCTTGGACTTTGTAACTGGCCTCCCCGTGTCCCAAGGCAATGACACCATTCTGACTGTTGTCGACCGGTTTTCCAAGGCCGTCCACTTTGTTGCCCTCACCAAACTCCCCTCTGCAGCCGAGACGGCGGACCTTCTCGTCTCCCACGTCGTCCGACCCCATGGGATCCCCCTGGACATTGTCTCTGACCGTGGTCCCCAGTCACTTCTAAGGTGTGGCAGGCCTTCTGTAAGGGGATTGGGGCCACGGTCAGCCTCTCCTCCGGATATCACTCCCAGACCAATGGGCAGGCAGAGCAGGCCAATCAAGCCCTGGAGGCGGCTTTGCGTTGCGTTACCACCAGCAACCCCGCCTCCTGGTGCAAGTACCTGCCCTGGGTGGGGTACTCGCTCAACTCCATGGAGAGTTCCGCTACCGGTTTGTCCCCCTTCGAGTGTTCCCTTGGTTATCAACCCCCTCTTTTCCCCCGTCAGGAGTTGGAGGTGGTGATCCTGTCCACGAGGGCCCATCTCCGCTGATGTCGGCGCGTTTGGAAGACCGCCCAGGCCGCGAGCTACAGAGCGGGCCCGGCGCAGCGCCAACGGGCGGAGAGTGCCGGCCCCAGCCTCTCGACCTGGCCAGAGGGTATGGCTCCTGGCCCGGGACCTGCCCCTCCCTACCCTCAACCTGAAGCTGGCTCCCCGCTACGTCGGCTCGTACACCATCGACAGCATCGTCAACCCCTCGGCGGTGCGTCTCCATCTCCCTACCTTACTCAAAATCAATCCCGTTTTCCATGTCTCTCACCTCAATCCGGTAGCCTCCAGCCCCCTGTCTCCCCCTGTCCAAGCTCCTCCACCCCCCAGGGTCCTCGACGGTGGTGACATGGTCTGGGATGTTGACCGGCTGCTCGCTGGGGGTGTGGGTACCATTACCTGGTGGACTGGGTTGGCTATGGGCCTGAGGACCGCAGCTGGGTTCCCCGGTCCTACCTGGGCGACCCCGCACTCCTGGAGGAGTTCTATCGGGCCCACCCCAACGCCAGCGGATGGTCGTCCGGTGTCTCCCATAGGAGGGGGGGTCCTGTTGTGGTTACACCGCCCCGAGTTTCCTCCCCGGCACGTTCAAGCCACTCCCCCAGCTCAGACATGCCGGAAACATCTGAGCGCTTGGCTCGCGCTCTGAGGAGATGAGCGCTGCGCTGCACCAGGTGTTTGCCATCATCCATTAGGCACACCTGCGGCAACCAGGCAGCCCTCTACAAGAAGCCTGCCAGAACGTCTCTCCGTGCTTCGACGTACTGAACCCTGTGGTAAAGCTCTGACAAGCCCTCCAGCGTTCCTTGCCCTCTTGCTATTCCGTTTATTCCCAGTATCTATATTCGTGTCTCTGTTTTTTCTCTCCCAGGACTCTCCCTCCGCGACTTCCACGGCTCCACCCGTCTCCCTCGCTCCTCACCCCCAGCGACCTTCACGTTTCCCCCCGGACCTCTCCAGCGATCTCCCTCTGTGTCTCTCTACCTGGACCCCTCCTATTCGGACTTAACTTCCTTCCATCATCCCCTGTGGCAGTGTTAAATCGCCCTTCAGGTTATCCCGGTGATCTGTTGTCTGTCTGTCCTTTTGGGTTTCGCTACACTGGCCTCTGGTCTTCATTCGTGCAACGTAACAGTTGTAATGTCCTCCACATATCCACGTCATGCACATATCATCCGTATGTCATCCACATATCCACGTCATCTACATATCCACCTATCATCCGTATGTCATCCACATATCCACGTCATGCAGATATCCACATGTCAAAATGACTTCGGTACATCTGGATCAAAATCTTTTTTTGTCAAAAAATTATTTCCAGCTACAAAGAGAAGCTTAACATGGTTCGACACATCATACTAAATCAGTGCTTTTTGTTGGCTCATCCATTTAAGAAGATTGCTTACCTTACTGTGGTAGTAAGCCATGTTTAATACAACTGTGCAGCGCCCTTTCTCTGAAGGTAGGACTGTGATGTTTCAGTCCTGTTTGACTGAGAAGGAGCAGTGGTACCTTGGCTTCCTCCCTGGCCCTGCTCAGAGAGAGCCAGGTGACCCACATGATTGATATCATGTTCAGAGCATGCCAAAAGAACATGTGCTCTGAACGCATGTCCTCGTTCCAAAAGAGGCGTGGTATGACCACGGGGACAAATAACGAGTTTGCTACACCTGGCGTCAAAAGTCAAGAAGCCATCTGGATGAATGGTGAAATGTATTCAACTGAAAACCAGCAGCCATTGAATAGAGGTAAACCTCCTTGTTATATGTCATTACATCTTATTTTCCAAACGTTATGACAAAATTGAACTAATAAGTGTTACATGGACCGTTCTAGGGATTTTATATAGTAGTTCAACAAGTTAAATTTTTTAAATACTCACCTGGGCATAGCATGCCTCTTCAATCGCCATTCCTGTAGACAAATCAACCTAGAAGGCATACGGTATTGCATCAGGTTTATTTTTAAATTTACTGTCTAAATTTACTTTTAATTTTAAACACTGAACATTGAGAAAAATCTAACAAACAAAAACACACACAAACACATATATATACACACACACACACACATATATATATATATATATATATATATATATATATATATATATATATATATACGTAGTAAATTCTAGTGGAAGAATTTCATGTGAATATGGAGGTATGGAGGACAGGAAACTTCCACTGGTTGCTGAGGAACTATCAAAACCATTGACTCTACATGAATAGAACATGTGACACCATCAATTCTAATGACTACATGAATAGAACATGTGACAGCATCAATTCTAATGACTACATGAATAGAACATGTGACAGCATCAATTCTCATGACTACATGAATAGAACGTGAGAGCATCAATTCTAATGACTCTACATGAATAGAACATATGACAGCATCAATTCTCATGACTCTACATGAATAGAACATGTGACACCATCAATTCTCATGACTACATGAATAGAACATGTGACAACATCAATTCTCATGACTCTACATGAATAGAACATGTGACACCATCAATTCTTATGGCTGTACATGAATAGAACACGTGACACCATCAATTCTTATGACTCTACATGAATAGAACATGTGACACCATCAACTCTCATGACTCTACGTGAATAGAACATGTGACACCATCAATTCTCGACTACATGAATAGAACACGTGACACCATCAGTTCTCATGACTCTACATGAATAGAACATGTGACACCATCAATTCTCGTGACTCTACATGAATAGAACATGTGACACCATCAATTCTCATGATACTATTTTGAAACCAAAATATTGTTATTTTTGCCACTGCTATTTTAGCAATTGATGAAAACTGGAACCAGCTGCTGCACAGTTGAGGTGGGAGTTGGAGAAGTACCCCTGCCCAACTGTATTATGTGCACGGCCCTGTCATTGCGGGGCATGTGCTCAGTGACTGAGCTGCCTGCTTTTGTGAGTATAGTTGTTATAGCCAGACCCTTTGAATATAAACAAATAATTTCTATAGAATGATAGATGTTGGGAATGATGTTAATGTGAAGGCAAGTGGTTGAAATGACAGAACCCACTTGAAGGAAAACATGTGAAGTAAATCCTTTCAAATAGGCATCCCAGAGGTTTTAAAATAAATAACTTAAATAACAACTTCATTCTTCTGTGCTGCTTTGAGAAAAGCACAAATGTAACAATTGTTTCATAGGTCATCGTTATTGGGAAACACGGTCCTGATATGTATTCCAAAACAGTCGTAGGCAAGATTATCATAAAGTTATCATTATGGTTTTACAATCACTCCTAAAGTTACCCAGAAACTTGGGCAAAAAAGCCAAGATGGCTTTACATCAGTTAGAATTCTTAAAGAGAAATCACCTTAACAGATCCAGGACTTATATAAGAAGACCAGGTTAAGAGTTAGCCCCTGTACAGACCGCACGAGGCTGAATGAGTCAGTCAGATTCACAGAAGTAGAGTACATGAGACGTGCAACACACGACATTAAAATATAATACATGGGAACTTTCATATGTAGGGATAATAGTTGACGTGTTCTGAAAATGCTCTTAGATGCTCTGAGATGTTCTCTCTGAGGATTTTAGACATCTACCATGTGGGTTTTCCACAGAAATCCTTTGGATTACATCAATGATGATGTGCCCTTGCTTATCATCTGAAGATGTTTCGTTACACCTGGTGTCTACCAGGAACAGGCTGGTTAACAACCAGGAGCTGGTAGGTGATGACTGGAGAGTCATCAGACAGCATTTTTGAGGAGTGCGACCACAGCAAACAGATGAGCAGGTACAGTAAACTGATGAAACACATGTCTTCTGGATGCACCTTACCTCTATTCCTTGGTTGATTGCCAGTTTTGCCATCCTAATTGCAATTGGTCCCTGTGGAAAACAAAAGTAACATCAGAAACTACCCATATGAGATCTGAATGGGTGTCCTGGTTAAAGAAATCCATTGGATGCTTTAACCAGTAGTGGCGCTATAGAGCACGGTAAGAAAGTCTGCTCCCGTTTTGTTGTATCACGCTCTTCTAGCATGCATAGGATGAACTTGAAAACCATGATACATTACTACACCTCTGAAGACATGAAACACAAACAACATGAAGAAATGTTGACCAGAGGATGTCTTTTGATTTTTTTTATTACCACCTAGTTGGCATGTTTATAATTATTCTATAAATATGATATAATGAAACAGATAGCTTGTCAGTTTCATAGGATTTAGAGCCCCTGGACACCCGCACAGCGGTTCTCAGTTGAGCTGGCGGGTTAGACATCCTCTCAGGTCTGTCAGAGCATGTACACACTGTTTTACTGACATCTCCCTGACTCGCCTAATTTAGTTTTGTTGCACCTATTGGGTGAACAACTTACACTATTAGTTATTTGGAGTACATGTTACATGCTGACCTTGGCATGTAGCAAGAAGAGCGCTTCCTACCTTCACTCCCAGGAGAGGTCTAACCAGGTAAAGTAACCAAAAACCGCAGTGCAGGTGTCCAGCGAATGTAATGACTGAAAGACAGCAGCCTACTGTCTGCTGCTGTTTGTAACAGCAATTTAAAAACGGACTTTAGGTTAGAGTAACAATGCCCAAACACTTCCTGAAGTACATTATTAATAACCATCGCCTAAGACCTAAAAGTGAAATTAAGGCAGCATTCAGTTATGTCGTGGTGCTAAGAGGTCTTAACGTTTCAGCTCTGCTGCCAGCATGTAATTAATCCTGCAGTACTAACCAGCATGTATTTAATCCTGCAATACTACCCAGCATGTAATTAACCCTGCAATACTACCCAGAATGAAATTAATCCTGCAATACTAAACAGCATGCAATTAATCCTGCAACACTACCCAGAATGTAATTAATCCCACAATGCTAACCAGCATGTAATTAGTCATGCAATACTACCCAGCATGTAATTAGTCCTGCAATACTACCCAGGACTTTATTCAGTCAAGCAAGAGTACTGGGTATTAAAAATTTCACGAAAAGGAAGCAAAAAAGAAAAGGAAATCCCAACATGAGGACGAACATTTGGAGGGGGAAGAAATAAACGACGCCATGGCTGCCGCAGATGACAACCTTGACGAAGGAGATGGTGAAATACTGGACTCAGGAGAGAACAGCAATCAAGACATCATGAATGCCATAATGTCCTTGAAAAGAAGACTCTATAAGAAAACTAATGTTGTGCAAGCAACAGTTATTGATATAAGAAAGCAGGTACAGGAATGCACAGGGCGCCTTGTGCACGCGGAACACTGAACACAACATTCATGGGCTGATATCCACAGTCAGCACACTGGAAAGCACCCTTAAAACATTTACCTACAAGGTGGAGGACCTGGACTGCAGAAGCCAATGGAACAACATCAGACTGATTTCATCATTCATCTGGAACACTTCAAAGCCCAGGATGAAGAAAATATACTTGGAGGTCCCTAAGCAGACAAGGGCTTGCCTAACTTTATTTGTAACTACTATTTAGTACAGATAAACCACAAGTATCTGACCATCACATTTTTGCAAATACCAGCTCGTCATATTGCACAGAGCAGGGCACTGGGGCTTTATAAATCTCCCCAGGCCCCCCTGTGGCATAACAAAGGTATCTTTATAGGAGGCAAGACTGTCTGTTGGAAACAATGGCAGGAGGTGGAGATTAGCTGTATATCTGATTTATTTGATGAACATACTAAACCATACATAACCTTTGACCAAAGTTCAGTTAAGTATTAATCTCCCACAGAATCCATTTTGGAAACATATTCAAATGCAACGTGCTTTGTCCAAATTGCTTGTCTGTCCGACAGGCAGTCCAACTGAGGAGCTTCTAACAAAGGCATCATCCTGAAAGGGAGTGGTTCCAAAAATGGACTGCATGCTACAGGAACAAATGTCTGACCCTTTAAAAAAGGTTAAAGATCAGTGAGCTGGTTCTGGATGTTTCCCCTGTTGAGTGGAAATCATGCTTATTACCGCGAATACTATGTACAAAAAAGTAGGAAATAACGTTTTTTTTTTTAATTTCCCCTCCTTTTTCCTCCCAATTGTACCCAACCAAATACTCCACTCTTCGGAGTCGTCCCAGTCGCTGCTCCACCCCCTCTGCCAATCCGGGGAGGGCTGCAGACTACCACATGCCTCCTCCCATAACATGTGGAGTCAACACCCGCTTCTTTTCACCTGACAGTGAGGAATTTCACCAGAGGGGATCACGCTATTCCCCGCCCCAGGCCCTTCTCCCCTCTGAATAGGTGCCCGACCGACCAGAGGAGGCACCAGTGCAGCGACCAGGACACATACCCACATCCGGCTTCCCTCCCGCAGACATGGTCAATTGTGTCTGTAGTGTAAAAAAGGCTCTGACATTTATAGGTGCCTGCACCTTTAAACCGGCCTGCCCCTTTAAGATTCTGGCCAGATTCTCCAGTTGTGAGTGACGCAGCCTATGTTCAGTTGTAGTTTGAAGCTAGATGCCTTGCCTAGCGCACGTTGAGACTGTGTTCGTGTTATAAGTGCACACTACATGTAGTTTTCCCCTGCAATACTCGTGTCTAGGTGTATAGTGAAGTTATCCTCATTTGTCCTTTGTTGCAATCCAGTTTGTTCTTTGAGTCACTGACGAAAAAACTCGCTATAATTTATGCTGGATTTCAATACAGTTCAGACAAACGAAGTTCACGTCTCCTCTTCATTCCTGTGTTCTGACCGACACACCATCCTGTTTCCTCTCTACCTAAGACAAACTAGCCCTTCCAAATTATCACACTAACAAATAGGTCCTTCGAGCCGGATGAGAGTATTCAGGATGGAGTCAGATGAAGAGATATATCGTGATGTGAGGCCTAAATGACAGATACATCCACCTGCCAGACTGCAAGACTACGAGGTGGACTACGTGGGATATCGCCAGAGAGACCTGCCAGAATGGAGCCTGCCACCTCCAACCCTAGAGATGAGAGTGTCACCAACATGGGAGGGCCCAGTCCAGATGACCCCCTTCCCGACATCCCAGACTCGCCCAGAGAGCTACCATGGGAATGCTGCTCAATACGAGATTCCTCAGCTAGCCCCAGGTCGCACCCAATGGAGAGATCGGTATAGTAATGCCCGACCTGCACACACACTCTCATATTGGCAGAATCAGTACACCTCCCATTCCCATTTGGAAATGAGAGCTATAAAAGAGGAGAATGCTAGGCTGCACCACACACAACAGGCCTTCCAGGCAGGTCTGAAGGAACTTCATGAGGCACTAACTGAGCTGAAAGAGCTAATTGAGGTCACCCGCTCACTGAAAGCAGACGCAAGTCAGGCACCCACCCTAGCCTCAAACTACAGCACCTACGAACCTCCACAAGCCAAAGCTAGGCCTGGAGCCATCATGGTAAAGCGGAACCGGAGGAGGAAGACTGGCCACCACCCCCACCATGGCCAGAGCTTGATGAGGATCTGCATGGAGGTATGAGCAAACTTAAACTTCATAAACAGAGCTCGACAGCAGACAATTCTACCACACTCCTTACAACAATCCACACCTGCCTTCCAAACCTCCACCCCCCATAGAAAAGCATCCTCAGCCTTCCTACCCAGTCGCACAGACTTTTGATCGTGATACCATCACGATTATGAACTGATTTACGTGATGTGGTCACGAAGGTTAGGGTTAGGGTTAGGGTTCTATCAGATCGTGACCACATCACCTAAATCAGGTCATAATCGTGATGGTATCACGATAGATTAATTAACGTGATGCCATCACAAAAGTCTGTGCGACTGGGTTGCAGCCTTCAGCCCCTGCACCCAAGAGGATTCTGTCCTATCTACCCCACCTCCACAACCCTCTCAGCCGCTGTCACACCCTGCTCCAGCACCTGCAGGCTTCATGCACCCGATGCCTGCACAAGCTCATCATCCCTCAGCATCTACTGGGGCAACGCAGAGTATACTGCTACCTAACCACCCTATGCAGCTTTCTGAACAGGTGTATAGAGGCCCCAAACCTACTATCCCAAAGTTCATCCACCCAGACCCCAGTGAGTTCGCAAGGCTTCGCATCGCTTTAGAGAACCTACTCCCATCCAACGCCACAGAACTCTTCAAGTACCAAATACTTGTAGATCCCCTGAAGTCGGAGGACGCCACGCTTATAGCTGATGCTTATCTCACCTCACCAACCCCTTACACAGACACCATGACAGCCCTCCACGACAAACATGGTCAACCTCACCAGCTTGCCTTAAACAAGATAGCTAGTGTCCTAGAGGCCCCTGAAGTCAAGCATGGAGATACTACATCTTTCCAGAAGTTCTCCCTCAAGATACAATCATTGGTGGGCATGCTGCAGACCTTGGGTCCTGACGGGGAAATCGAGCTGAAATGTTGCTCACATGTAGCTCAGCTGTTGAGTAAGCTCCCCGCACAACAGCGAGCTGACTTCCGCCGGCACCAATTCAGACAGTCCAAGGCGACCCCCACTCTGTGTGATCTGTCTGAATAGCTTCGTTACGAGTCGTGGTGTCAGGTCTTGGACGCTCAGACCACCGGCAGAAACAGCAGAAACAAGCAGCATGTAAAGACTGACATTCGCCCTGGGAAACGGACAGCGACAGTCCTGCATGGCACTGGACAGCCTTCAGAGACTGCCTCCCAGCCACAGTAGGAGAGTTCAGAGAACAGGGACGGCAAAGGTAAAGTCTATTGCGCCTACTGCGAGAGCACTGAGCACTACCTCAGTCAGTGCAGTGACGTCGCCGAACTTTCCAAAGACCAGCTCAAAGAGTGGTTCCAGGTTAACAAACGGTGCTGGCGTTGCGCACGAAAATATCAAGCAGCCCAGTGCACGTTGGAGAAGCCCTGCAATATTGCCAGGGAAGACACCTCCGTGCTCTTCACGAGTTAAATACAAAGCCGGCGAAGGGCAGCGAAGAAACAGCAGCTAATGAAGTGAGCTGCTGTACCAACTCTATTCCTAACTCCCTTTACCTGGACAGACCTGGAGCTGAAAATCGTGCCTTGTTAAAGGTTGTCCCGGTGCTCGTACACTATGGAGAGCGCATCCTGGACACCTTTGTAATCATCGACGACGGGTCCGAGAGGACTATGCTACTCTCAGCCGCAGCTAAGTCCTTTGGCATGAAAGGTTTCCCCGAAGATCTTCCTCTGCGCACAGTCCGCCAGGACATCGAAGTACTCCATGGACACTCTGTGTCCTTCCGAGTCTCCACAGCTGCAAACCTCCAGTGTAGCTATAAGATAGATGGTGCCTTCACTGCCAGCCGCCTCAGCTTAGCCCAGCATACCTACCCCGTTGACCACCTGCAAAGGAAGTTCACCCACATACGTGGCCTTCCCATACCTGCCCTGAAGGAAGCCAAGTCATTACTCCTGATAGGTTCTGATTATCCCCATCTGGTCACCCCTGTGGAGCCCGTCAGGCTCGGCCCACCTGGAGGCCCAGCAGCAGTCCACACCAGGCTTGGGTGGACCCTTCAGGGCCCAATCCCACTCATGGGGCGGCCAGCCCTTTCTACGCAGTGCCTGTTCAGCTCATCTCCGCCACCAACTGATGAGCTATACCAACATGTCGTAAGGCTTTGCAAGTCGACACCCTACCCTACCGGCACGAGAGAGAGGTGACCCGGTCAATGCAGGATCAGCAAGCTGTGGCAATGCTTGAAGCCAAGACGGTCCATATAAGCGTAGATGGAACCCTCAGGTATGCCACACCACTGCTGCGCCACGCCAACATGCCGCCATTGCATGCACCGAAGGAGCCGGTCATGCCCCTGCTGCATAGCACCGAGAGATGGCTCATGGAGGACCCTGAGAAAGCGGACGCCTATAAGGCAGAAATGCAGAAGCTCATCGAAGCAAGAGCCGCGCGAGAAATCAGTCAGGAGACAGCTGACACAGAAGGTTGGTACATCCCCCACAATCTTGTCAGCCATAACGGAAAGAATCGCCTTGTCTTCAACTGCTCACACCAATACCTCTGACAGACCCTCAACCAGCACCTGCTAGCGGGCCCTACCCTCAGTGCCCCCCTACTGGGAGTCTTGGTTAGATTCCGCGAGCAACGTGTTGCAGTTAGTGGAGACATAAAAGGAATGTTTCATCAGGTGCGCCTCCTCCCTGATGATCGCCCCCTGCTCAGGTTCCTATGGAGGGACTTGCGAGTTGATGAGCCTCTGAGAACGTTCGAGTGGCAGGTGTTGCCATTCGGCACGACGTGCAGCCCCTGCTGTGCCACCTACGCCCTGCAGCGCCACGTTGTCGACCACAGCCAGCCTGAAGATGACCGGAGATTCTCTGTGGAGAACTGCTTCTATGTCGACAACTGCCTACAGAGTGTGCGTACACCAGGAGAAGCCAAGCTGCTGGTGGACCGGCTCAGAGAACTCCTGGCCTCTGCAGGCTTCGATCTGCGTCAATGGGCTTGCAATGATACAAGCGTCCTGAGCCACCTACCTCAAGAAGCCAGATCAGGAAGCCTGGATCTGTGGCTGGCACAAGATAAGTCCAACCCCCTGGAATCAACACTCGGCCTAAGCTGGAACTGGGAAACAGACAATCTAGGCTACAAACACAGGCCTGTGGTCTACGATGCCTCAACGCTGAGGAATATCTACAGAGTCCTAGCTTCGCAATATGATCCCCTGGGGTACCTCCTACCCTTCAACACTCGAGCGAAGCTCATCATCCGACAACTATGGAGCAAACAACGTGGTTGGGATGACTCTAACCTGCCCTCAGAACTCCTGCAAGCCTGGTCCAGCTGGGAAGCTGAGCTCGAGTCCCTACCTCTCCTTGCCTTTCCGCGTGCCTACACACCTGCTGACGTCAACCTAGAGGGTGCCACCCGCGAAGTGCACATCTTCGCTGACGCCTCGGAGCAAGCCTGTGGAGCAGTAGCCTACATGAGGACTGAGGACAAGGAAGGCCGGACGCACCTGTCCTTCATGCTTGCCCGCTTGCAGATTAAATTCTGCTTTAACCCCCCCGCAGCACCACACTTCGGCGGAGTGTGGGAAAGAGAAGTCCGTTCAGTCAAATCTGCGCTCTACACCTGTGTGGGGGCCCAACCCCTGCACGAAGATGTCCTTCTCACGGTGCTCCTGGAAGTTGAGGCAATCCTCAATTCCAAACCGCTGGGTTATGCGTCTGCAGACATCGCGGGCGTGGACCCCGTGACTCCAAACAGTCTGCTCCTGGGGCGGCCTGATGGATCACTCCCCCAAATGGTCTATCCTGAGACGGAGATCTTGAGCCGCAGACGCTGGTGGCATTCGCAGATCCTCGCTGACCAATTCTGGTCCCAAGTCATCCGGGAGTACCTCCCGAGCCTACAGACCCGACAGAAATGGCACCGTTCTCCTCCCAATCTGCTGGAGAAAGCCGTTGTCATGCTGGTGGACCCCCAGCTGCCTCAGGCCCGGTGGCCCATTGGACATGTAGTCAAGGTTCACCGCAGTGACGATGGGTGCATCAGATCAGCTGATGTAAACATCAAGGGACATTTGTACACCCGGCCAGTAGCTCGGCTGGTGGCACAACTGGATCTTCCGTCTGGGGAGGATGAACACTCGCAGAGCGCCGTCCTCCCTGAACTTGACTGATGAGCCTTTAGTTGGAAGTAAATGTGCCCTGCACATTTTGGGGCGGCTGTAAAAAAGGCTCTGACATTTATAGGTGCCTGCCCCTTTAAGACTGCCTGCCCCTTTAAGACTCTGGCCAGATTCTCCGGTTGTGAGTGACGCAGCCTATGTTCAGTTGTAGTTTGAAGCTAGATGCCTTGCCTAACACATGTTGAGACTGTGTTCATGTTATAAGTGCACACCACATGTAGTTTTCCCCTGCAAGACTCGTGTCTAGGTGTATAGTGAAGTTATCCTCATTTGTCCTTTGTTGAGATCCAGTTTGTTCTTTGAGTCCCTGACGAAAAAACTCGCTATAATTTATGCTGGATTTCAATACAGTTCAGACAAACGAAGTTCACGTCTCCTCTTCATTCCTGTGTTCTGACCGACACACCATCCTGTTTCCTCTCTACCTAAGACAAACTAGCCCTTCCAAATTATCACACTAACACGTAGAGATGCCCAACCATGCCAGAGGTAACACGGGGATTCGAACCAGAGATCCCCATGTTGGTAGGCAATGGAATAGACCGCTATGCTACCCGGACGCCCCCCGGAAATAAATTTATCCAACTGAAAATAATTCATAGATGGCATCCATGAATTATAAAAATTGCATAGGAGGAATGTCATATCAGATGACTGCTGTTGGAGATGTAAGGGAGCTGGGGCCTCTATTTCACATATGGTTATGAGTGGCACTAAAGGACTGGTGGAAGAACATTCAACAAGTTTTATATGACTTGTTATTATCATCCTTGATCTCACCCTCTCTCCCTTGAGCCACATATCTGCCAAATGGTCAAATCCCCCTTCTACCACCTTCGCAACATTGCAAAAATAAGATCCTCTCTCACACATCCTGCTGCTGAGATACTGATCCATGCCTTCATCTCCTCCCACCTTGATTACTGCAACTCACTGCTCGATGGCATCAGTGCTAGCTCTATCAAGAGACTCCAATTGGTCCAGAATGCATCCGCCCGACTTTTAACTTTCACCAAATCCTGGCACCGCATCACCCCAGTCCTAAAAGACCTCCACTGGCTACCCTTCTCCCACCGGATCAATAATAAAATCCTGGTTCTTACTTATAAAGCCCTTCACAAACTGGCTCCCCCATACCTCACCGATCTCCTCTCCCCCTACCAACCCTCTCGGTCCCTCAGAGCCACCTCAGCCTCCCTTCTCTCTACCCCCAGGTCCACCCTCCGCGGTTTTGGTGACCAAGCCTTCCCCAGAGCAGCTCCCAGGCTCTGGAACTCACTTCCCCAAATCATTAGAGACTCAGAATCCCTCCCACTCTTCCAATCCCGTCTCAAGACACACCTTTTCTCCATTGCCTTCTTGTGCCCCCCCCCCCCCCCGTCCACTCATCCACCCCTGGTCTGGGGCAGGCTGGGGACTGAGCGCTCGACCTGCCCCCTCCCTCAACCCCCCCCCCCAACTGCCTCCCAAGCGCATCGGACACTGCTGCGGGCTGCCCACATTCAGGTCATTGGTCGGGACTCACCTCTTCAGACTTCATCTGTGATTTATGTGATTTATGATGTTTGTTTTTCTTTCCCTTTTGTATCTGTCCAAGTAGGAGAGTACTGCTGGCGTCGTGTGCGGCTGCCGCTTCTCCCTCTCGTAGCTCCCCTTCTCATCCACCCCTGTGTGTCTGTGTTATGTTTATCTGTCAACTTGTTTCACCCCGTTTATTGTAGAGCGACTTTCATTATTAGAAAAGCGCTATATAAGATTGATTTATTATTATTATTAGTAATATTGTTATGAGGCAATTCCCAACCACCGTAAAGCTGTTTATGTTAGGCTAACAACAGAACTCAAGGACTCTGGCCTTTCCTCCTTTGAAAAGAGGTGGATTATTCTGGCCACAACTGCAAAGCGTATACTATCCAGACTGGAAAAAAGAATACCCCCCTCCCTATGAAGAGTGAGCTTCAACTATGGCTCAGCTAGCTATGAGAGGGTCTCATACTCTTTTTTGGACAAGATGGACCAATTTGACCTTACCTGGTGCCCATTTGTGGCTTGGTCAACAAGAACATAGAGGTGGAATTGTGTACTGAAGGTTGTATATGGTATTGTTACAAAATTTTGAGGGGTAATTTTATTTATTATTATTATTTATTTTTCTCCCCAATTGTACCTGGCCAATTACCCCACTCTTCCGAGCCGTCCTGGTCTTTGCTCCACCCCCTCTGCTGATCCAGGGAGGGCTGCAGACTACCACATGCTTCCTCCGATACACGTGGAGTCACCAGCTGATTCTTTTCATCTGACTGAGGAGTTTTGCCGGGGGACGTAGCGCGTGGGAGGATCACGCTATTCCCCCCATTCCCCCTCCCCCCCGAACAGGCGCCCCGACCGACCAGAGGAGGCGCAAGTGCAGCGACCAGGACACATAGCCACATCCGGCTTCCTACCCGCAGACATGGCCAATTGTGTCTGCAGGGATGCCCGACCAAGCCAAACGTAACACGGGATTCGAACCGCTGATCCCCGTGTTGGTAGGCAACAGAATAGACCGCCACGCCACCTAGACGCCCTATTATTATTATTATTTCTTTTTCTGTCCTGTCTTTCTCTTTGAAAAATGTTAATAAAATTGTTCATCGCAAAAACAAAAAAAAACACAAGTGGAAAAAATATGGCACAGCAAGTGAAATTACAAAAACCAGGACGACCCTCTAAAATTGACAAGAGGACAAGGAAAAAACTGGTCAGGGAGGCTGCAAGAGGCCTACAGCAACATTAAAGGAGCTGCAGGAATTTCTCCCAAGTATTGGTTGCTCCCTCCATGTGACAACAATCTCTCATATTCTTCATATATAATGAATAATACATAATGCACTTTATTCTGATATTAGGAAGGGCTCCCTCAACCAGCTGCAATTGGTACTACACGCTGCTGCTTGGCTCATTACTGGGATAAAGAGGCATGACCATATCACTGCTGTGCTTGCCTCCCGACACTGGCTCCCTGTTACATTTTCAATTGATTTGAACATTTTATCGCTCACTTTTAAGGCTTTAAATGGTCTTTCTCCTACATATATTTCTGATTTATTTACCAGTTATACACCCTCTTGACCATTAAGGTCCAAAGATGGAGCCCTGCTGGTTATTCCCAGGTCTCGGTTTGTTACAAAGGGGGATGGGGCTTCTGCTGTTAGAGCCCCACACTATGTATCAGTCTTCCTGTTGAACAAACCAAGTCTCTAGCTTCTTTTAAATCTCGTCTTAAAACTTTTCTTTTTATGAAAGCTTTTACAAATATTATATATATGTTTTTATTCATTTATACTGTTTTTAGTTTTACTCTTTGGACTTACTTTTATTTTTGCCTTGTTTGGTTTTATTTCGTTGTAAAGCACTTTGTACCATTGTTTTAGAAAAGTGCTGTATAAAATTATTATTATTATTGTTATTTCTTCCATATTTCCTGTTTTACATCCTGTAGAGCCAGGTCCAAACTATGGACCTGAGGCACTATAGGGCAGATGTCACTTGATTGACAGTACTCGTCGTAATATGTGAGCTTTTCCGAGTAGGGCAATCTTCTGGACTGCATGGATGTTGCTTGGGATACGGTTGGTGAACTTTTCCATTCCCTTCTTCATGAG
The DNA here is from genome assembly GCF_029633865.1 of Lampris incognitus. Lineage (NCBI taxonomy): Eukaryota > Metazoa > Chordata > Actinopteri > Lampriformes > Lampridae > Lampris > Lampris incognitus. Next base: position 55,725,460 of record NC_079222.1, read on the forward strand.
TCCTAGAGCTCCAATGACCACTGGTGTTGTTTCGGTCTTCATTCCCCACATCCTGTTGATTTCAATCTCCAGGTCTTTGTACTTGGTCAGCTTCTCTGTGACTTTCACTGAGGTGTTTGTTTCGGGTGGTGTTGCCATGTCGATGAGCATGCACCTCTTTTCCTTCCTGCCCTTGATAACGATGTTGGGCTTGTTGGCATTTATCTCTCTGTCAGCGTGGATGGGCGTTTCCCAGAGGATGGTCACATCATTGTTTTCAGTGACCGTTTTTGGCTGATGTTCATACCACTTCTCAGTCGTGTTGATCTTGTAACTCCTGCAGATCTTCCAGTGCAGGTATGCTGCTGCCTTGTTGTGCCTGTATATGTACTCGGTCTTTGCCAGTTCCAGGCAGCCTGAGATAATGTGGTCGATGGGTTCTTCGTACATTCCACAGATTCTGCATTTTGGGTCTGTTTGATAATGTGATGGTGATAGGATCATTTTGCCAGGCTCTGGTCTTGTGCAGCAATTATCAGGCCCTCCGTACAGATGGTCCGGTATGAAACATCTAAGCCCGGCTAAATTTTGCAAAAAGATAAATCCAGTCTCAGTTTACCAGTCACCACCTTGGTCTTATTTTGATACAGGAAATACCCCAAGTTTGAGATTTCTTTTAAGGTTTATTAAAAATAAAATTTTCAATGTGGGGAAATAGGGACCTCAGTGCAATTCTGCCTCGTCATTTTGGTTTGGTTTTTGGTTTCATTGGATTTGAGATGGGCATAAGGGAGAAGGCATGATAGTCTGTTAGGCTGTGAGGGACAATGTTTCTGTTATGGAGGAGTCACGAAAGCGCTCTTGTTCATGATGCATTCACACAATGCCAAACTTTGGTACAGTGTGAATCAATGAAAAGTGGATGGAAAGAAGCAATACAGCGCAACAAGCTACTTTCACCCCAAATATAGACATACATTATATATTTTTGCAGTTGGCAAAACAACACTTGACTGTTACAGGGAGCTGTCCTGATTGGTTTGCTACAAGCAACGTTTTTGCTTAAATATAACATTTTTCAAGAGTGACCATTTCCCTCGTTTCACAAATTTTGGGGTGAAACAGCAGCTCATTGTGCATATTGCCTCTTTCCTTTTCACTTTTAACTGATTTGTGCTGTGACAAAGTTTGGCACAAGCGAGCCCATGATTGCTATCATCATCAGATTAATAAAGAACATGTTTTGGAAAGATGAGAGCGCTAAAATCAGAAAAAAGATTTAGCAGTTATACCGACCATGTAACATATTTACTGTGAAAGTAAGTGACCTTTTGTAATTTCCAGCAACTGTGTTATTGCAGGTATACTACATAGGTGGTGAATCAGGAATAAGAGGGTTGTAGCACTACCCGGCAGCTACACCTTACAAAAAAAACACCCAAAACACAACAGTTACATACAGCAAAATTCAACATTTCCAACATTACAGATTCTACTTCTAAGAAATAGTTTGATTCAAATTACAGGAAGTCTTTTACTTAGTTAGATGCTTCTTTTACCTGGGGATTGAATTCTCGGGCTAATTCAAGTGCACGGTGATAAGCAGCATCTCCACTGTTATTCTGCTCTACAGAATGACTGACAAGGCCAAGGCGGTGAGCCTCTGTCCCATCCACCACCCGTGCTGCAAAAATAAGCTCCTTAGCCAGGGACACTCCAATAGCCCTTGGTAGCCGCTGTGTGCCACCTGTAGAAGAAAGACAAGATATTAGTTAAAACAAAGGCCCTTGAATTTGACATCAAACCCATAACTGTTAATTATCTCCATTACCTGTTGGATTAAAGCTATCTCAGAAGTAAGAAAAATACATTTTAAATCTTGATTGATGCTTTTATAAAAATGCCTAAATTGCACTGCATCCGACATCAGCTTAACCAATAAATTTTTTTTTGCATTAACTGTTATTTGTTGCATCTTAACTGTTATTGTTGCAAGAGTACCACTGTAATCTTATCATTTTTTTGGTACACAGAATGCAAAGCTGGCTGACTGTTGTGGTTACACCACCCCAAGCTGCCTCCCCGGCACGTTCAAGCCACTCCCCCAGCTCGGACGTGCCGGAAACACCTGGTACACTGCACCAGGTGTTTGCCATCATCCATCAGGCACACCTGTGGCAATCAGGCAGCCCTCTACAAGAAGTCTCCCAGAACGCCACTCCGTGCTTCGACGTACTGAACCCTGCGGTAAAGCTCTGACAAGCCCTCCCGCGTTCCTTACCCTTTTGCAATTCTGTTTATTCCCCAGTGTCTTATATTCGTGTCTCTCTGTTTCCTGCCAAGACTCTCCCTCCGCGACTTCCACGGCTCCCCGCGTCTCCCTCGTCTCCAGTGACCGTCACGTTTTGCCCCGGCCCTCTCCAGCGATCTCCCCCCGTGTCCCTCTACCTGGACTCCTCCTTTCGGACTCGACTTCCCCGATCTCGGACCCGGACTTCCTCGGACAACCCCTTTTGGATCACGGACTGGACTTTCTTGCCAGGTGCACGCACATTATTCAACACCTCCTGGTCATTTATATACCGCACCACACATAGGCTAAAAATACTCACACATAGTTATACACGCAAACCACAAGCTTCACATTCACAAAGAGGTTCACTGTTCCATGCAGTACTTAACATAGGTGTTTCAGATGTAGCTCTATATTTGCTGAATTCTAACTTATTTGACAGAACCATTACCATAACAGTTGGTTATGGTACATCTAATTTTTTTGCAGTGAAATATGGTGTACCCAAGGCTTGGTCCTTTGCTCCTCCCTCTAAAACTAACCTCTTGGCCAAATTATACGCAGCAATACATTTTGATTGCTACACTGATGATACTCAGTTGTATGTTCCTGTAAAGTGAGACATCCATCCAGCCATCCATTATCCAAACCGCTTATCCTGCTCCCAGGGTTGCAGGGATGCTGGAGCTTATCCCAGCAGTCATTGGACAGCAGGCGGGGAGACACCCTGGATAGGCCGCCAGGCCATCACAGGGCCAACACACACACACACATTCACACCTAGGGACAATTTAGTACACCCGGTTCACCTGACCTTCATGTCTTTGGACTGTGGGAGGAAACCGGAGCACCCGGAGGAAACGCACGCAGACACGGGGAGAACATGCAAACTCCACACAGAGGACGACCTGGGACAACCCCCAAGGTTGGACTACCCTGAGGTTCGAACTCAGGACCTTCTTTCTGTGAGGTGACTGCGCTAAGCACTGCGCCACCGTACCGCTCTAAAGTGAGACAGTCACTCCAATATCAGAAATTTAGAGGCATGCCTATGCACGGCAATAAACTGAACCTCATCCAAGTCTTTACAACTTAATTCTGAAAAACCAATTGGCCTTGCTAGACAAAGTCACAAATATGATCAAGTAACGGTATCTCTTTACAACTGTGTGATCTTCCAAAGCTCCAAATCCAAAAACCTTGGTGTTATTTTTGATCATACCCGATCTTTTGGATTTCACATTATAGAAATCACCAGGATGGCTTTTTCCACATGCAAACATTGCAAAAATTTGGCCCATTCTGCTTGTGGCTGATACTAAGACCCTGATAATATCTATTCATATAGTGCTTTTCTAAACCATTTTTTATAAAGTACTTTACAAAGAAATAAAACCAGACAAGGCAAAAATAAGAGCAAGGTCAAATAATTAAGAGTAAAAATAAAAAACTATGAATAAATAAAAACAAATATCAAACATTTGTAAAAGCTTTCATTAAAAGAAAAGTTTCAAAATGAGATTTAAAAGAAGCTAGAGACTTGGTTTGTCTTAGTTCAACAGGAAGAGAGGTCTATAGTGTGGGGGCTCTAACAGCAATATCACCCTTTTGTAACAAACCCGAGACCTAGAAATAACCAGCAGGGCTCCATCTGCGGATCTTAATGGTTAAAAGGGCATATACCTGGTAAACCCCGGTGACTGCTGGGATAGCCTTCAGCATCCCCGCGACCCTGAGAGCAGGATAAGTCGTTTGGATAATGGATGGATGGATGGATGGAGGCACAAGACCATTTAAAGCCTTAAAAGTGAGCAATAAAATTACAAAATCAATATTAAATATAACAGAGCCAGTGCAGGGAGGCAAGCACAGGAGCGATATGGTCATGCCTATTTGTCCTGGTAATGAGCCGAGCAGCGGCATTTTGTACCAACTGCAGATGGCGGAGGGAGCCCTTTCTGATACCAAAATAAAGTGCATTACAATAGTCAAGCTGATAATAGATAATAGATGTACAACTTTTTACAGATTGCAAAAGCTTGAGCTGGAGAAAGCATGACTGAACAACATGTTTGATTTGATTATCAAAACCAAGGTCAGCATTGAATACTACCCCAAGATTCCTAGTAGCCTGCTGAAGACTACCTGACAGACCACCAGGATTAGTAACAAAACAGCTGATGGAATTTTCAGGACCGAACAGAATGACCTCAGACTTATCATCATTAAATTTGAGAAAATTTTCAGACATCCAGGATTTAATGTCAGAGAGGTAAGTTATGAGATTTGCTAGGGTGCTAGGATCTGTGGGTTTTAGTGGCACGTATAACCGAACATCGTCAGCATAAAAATCGTAAAGCACATCGTGATTTTGAATGACCTGGCCAAGGGGTAGCATGTATAGATAAAAGAGAAGGGACCAAGAACTGAGCCTTGAGGGACACCACAACTCAACTGAGCCATCGAGGAAGTAGAGTTACCCAGATGCATGCTTTTGTTTCATCCAAATCAGAGATGGGAAACTGGTGGTCCACACTGGCAGGTCACTTTCAAAATAACAATAAATTGTTGGTTTCACAGGCATTGGAAGCAAGCGGGCCATTTAACCACAATTTGAACCAGATCCCAACTGTAATTATACTGTCCACTGATAGAGGGCGCTCCCTCGAAACACAAGAGGCCTGTAGCCAAGCAACTGCTTGCACATAGTCTCGTTTTGGTCTCAGCAGGCCTCTTCTGCAACAACACGCAACGAGATGCGACATGAGCGGCAAAAAAATAAAACTTGGGCATCCGGGTGGCGTAGCGGCCTATTCCACTACCTACCAACATGGGGATCGCCAGTTCGAATCCCCGTTTTACCTCCGGCTTGGTTAGGTATCCCTACAGACACAACTGGCTGTGTCTGCAGGTGGGAAGCCGGATGTGGGTATGTGTCCTGCTCGCTGCACTAGCACCTCCTCTGGTCGGTCGGGGTGCCTGTTCAGGGGGGAGGGGGAACTGGGAGGAATAGCGTGATCCTCCCACACACTACATCACCCTAGCAAAATTCCTCACTATCAGGTGAAAAGAAGCGGCTGGCGACTCAACATGTATCGCAGGAGGCATGTGGTAGTCGGCAGAGGGGGTGGCGCAGTGACCGTGACGGCTTGGAAGATTGGGGTAATTGGGCGGATACAATTGGGGAGAAAAGGGGGGAAAATCCACAAAAAAAAGAAGACGAAAACTTGACCTAGAGAACCGTGTCTTCCAGGCAAGATGGGAAACAGAATATCTTTTTACGGAATTCAAAGGCAAACCAATGTGTTTAGTGGGTCTGGAAACAAATCAGCCATAATAATAATAATATAATAGCCATGAAGGATTTCAATTTGAGTCGCCACTACAATTGTTACATATCACGAATGAAGACGAGGCCAGTGTAGCGGAACCCAAAGGACAGACAGACACAGAGCACCGAGATAACCCGTAGGCAATTTTAATGCAGGAAAATAAACAACACTGCCACAGGGATGATAACAAGGGGAATCTCAGGTGGGGGTTGTTGAGACGATGTGCGTGCTCCTGGCTACCAAAGTCCGAATCCGTAGAGCGAGGGGTTGTCCGAGGAAGTCCGGGTCGTCTCCTCAGCGCTCATCTCCTCAGAGCCTCAGAGTGCGAACTGAAGTCAAAGGCAATATGTGACCAAGGTCGACCGGGGACAGGGAGAGGGCACAGAAGACCCGCCGGCGGGCGATGGGTAGCCTTACTGCGGGCACAGGTGGGGCAGGCGGCCTGCCTCCATAGTGAGGAACCAGAAGCGTCTGCGGATGAGGGCCACCATCCGGTGGACGCCGGGATGACAGGCGAACCAGCTGGAGTGCCCCCACTCCAGCACCTGGGACCGGACGGTGGACGGGACAAATAGGCGATTCCGGGATCCGTTGCCTGGGTCGGGCTGGGCACGCTAAGCTCTTCTCACCACTGATTCGATAGCCCAGGTGATGGCATCCACCACCCGGGCTGGGGGAAGGATGGTGTCAGGGGTGTCCGGTGCATCAGGGGACCCCACTGGAAACAGGCGGGAGAGGGCATCTGCCCTGACGTTCTTGGAACCCGGGTGGTAGGTGAGGCCGGCTAAAAAAGAGCCCAGTGCGCCTGCCGGGAGTTAAGCCTCTTCGCCGCTCGCATGTAGGTCAGATTCTTGTGGTCTGACCACACAACGAATGGCTGCTTCGCTCCCTCCAACCAGTGTCTCCACTCTTCCAGGGCGGCATAGACCGCCAGCAACTTCCTGTTGCTGATGTCATAATTCCTCTCTGCAGGGCTGAAACACCAGGAGAGGAAGGCGCACGGGTGAACTCTCTGGTCCTCCTCCGACCACTGGGAGAGGATGGCTCCGATGCCCATGTCCGACGCGTCCACCTCCACGATGAATGGCTTGGACGGGTCAGGGTGAGTGAGCACCGGAGTTGTCATAAACAGTTCCTTCAAGGCCGAGAAAGCGGCCTCCGCCTCCGGGGTCCAAGAGAAGGGGTGGAGGGTGGAGATAGTGCCATGAGGGGGGCGGCCACTTGGCTGAACCCCCTGATGAAGCGCTGATAAAAAGTGGAGAACCCGAGGAAGCGCCAGAGTTGAGCCCTATGGAGTACAAATTGTACTCCATATGCACTCCGTATGTACTCTGTAGCTTTCCACTTCTCTGTGTGTATGAAACTTCTCACTCACTGCAGACACACACACATGGCCACTAAATCCCACACACTGCAGACACACATGGCCATTAAATCATGAGGGCCTCTCCAGCCTGGGACAGCAAAGATAAGGTTAACGGACCCACAGACACACCAGACACAGGACATGATTAACATAGATGTTTTCCTGCATTCCTTTGTAAGACAACACCTTGGTTAATGCAAGAAACATAGGGTATGACGCGACGGACTGCTCTATAAAAAACCACTACCTCCAGCTCAAGTTAGAGCATATCCTCACAGACTGACTTTTCTGTGGTTATATGTCTCTCCATCTGCAGATGCATTAAAGATTCTCTGTTTACTCCAATATTTGTCCAATGATTATTCTTCCCAGAGGTTGCTGGGGCAAGAGCCCATTAAAAGGTTAAAGGAAAATCCACGACAGCCCTGTCGATAGGCCATGCCCACTCCTCCACCGCTCGGATCTTCCTGGGGTTGGTGTGGGTGTACCCCTTCTCCACAATGTGGTCGAGAAATTCCACGGAGGCGGAGTAGAACACGCACTTCTCGGCCTTCACGAACAGCCTGTTCTCCAGCAGCCGTTGGAGGACCAGGCAGACGTGCTGGTGGTGTTCCTCCTCTGTCCTGGAGAACACGAGGATGTCGTCCAGGTATACCACCACAAACGTATTTAACATGTCCCGCAACACGTCGTTGACCAGCGCTTGGAAGACGGCCGGGGCATTGATGAGACCAAAGGACATGACAAGGTACTTGAAATGCCCTAAGTGCATGTTGAAGGCCGTCTTGCAATCGTCACACTCTCGAATATGCACCAAATGGTACGCACTACGTAGTTCTAGTTTAGTGAACACCGTGGCGTGAATGAGTGGCTCGAAAGTGGAACTCATAAGGGGAAGTGGATACTTATCTTTAACAGCGACGTCATTTAACTGACGATAATCTATACCGGGCCTCAGGCTGCCATCCTTCTTCGCCACAAAAAAGAAGCCCGCTGCAACCAGGGACGACGAGGGCCTTATGATTCCTGAGGCCAGGGACTCTGTGATATAATTGCGCATAGACTCCTTCTCCAGGACCGAGAGGTTACACAGCCAACCAGTGGGAAGGGCAGCCCCGGGAAGGAGGTCTATGGTGCAATGATAGGTATGGTGAGGGGGGAAGTGAAAGTGCACTGTCTTTGCTAAACATGGGAGCTAAATCGTGATAGACAGAAGGTACACCAGTGAGATCCGGGGGAGAGAGCACGGGGCTGGGGCCACTGGTCGGAGAGAGAGCGGAGCGAAGGCAGTTGGCATGACACGCAACGCTCCAACCCAATATCCGCCCAGTGGACAATGAGATGTGGGGATCGTGCCTCTCCAACCACGGTCTACCTAACACGAGGGGCACTGCCGGGACGTGCAAGGCCAAAAAACGCGCAGTCTCTACGTGATTGAGAGAAGCTGTGCTGTAATTCTACGGAGTGAACGACCGTCTAAGGTTTGGGCTGTGAGGGGAGTGTCAAGCGGGACGAGTGGAATGCTGGCTTGCCAGGCCAGTGAGATGTCAATCAAACACTCGTCTGCCCCTGAATCAGACAGTGCGCTGATAGAAAGTGATTTCTTATCCCAGGTGAGAGTGACAGGAAACAATCAATTGTGCTCTTTTTTGGACTGTGGCAGGGTGGTCAAGTTCATTTGGACACCCCCCACTAGCGAGTCTGGTCTTTGTGGGCGAGTCAGGCAGGCTCGAATGTAATGGCCTGACTTCCCACAGTAGAGGCAGAGTCGGTCATTCATCCTCTGCTCCCATTCCTCCAGTGGAAGCCGTAACCGACCCAACTGCATAGGCTCCTCCTCCGATCTGGGTGCAGATGATGCCAGGTGCAGCATGGGGTATTGAGAGGGCGGAGAGTGGCTGCGGGACGCTGGAACAGGGGACCCGCTGGTAGTTCGGGCGGAGGTAGGTCTATGGGAGACTCCGGCGCATTGAGCGCGCTCCAGACGCCGCTCCTGCAACCGTTCATCCATCCGGAGAGCGAGATTGATGAGCTCATTGAAAGAAGAGGGCCGGTCTCTAACAATGAAATCCTTGATGGAATCGTTCAGCCCCCTCCTATATGCGCTCTTAAGCGCTGTGTCGTCCCATCCACTGTTAGCTGCCAGTATCCTAACCTCCAGGGTGTAGTCTGCCACTGACCTAGCTCCCTGCTGGATAGAATGGAGGCGGCCAGCTGCGTCCTCCCCGTCCACTGGGTGGTCGAACACTAAACGAAAGGCATCATAGTTGGTGGAGAATGGTTCGTGATGGCCAACCGCCGCCAATGCCCAACTGAGGGCTCTGCCAGTCAACAGGGATATCACCAGGGCTACCTTAGCCGTCCCATACCTGGCTGGCTGTTGTTTGAACAGGAGCTCGCACTGACCGAGAAAACCTCTGCACTGCTCAAACTCCCCACCAAAGGCTTTAGAACAGGGGAGGTTAGGCTCAACACGGGGATCATGATACAGTTGACCGGAGGGAGGCTCGGAGGGACTGGGAGCTGGAGCTGGGCTGGGGCCAGAGACTGGGGTCACAGCAGGATGATCGCTGATCTTGGACACTGCCACTGTCAGAGCAGCGATCTGCATGGAGAGTGAAGCAAGGGTGCTCGCCGAGGTACACGAGTTAGCCTGGAGCCCGCTGATTTCTCCAGTGATCTGGGAGAAGGCAGTGCTAACCTTAGAATGGAGTTGGGTGAGTTGAGTGCTGCGGTCCTTTACCACTGCCTCGAGCTATAGGGTTCTGAGGCATAGGGGCTATAGCTGCTTGAGCGACCGCTTGTCCCTCGGGTTTGCTTTGGCTCATTCTGGCTTCGACGTTCTGTTACATATCAGGAATGAAGACCAGAGGCCAGTGTAGCAAAACCCAAAGGACAGACAGACAGAGCACCGAGAAAACCCAAAGACGATTTTAATGCAGGAAAATAAACAACACTGCCACAGGGATGATAACAGGGGAATCTCAGGTGGGAGTTGTTGAGACGATGTGCATGCGCCTGGCTACCAAAGTCGGGATCCGTAGAGCGAGGGGTTGTCCGAGGAAGTCCGGGTCCGAGATCCAGGACATCATGTCCGAAGGAAGGGATCCAGGGAGAGAGATACAGAGGGAGATCGCTGGAGAGGCCCGGGGAAAACGTGAAGGTCGCTGGGGACGAGGAGCGAGGGAGACGTGGGGAGCCGTGGAAGTCGCAGAGGCCGTAACAGAGGGTCTTGCGGAAACAAAAACAGTGAGACAAAACACATAAAAACAGGAACACAGGAGTTAGATACTGAGGAATAAAACAGCAGTGTGAAAATAGTCACAAGAAAAAGTTAAGCAGGAAAATCACTGGAATAGACTTGTCAGAGCTTTACCGCAGGGTTCAGTACGTCGAAGCACAGAGAGGAGTTCTGGGGGGCTTCTTGTAGAGGGCTGCCTGATTGCCGCATGTGTGCCTGATAGATGATGGCAAACACCTGGTGCAGCGCAGCGCTCGTCTCCTCAGATCGTGAACCGAGCGCTCGGATGTTTTCAGCATGTCCGAGCTAGGGGAGTGGCTTGAACATGCTGGGGAAGCAGCTCAGGGCGGTGTAACCACAACAACAATACCACGCACAAAGGCAAATATGGCATGTGCACCTGAGTTGCCAGAGCCGCTATCATCGCCGACCTCAAAGGAAAAATACACCAACAACCGAGCCTTTTTACCAAAGCCACATCTTCAGCTTTACCAACAGACAAAAGAAAAGATCGTGGAAGCCTTGAAGAAAGCACCCAGAGTAGCACTAACATGTGGCAACACCAGCCACTCTTAAAAGTGCAGTGTACAGTTACACATGAGAAGTAATGAAAAAGGACTGCCTAATGTTGAATGTGTAACTGGGGAAGCGTAGTGAAGTAAACTTGCCAGTCATGCTATTCAGCTACTTCTGATGTTAGGAAGTATAATGCGGCCATTTTGTGTTACTGTGTGTTCCTGACTTATGTCTGTGAAAGAACAGGAGGAGAAAGAACTGTTTCAGATGGAGACCTCTGGCTAACAGTGTTTATTGCTCATTTTATTTGAGTCCATCCTCCAGGGAAATTTAGTTCACGTTTTAAAAGTTAACCACTAGTTACAGCACTTTGCTGCTAAATGTAGAAGGCAGCTATTGTCTGTTTGATTTTGTTATTTGAGTACTGAATTTAAGTTATTATTTGAAGGTCTGCACTTTGCAGTTTATCTTTGCAAACATTTTTATTTTTGTATTAAGTATTCATGTTACCCTTTGTCTCAGGGCTGCCTTGGTTTCCTGTTGGCTGAGTGGGCTAGGCGTCAGGTTTATGGTTAGGCTTAGGCTTAGGATTAGGGTCAGGCTTACGGTTAGGCTTATGCTTACAATTAGACTTAGACTTAGGTTTATGTTTAGGGTTACGTTAAGGGTTATGCTTAGGGAAAATAAATCTTACTCAGGGTGGACATTGAGTAGTAAACGTTTACATTTGATTGAGTGTGATTTTTTTCCCCCACTGAGACCTATAAAAGTGTCTACCGCAGTCAAGTGGGAAAGTAACTCAAAACAGCAATCCAAAATCAAATCTATGAATGTACTGAACTGAGAATCGATTTTGAATGCGAATCAATTTTGAATTGAATTGTGATCCCAAGAATCGGAATCAAATCGAATCGTGACATTTCCTGAATTGTGCACCCCTAATCTTAGCCATTGATATGATCCCACGCTGGGTGCATTATCATTTATTAACCTCTAGGTGGCTCATCATACCTCTAGAAGGCTATAGATAATCTGCACATAGTTTTGTATACAAAATTATGCGCAGATTATCTGTAGCCTTCTATGGAGTGAACAGTCAATGTAGCTTTGTATGAAGGATTCCGTTAATCTACATACAGTTAGGTCCATAAGTATTTGGAGAGTGACGCAATATTTGTAAATTTGCCCCTGTACACCACCACAGTGGATTTGAAATGAAGTAACAAATATGTGACTGAAGTTTGGACTATCAGCTTTAATTTAAGGGGTTGGACAAAAATGTTGCTTTAACCGTTCAGGAATTACAGGTCTACTATGGTCACTCCATTTTCAGAGGATCAAAAGTAATTGGACACTTGACAAACAAGTGGTTTCATGGGCAAGTAAGACCTTTTCCATCATTATTCCATGACAAATTAAGCAGATAAAAGGTCTGGAGTTCATTCCAAGTATTTACATTTGCATTTGGTAGCTGTTTATCAGAACTCTCAACATGAAGTCCATACAGGTATCAATACAAGTAATGGGGGCCATCATTAGGCTCAAAAAGCAAAGGAAATCTATCAGATGGATAGTAAACACTCCAGGAGTGGCCAAATCAACATTTTGGTACATTTTTGAAAAGAAAGAATGCACTGGCAAGCTCAGCAAACACCAAAAGACCACGGAACACATGTACAGTGGATGATCGCAGAATTATTTCCCTAGTAAAGACAAACACATTCACAACATCTAGTGAGGTCAAAAACACTCTTGAGAGGTAGGGGTATCATTGTCCAAGTCTATAATCAAGAGACGCCTGCATGAAAATAAATACATAGGGTTTACGACAAGGTGAAAACCACTGGTGTCACTTAAGAACAGGAAGGCCAAATTAGACTGTGTTTAAAAACATCTAAAAACCTACCCAATTCTGGAACAAGGTTCTTAGGACAGATGAAGCAATGATTAACTTGTACGAGAAGGATGGGAAGAGGAAAAGTGTGGAGAACAAAAGGAACAGCTCATGATTCTCAGCATACCATATCATCTGTCAAACATGGTGGAGGTAGTGTAATGAAATGGGCATGTATGGTTGCCAGTGGAACTTGGTCATTGGTGTTTATTGGTGATGTGACTACTGACAGAAGTATCAGGATGGATTGTGATGTTTATGAGGATATACCATTTGCTCAGATTTAGCCAAACGTCAAGAAACTGAGAGGACGGCGCTTCACACTGCAGATGGATAATGACACAAAACAAGCTGAAAAAGTAACCCAAGAGTCTCTCAAGGCAGAAAAGTGGAATATTAATCAGTGACCAAGTCAGTCACCTGACCTCAACCCAACTGAGCATGCTTTTCACTTGTTGAAGATCAAACTAATGGCCAAAAGACCTGAAGTAATACTTGGGGTAGTATTGGTCGAGGATCAATGACCACACCGGGTTATAGAACTCAGGTTTAATCGTGGCTCAGTAGGCAGACGTAATAACCATACATGGTAGTGGTGTAACCATAATAACAGTCCGGGTAGTACATAACACCTAGTGTAGTTCCAGTGGATATACATGGCGTTATATCACTACATCCCCCCTGTTTAATTTTCAATTTTTACAGTATCAAAATACTCTAGAACACTCCAATGTGGTACAATCATTGATCAGCATTGTACAGTCATTACACAGAGGTTGCCTTCTCTATTTTTTTTTTTAGACAACACACTCAGAATTGTCCATCTCAAAAAACAATAAACATATTCAGAGCCCTCCTTTTGTGTGTGATTGTCTCTACTCATAGTCCTTGTAGTGAGCTGGTTTGGAAACAGCTCTTCCATATCTTGTGCGCACTGTCTTGTGTGTTTCACAGGTTTGGCTGGAAGAAGTTCCAGCTGCATGAGTGTCCCGTTGAGGTTCTGTGAAGCGGGTTCTTGCGCTCCTCAGTGTATGGGGGTGGTGAATTTCCCGCAGGTGGCTCCTGCCACGTCTGAGTTTGTTCCCATTTGATGTTTGCACAATGTAGCTCCTTGGCTCATTGCACTTTTGTACAACGGTGGCTGGATACCAAGTCCCTTTTTCCTTGTTTAAGACAGACACGTGCTGTCCGGGACCGAGTGGAGGTAGGTCTCTGCTGCTGCTGCGGTCATGATGTTCCTTCATGTTTGCTGTTCTCTGCTCCAGGTGGAGTCGGTTTTCCTCCTTGCCTGGGTCCCCTCGACTCGGCAGCAGGGTGGTGACTGTCCTTCCAAAGATCAGTTCTGCTGGTGATGGTAGTTTACTGTTGACGGGTGTTGCTCTGACCTGTAGTAAGGCCACTTGTATGTTACCTCCTTGTCTCATGATTTTCTTCACAATGGATTTGATGTGTCGCACATGCCTCTCAATGAATCCATTGCTTTTTGGATAGTGGGGTGAGCTTGTCACGTGCCTGATTCCCCAGTCAGCCGTGAATTTCTGGAACGCGTGCCCTGTGTACTGGGGTCCATTATCTGTAAGTATCTCGTCAGGCCTTCCAATAAGAGACATGTACATTTCCATTTTTTGTGCAACTGCCCGGCTGGACACAGGCATGGGCATTTCATCCACTAGAGGGAACTTAGAATATCTGTCCACAATCAGTAAATACTGATGTCCATCGATCTGGAATAGATCAGAAGCCAGGGATTGCCATGGTTTTGACGGTTTGTTGTGTGGGTTCAGAGGTTGCTTTGGATTTGCATCCTGATGTTCCACGCATACGCTACATGACCTGCAGACTCTTTCGATGTCATCGTTCATTCTGATCCAGTAGACACTTTCTCTCGCCAGTCGCCGTGTCTTTTCGATGCCCTGGTGTCCTACATGCAGCTGTTCGAGTATAGAATCAGTCATGGAGTCTGGGATGAGCACCTGTCTGCCTTTGAATATGACTCCTGCTTCAACTGCGAGCTCATCTCTGAATGACCAGTACTCACGTAGTTGTCTTGGTAGAGCTTTGATGTTGTCTGGCCATCCCTGGTGGATCAGCTCTTTCAGTGCATTGAGTCTGGGGTCGCTGGTGGTTTCCGTGCGGAGTGCGTCCTGTTTCTCGGGAGAGAAGTTTATCATTGCAACAGTGAGCATCTCTGGATCCTCGACTTCTGCCTCTATTCCGTCAATGCGCTCGTCCAGCTCGATGTTGCTGTTGTTCTCAGGGTTGGGTAGTCGGCTGAGTGTGTCTGCCAGGACCATCTGGTTTCCTGGTCGATACGTGACCTCGTAGTTGTATCCTTGTGTTTTTATCAGCATTCGCTGAAGCCGTGGCGGGGCGGCATGCAGTGGCTTTGTGCATATGGTAACGAGGGGTTTGTGGTCTGTAACTACAATGAATGACTTCCCATACAGGTAGGTATGGTATCGCTGCATTCCATAGACTATGGCCAGCATTTCTCGCTCTATGTTGCTGTACCTGGATTGGCAGTCGTCCAGTGTCTTTGAGCCAAAAGCTATGGGTCTTTTGTTCTGCACTAATGCCACGCCCAGTCCTTTCTGTGATGCATCGACCTCAAGTGTCAGAGGTGTGCTTGGATCATAGTACTTCAGGCAGTCATGTTCGTTGATAACTGATTTCAGGTCCTCAAAGCTCTTTTGGTGGTCAGTGTCCCATGTCCAAGGCACTTCACTTTTCAGCAGCACCCTCAGTGTGTGTGCTTTGTCTGCGAACTTTGGGATGTAGGGTGACAGGTAGGTCAGCATCCCCAAGAATCTGCTCAGTTCATCTTTGTTCTGGGGTGTCGGCATTTTCTGGATGTCCCTGATTTTGGCTGGGTCAGGTTTGATACCTTTGTCTGTGTACAGGTTGCCACAGAATGAGATGCTTGTCTGTTTGATTGTGCACCTGTCACTGTTGAACACAATACCTATCTTGGCTGCTCTCTCCATCAGGTTGGTCAGGTTCCTGTCATGCTCCTCTTCGCTTGCTCCGTAGACTGCGATATCATCGGCTATGCTGACGACACCGTCGAGCCCCTCCAGGATTTGGTCCATCTTTGCCTGGAAGAGATCTTGAGAGACACTGAGACCAAATGGCAAACGTTTCCAGCAGTATCTACCAAATGGAGTTCGGAATGTGGTTAGCAGTTGTGACTCTTCCTCTAGGTGTATTGACCAATATCCAGCTTTTGCGTCAAGTTTGCTGAATATTTTTGCATTTGCAAACTTCGGGTTCAGTTCCTCCACAGTAGGAATCTTGTGTGGGCATCTCCTAAGGCTGGCATTACGCATTTGGGGGTCTAAGCATATGCGAAGGGAACCGTCTTTCTTTGTGCTGTATGCCAGACTCGAGCACCAGTCTGTGTGCTGTTCTACTTTTCTTAACACATCTTGTTCGACTAGGTTATTCAGTTCATCTTTCAGTTTGTCTTTGATTTGAACGCTGCACTTACGTGGTGGGTCTATGAATGGTTCAGCATCCTTTTTCAGGAAGAGCTTGGCCTTTCCACTGAAGTTGCCAATTTTGTCAAACTGGTCTGGGTATGCTCTCTTTAGGTCTGCACTGTTAGATATGGTCATTTTGGGTTTTGTCTGTCTTGTGTTGACTTTTTTCTGGTTTGCATGTCCTTTCTCGGTCACTGCATCTACATTGACAGTCACTAGGTTTAACAGTTCACATGTTGGCAGCCCAACTATGGCTGGCCCTGGTACGTCTACAACATAGAACTTTGCATTGATCCATTTGGATTCTTTGTACTGGCATGGAATGTCAATGGTGCCTAGGCAGGGGATGGCGTGACCACTGTATGCAGATAGCCTCCTGTTGGTTTTTTTCAGTCGTTTCTGGGTGCATGCATTTTCACCGTACATCTGCTTGAAGGTACGCAATGGGAGTGTGTTGCATGACGAACCTGTGTCTATCCTCAGACGTAGTGTGTATCCACGACCAGGTAGGTCAGGTGGTGTCACCTTCAGGACTGCGTACGCCTCCTCTCTGGCCGGCTTGCTGTCTATGCTATGCATGCACTTTTCACTGATAGTTATGGAGTGGAACTGTTTCTGGTAAGTACTTTCGTTCTCACTGTCTGCTTCACTGCTACTCTCTACAGCATGTATGCGAGTCCTGCTCTGTTGCTTTTTGTCTATATAGGTTTTGCGCTTGTGCTGTTTGTCTTGTGGTGTGTGGGACTTACTTCCCCCGCTCCTGCTCTGGCTGGAGTGTTCCTGGCGCTCTCGTTTGGCCTTCCTGCAGCACCGCTCCCAGTGACCTTTTGCACCACACGCATTGCATTCATCATCATATGCAGGACATCGACGTGGTTTGTGGCTTCTCCCACAGTTACGACATATGCGGTCCCTGTCCACAGCGTGGATTCTCTCATTGTGTGACAGGCTGAGTTTGTCTAACTGTTCATTGCTTGCTGTCAGGGCTTCATATTTTCGTCCCTCAGCCAGAACCTCTGCTAAGGAATATCCTTTTGGTTTGCTGTATAGATCATTCCTCAGGGCATCATGGGGAGTGCTCGCAATAATAAACTCAATCATACGCTCGTTAAGCTCTTCGTCTGAAAACTGACATTTCTGTGCTAGTGTTCTGGCTCTGGTCACAAAATCATCAATATTCTCATCTGGTTTCTGTCTGTGTTGCATTAGTTGCAGTCTATGGATTCTGAAATTTACATTCAACTTTAGCTGTTTTTCAAAGAAGTCCCATAGTTTGGCAGGCTTTTTCTTTTCATCATCAGTGAGACCACTGGCGTTCAGTCTTTTTAATCCTTCATCTCCGATTCCACGACATATTTTCCTAGCTTGTTTAGCTGCGCCATTTATTTCTTCATCTTCTAAATACAGAGTCATTTTCTGTTTATACAGTGAAATTGCCTCACCCAGGTCCGGGTCTGACCAATTCATCGTGGGTAGATGCAATGCCATGACCTCTCCTGTTACTAGCTAGCTAGTTAGCTTTGCGGCTAGCTCAGCTCCGGCGCACTCTTGCTTGAATGATGACAGAAATTATCCACGGACAATTTTATCAGTCTATCTTCATTCTTCATAGAGAGTACTTTACCGCTGCCACCATGAAGTAATACTTGGGGTAGTATTGGTCGAGGATCAATGACCACACCGGGTTATAGAACTCAGGTTTAATCGTGGCTCAGTAGGCAGATGTAATAACCATACATGGTAGTGGTGTAACCATAATAACAGTCCGGGTAGTACATAACACCTAGTGTAGTTCCAGTGGATATACATGGCGTTATATCACTACAAGACCCACAAACAACCAGCAACTGAAGGCAACTGCCGTTAAGTCTTGGCAGAGCATTTCAAAGGAGGAAACTCAGAATTTGAAGATGTCGATGGGTTCCAGACTTCAGACAGTCATTGACTGCAAAGGATTTTCCTCCAAATTTTAAATATAATTGTTATAATCATAGTTATGTTTGTTTGTCCAATTACTTTTGAGCCTCTGAAAACGGGGCGACCCTGTATATCCATGGCTGTAATTCCTGAACAGTTAATGCCATATTTTTATCCAACCCCTTAAATTAAAGCTGAAAGTCTACTCTTCAATCACATCTCAAATACGTCATTTCAAATCCACTGTGGCGGTGTACAGGGGCAAAATTACAAATATTGTGTAACTGTCCAAATACTTATGGACCTAACTGTACATTACCGTTTACTCTTCTAGAAAATGTTGAAACGCACAGCAAACTGGAGGCAGCACTTCAACAACAGTTACTTCACAATAAATAACCAAATGAATGGACGTAGAACGCCACTTTACCTGCTCCTGGAATGATCGCAAGTTTGGTTTCAACTAACCCCATCTTTGCAGAACTGGCTGGAAGAAAAAAAAGAAGAAAAATAACCTACTTTCAGTGCATCCTTATATACCTCATATATTCACAAGTCATTACTTGTATTGACTGCTTGAATATGGTTTAGCTCAACATGGTAAGAGAAAGAAAAGGAGGCCCACATACACAAGCACATTCAAATATGTCAACTGCATATACTGCATCTGTTTCAAGATTCTATTTTTATATATCAATTCCTATTCCTATCACTATTGCTATCATACCTCTATCTATTCCTATGATATCGCTATTTATTCCTATCATACCTCTACCTATTCCTATCATACCTCTATCTATTGCTATCATACCTCTATCTATTCCTATCATATCTCTATCTTGTTGTGGTTTCACTGCCCCCAGCTGCCTCGCCGGCACATTCAAGCCACTCCCCCTGCTCGGACGCACCGGAAACATCCGAGCGCTCGGTTTGCGCTCTGAGGAGACGAGCGCTGCGCTGCACCAGGTGTTTGCCATCATCCATCAGGCACACCTGTGGCAATCAGGCAGTCCTCTACAAGAAGCCCCCCAGAACGCCTCTCTGTGCTTCGATGTACCGAACCCTGCGGTAAAGCTCTGACAAGCCTATTCCAGTGATTCCTGTGAACTCTTTTCTCGTGGCTATTCCACGCTGTTGTTTTGTTTCTCAGTGTCTAACTCCTGTGTTCCTGTTTTTTGTTTCGTCTCGCCGTTTTGGTTTACCTGAAGACCCTCCCTCCGCGACTGATTTGAATATTCCATCAATGTTGGTAGGTTAATTATAAAATATTAAACGCCAAAATTAAAGGTAACGCAGTGTATTTGGATCCAATTGCAGAGAAGAGGCAGAGGTAATTTGTAAAGTAACAAGTTTTTTACTGGACTTCAAAAACAACACAAAATAACAAAAGACCACTGCCCAACAGGGCAGGCAATAACGCAAACTAGAATAAACACACAAAACTAAACGACGCAAAAACACTCTCTCACACAGAGGAGGCAGGAGACACGGGCTTCCACAGACCGACGCGAAACCTCTCCAAGACTCGACCCGGAATGGCTACAAAGGACCCAGTCAAATACCATTCAGCACAGGTGGACCTAATCACAGGCCAACCAGTACACAGGTGCCACTCATACTGGCTGATTGCAGGCCGATAGGGAAATGTTACCTGTTGGCTGCGGATCCTCTGACCAGTGATCGTGTCAAATACATTTATGAGACTGATTTTATGAGACTGATTTGAAAACTCTGTTGCACCCATACCTTCTGGTGGTCCGTGAGAGGGTTGGAATTGTTGATTTCTGTGATATCATTACAACAGGAAAATTATTAATTAGAATAATTAAGTGAATTCCTCTAGTCTAGGGCATTCACGACTGCTGCATTTTACTAGTCATCACATGCTCCCAAAAAGTAGTCATTAGTCAATTAATCGCGAGATATACCATATTTTGTCACTCATTAACAACGATCATTTTCATCAAAAAAGTCTGAAATACATCCAATAGAGGCTTAACTAACGTAGGTGGGACCAACCTGGGATTAGATGAAATAACTAAGTTGTTGATTGGCTCTAAGAGGCCGTTTACAAACCTTCAGCAAGCTTGTCTGAGCTGCAGATACTGTATGACTGCAGTAACAGTGCGACTGCTTTTTCAGAATCAGAATCAGAACCAGAATACTGTAGCGAATTCCGGGGGCAACCACAGGAACTGCCGCAGCCGGGACGCCAACGTGTATCTCCCGCGCTGCGGGAGACATCTCAGACCGCTCGATTAAAGGGTCCGACCCGTTAGCCAGGGGCCAACGTGTCTACTTATCCATGCACGTTACACTACCCCGCTCCTTCGGGAAGCGCGTCCTAACGCTTAAGCATATCAGCTCCTTCACGCCTCTGGGCGCATACGCTTCCGATTGTTTTACGGTCTCACTTTCCCACTTCTGACACCAATGTAGTGAATTTGGTGGGCAGCTTGGGACGCCGCATCCGGGACGCGAACCCATGGCTCCCATACAGCAAGCGACTACGTTAACCAGTCGACTAAAGGGTCCGACCCGTTAGGCAAGGGCTGCCGAGCCTATTCATCCGTGATCGTTACGTTGCCCCCTTCCTTTGGGATTTGCGAATCACCACAGCCAGGACGCAAACCTGGGGCTCCGCACCGCAGGCGACAACGTTAACCAGTCGACTAAAGGGTCCGACCCTTTAATAATAAGTCAAGACCCACAAGCTCCAGGACCCCCACGAGTGCGAGTTCATCAACTGTGACAAATACCTGCAGCAGATCTTTGAGACCCAGCGTGTGAAGTTCTCTGAGATCCCTCAACGTTTGCATGCATTGCTGATGCCCCCGGAGCCCATCATCATCAACCATGTGATCAGCATTGACCCCAACGACCAAAAGAA
This sequence comes from Lampris incognitus, assembly GCF_029633865.1. NCBI lineage: Eukaryota > Metazoa > Chordata > Actinopteri > Lampriformes > Lampridae > Lampris > Lampris incognitus. The sequence continues at coordinate 55,746,367 of NC_079222.1, forward strand.
GACAGCCTGTTATGACATTGATGTGGAAGTGGACGACACCCTGAAGACTCAGATGAACTCATTTCTGCTCTCTACTGCCAGTCAGCAGGAAATAGCAGGCCTCGACAACAAGATCCACAAGACCGTTGAAACCATCAACCAGCTGAAGACACAGAGGGAGTTCATGCTGAGCTTCGCCAGAGATCATCAGGGCTTTATCAATGACTGGCTGCAGTCTGAGTGCAGAGACCTCAAGACCATGACTTATGTAGTCGGGAACCCGGAAGAGGAGCGAAGGGCAGAATTCTATTTCCAGCCTTGGGCCCAGGAAGCAGTCTGTCACTGCTTCTACTCCCAAGGTTCAGCAGAGGTATGAAGGAGTTGATATGCTAAAGCGCGGGGACACACATCCCGAAGGAGGGGGGTAGTGTAACGTGCATGGATAACGGGTCCGACCCTTTAGTCGACTGGTTAGCGATGTGTCCCGCGGTGCGGGCGATACGGGTTTGCGTCCCGGCTGCAGCAGTTCCTGTGGTTGCCTCCCGAATTCGCTACAATACTTTATTCATCCCTGAGGGGAAATTGGGTCCTATTACAGTACAGACACTCGTGCTGTAGTAAAGAAAAACTAAACACTAACAAGATACAAGATAAAAAGAAAATAAAAACAACAAGATAGATTAAGAGAGCAGCTAGCGTTTAATGAAGAATTTGAGATTATGGGTCACTTCCCCACTGAGGATAACGGTATAAAATACAGCTGGCTATGGTTGTTTCCCCACATTATAAGAAATGTTACGAGAGGTGAATGAGTGTTAGTGAGAATTCTATATGTATATATATATATATATATATATATATATATATATATATATATATATATATATTTATTTCTGATTTTTCTCCCAAATTTGTGGCCAATCGATCCCTAGTGAGAAAAATTTAACTTACGGAAATGGTTAGTGCAGATATTAAACATGGATGAGTGTATATTTAAAACTGACGAAGCAAAATTAAAGGCATTTACGAGGACAATGCATGTTCTGTTCGTGTTTTCAACATCACTAAAGTAACCAGTTAACATGATCGGATTTTGATGCAAGAGAGACTTGTATCAAAATCCGACTTTTCCTGTTGTTAATCGATGTAAGGAGCGTGGATGTGATTGATGAGAAAAATGGTAGCCCTAAAATCACAATAATGGCCAGATGAGAGATATCGGCAGTTTACTGGTTTCCGGTTGGCGAAAATGTGGTAACTTGCTGCATCACGAATTATCATTAGCATAGAGGGCGGGTCCGTAGCGGGATGCTATAAAAACGGAGATGCACCCTTTTGGCTCGAAGGAATATGGCTGTATTGGCTGAGCAACATATTTGTGAGGCGAGTAGTCAACTTCAAATGAGAAAGAGGAATCGTCTTCCACTTCCACATCCTCAACCTCAAAGCTGCTGTCTTGTCGCTTGCCTTTTTTTTTTTTTTTGGTAAAGTGACGACAGAGCAGGAAGGGGGCTGCACCAGTGGATTTCTCGTTTTTCTACGGCAAGCGGCAAGCAGTTCAGCCCCAGTGTGTAGCCCACCCAGCCACACCGACACGACCACCCTGAATTTCAGTAGCCAATAGCTATGAAATCATAAAACCACACCTACCTTTCGGTTGTAATTCAAATCACCCGTGTAAAAAATTTGCTCAGAAACAGCATGAAAGTATCTCTAGCCATCGCTGCTCTAATATAATTGTTCCTAATCCTGTCCTTCTTCATCACTCCCAATGAAAATCTTAGCACCTTCAACTCTGCCACCCCCAGCTCCGCCTCCTGTCTTTTCACGAGTGCCACTGTCTCCAAACCATATAACATAGCTGGTCTCACAACCATCTCCTAAAGCTTCCCTTTAACTCTTGCTGGTACCCTTCTGTCGCAAATCACTCCTGACACTCTTCTCCACCCACTCCACCCTGCCTGCACTCTCTTCTTCCTCTCTTCTGCACTCCCCGTTACTTTGGACAGTTAACCCCAAGTATTTAAACTCATACTTACACCTTCGTCAACTCTACTCCTTGCATCCTCACCCTTCCACTGTGCTCCCTCTCATTCATGCATAGGTATTCCGTCTTGCTCCTACTGACTTTCATTCCTCTTCTCTCTAGTGCATACCGCCACATTTCCAGGCTCTCCTCAACCTGCACCCTACTCTCGCTATAGACCACAATGTCCTCCGCAAACATCATAGCCCACGGAGACTCCTGCCTGATCTCGTCCGTCAACCTGTCCATCACCATTGCAAACAGGAAAGGGCTCAGAGCCGATATTTGATGTAATCCCACCTCCACATTGTCACACTTCCCTCATACATATCCTGCACCACTCCTACATACTTCTCTGCAACTCCTGACTTCCTCATACAATACCACACCTCCTCTCTCAGCACCCTGTCATATGCTTTCTCTAAATCCACAAAGACACAATGTAACTCCTTCTGGCCTTCTCTATGTATACTTCTCCATTAACATTCTCAAAGTAAAAATCACATCTGTAGTGCTATTTCGTGGCATGAAACCATACTGCTGCTCGCTAACCATCTCCTCTCCTCTTAACCTAGCTTCTATTACTCTTTCCCATATCTTCATGCTGTGGCTGATCAACTTTATACCTCTGTAGTTGCTACAGTTCTGCACCTTGTTCTTGTTCTTGAAAATTGGTACCAGTATATACTTCTCCACTCCTCAGGCATCCTCTCACTTTCCAAGATTGTGTTAAACAATTCAGTTAAAAACTCCACTGCCATCTCTCCTAAACACCTTCATGCCTCCACAGGTATGTCATCAGGACCAACTGCCTTTCCATTCTTCATCCTCTTCACAGCTGCCCTCACCTCCTCCTTGCTAATCCACTGCGCTTCCTGATTCACTATCCCCACATCATCCAACCTGCTCTCCCTCTCTCATTTTATTCATTCATCAGCCCCTCAAAGTACTCCTTCCACCTTCTCAGCACACTCTCCTCGCTTGTCAGCACAACTGCTCCTATACGATAGGATGGGTTAAATGCAGAGGACAAATATCGTTGTAACCTTACAATGACAAAATAAAGTGGCTTTCTTCTTTCTTCTTCTATTACTGCACAATGCTACAACCACAGATGAACGATTAGTCTACAACTATGCAGAGTGTACACTAGTAGTTTTGTTAGTCGACTAGTCGAATATTCAGTGAAACCCCTACTCTAGTCTAATGACTTCAGTTTGCTGCGCAATTCCAGGTATCTACTAGATAACATCATCGGTCCTTTGAGACTGCTAGGGCATATATTCAGGTGTGGTTGTGAGCTAACAGCAGTATATTGTTATTAACCATCTTAACAGTCGTGTTTTTTAGAATAGCTACTACAGAATCCACAACTGTTAATTTGTCGCCATAGCAACCCTTTTCAATCATCCTGGGGCTCAGCGTCACCTTGGCAAACAAAACACTAAAGGTTTTTGGGGATGTCATCTTTTACTACTGTTTAGCTTGATGTCTCAAAAAAAGCAACCACAGTTCTTGATGCCTGCCCCAAGGGGCACAGGTGTGTCAGGAGACCAGGCGGTATTTGCACTCTGACTGGACTGGATGTTGTTATCTTGCAAAATTTACACAGCAATAATCCAGTCTGTCCTCTGCACATCCATCACTATCTGGTTTGGTTCGGCCATCAAACAGGACAGGGACAGACTACAATGGACAGGTAGGTCTACAGAGAAAAACCATTGGTGCCAACCTGCTCTCCATTCAGGACTTATACACCTCCAGACTCAGGAAACGGGCAGGCAACATCACTGCAGACCCATCACACCCTGGTCACAACCTGTTCCAACTCTTCCCCTCTGGCAGGCGCTATAGTGCACTGTACCCCAAAACAACCAGATATAAAAACAGTTTCTTTCCGCAGGCTGTCATTCAAATGAATGCTTCACTGTCAAATAAATGTGACCATGTTGTATATACTGTTGTATATACATTGTATGTATACTAGTACACTCTGTCATGTCCATCTACCTCAGGCATGTATGTAAGTAACCTGCCAACATCTATTTCAGCATCTCTGATATATTCTCTGCACCACTGCACTTTATCACCTCTTATTTCACCTGTATAAGTCAATCCTTGTGTATAAATATATATATGTGAAGGTTGTTGTGTTGTAGTGTTATTATTCTATGTTAAGTACATTGAGAGAGCCACGAAACCAGAGTCACATTCCATGTATGTGCAAACCCAGATGGCCAATAAACCTGATTCTGATTTATCACTCCTACCACTATATTTACATATACTATTCACTCCAATGATCATGTTTCAACTAGGAGAGAGATAGCCATATTCCTCTTATTTCTTAACTATATCTCTAGTGTGCCATTCTCGCACAAGCTTGGGTGATGAAATAAGCATTGGTCTTTTCCGTGGTTTTTCTTGCTGAACACATTGATAATGTGACCTACTCTTTATAGGTTTTCATTAATGAGGCGATAAAAGGCTTTGAACTAATGTCTATTGAACTCCATAGTTTATGGGCGTTTGCCTTGGTCCCGGACTATCTCCTGGACTATTTCCTAGACTATCTCCTGGACTGTCCCCTGGACCATCTCCTGGACTGTCTCCTTGCTGTGCAAGCGGGGTGTGAACTGTAATAGATGGCCTTTGCTGCACACTAGTAAGTAACTCCATGACAACATGACTGATGGACTATTCTTCTTACCTTACTCAACCTGAACATGTGTTATAGCCCAAATGATATCTTTTCTTGAATATGGTTCAGGTGCTTTATCAATTTTAAGTAGTTTTATTATTTTATCTTGTGTTTGTAGCCTCACTAGTTTGAATATCTATCAAGCACGGTGTGTTTGTAACCTGCTTGAGCACTGTGTATTTTATCTTTGCTATGATTTTGAGTTTGACCTTGTCACAACACTTATACTTTATCATGTAGCATTGTATTAGTATTATCCTTAGTTAATTTCATTTGATTAGTTTGTGTGATTATTCTGTGCTTTAGTTGTGATGTTGGGGAAAACTTGCCTCTATTTGGCATTTTTCCTATTCAGATATTTGAGGTTTTTTTCCTAAATGGCTGGCTAGAATAGTGTAGTCTTATACATTAAGTGTTTTACCTTCTTCTCCTAGTCCCCTATATGCCCCTACCCCATATATCTGGGGTAGGATGTTTGGCTCATGTGTTTGGCCTTTACCCTTTGGTAATGATCAGGTGCTCAGTAACCGTTGGACTGATCAGATGCAACTCTTCAGTCATGTTGGATGTTAGTATGTTATTCATACAAGAAGTTGCCTTATCTGATGTCAAGCATTTCTTCAGTTATCTCCCTTTTTATGCTACTGTTCATTTACACCACTGTTCTGTACATACTTGTGATTTTGGATGTATTCATAAACTACCTACCTACCAGCCCCTCCTAAGACCAGGCTGTGGTGCATTCTGGTCCAGGAGTTCTCAGCTCTGCATGTACCAGGAAAACCCTTCTCATTTTTATAGACACAGTAACCTCATAATTTTTTATAATCAACCACTGGATTCTTCAGTATCCCTCATGTCTCACGTGGCTCTCTTCTGAAACTACTGCATTTGGGCTGATCATACATACGGCTTCCTGTATGCTCAGGACAACTTTGTTTTTACACTCCAGTCAAACATCTTACATGCAATCCTGATGTCACATGCGAGGGCCATCTCCAAGCCCCCTCCCAAAGCTGCTCCGTCAATGGCAGCAATCGTTGGCATTGGCAGATTGCCTAAAAAAAAGTTTAAGATTAGTTAACCATAGAAGAAACTACATACAGCTTTGATACTGTAAAACAACCCTTCATCTCCAAATTAGTCAGTTAGAGTTGACGTTTGCGTTTGATTGTTAAATTAAATATACATGAATCAAAGATGAATAATTAAAGATTAACATTTAAATGTATAATTTAGATATTTATTAGTGATATTTTAAATTGTTTATTGGTTTTCTGATTTATCAAAACATCAAAAACACAAAACAATGTACATATGTTGGAATGGTTAGTAAGAAGCATTACACTGAATAAACATACAGACATGAAGAGACAGTTCTCTGCAGGAAAAACCTACAGGTCCTCTGCAGGAAAAACATTTCACAGAAATGCAAATTTGCTCTGAATAATAATTTTCTAATGCAGGTACTATGTATAACAGGTATACAATAAACGTGGGAGGTTAATAAAAATAATCATACATTTATATAGCGCTTTTCTAGACACCCAAAGCGCTTCACATTGAAGGGGGTAACTCACTTCAACCCCCACCAACGTGTAGCACCACCTGGGTGGTGCACGGCAGCCATTTTGCACCAGAACACTCAGCACACATCAGCTTGAGGTGGAGAGGGAGGAATCATTGAGCCAGTTACACATTAGGTAACCAGATGGAGAGAGCCAGGTTGGGAATGTTGCCAGGACACCGGGGAACCCCCTACTCTTTGTGATAAGTACCATGGGATCTTTAATGACCACAGTCAGTCAGGACCTCGGTTTAATGTCTCACCCAAAGGACGGCATCTCCTACACCACAGTTTCCCTATCACTGCACTGGGGCATTGGGATCTGATATTTGTTGTTTTTATCAGGACCAGAGGGAAGACTGCCCCCTACTGGCCCATCAACACCACTTCTGACAGCAATTCAGTTTTCCCGGGAGATCTCCCATCCAAGTACTAGCCAAGACCATACCTGCTTAGCTTCCATTATTTGGCAGAGCCAGGGTACATGTTGGTATGGCTGCCGACATTATAGCCTAGTTTTTACATGATCAGTGAAAGGTTGCCACATTCTTTAGAATTTGTCAGTCAAACCACTTGAGAGGATTTACGTTTTTCTAATTCATGGTGTGGCATCATGTCATTGCTGTGTATAGTATATATGTATATATAGTATAGTAGTATACAGTGCATCCAGAAAGTATTCACACTCCTTCACTTTCCCCACATTTTGTTATGTTACAGCCTTATTCCAAAATGGATTAAATTACTTTTTTCTCATCAATCTACATACAATACCCCATAATGACAAAGCGAAAAAGATTTTAGAAATTTTTGCAAATTTATTAAGAATACAAAACTGAAATATTGCATGTACATAAGTATTCACACCCTTTACTCAGTACTTGGTTGAGGCACCCTTGGCAGCGATTACAGCCTCAAGTCTTCTTGGGTATGAAGCTACAAGCTAGGTACACCTATATTTGGGGTATTTCTCCCTTCTTCACTGCAGATCCTCTCGAGCTCTATAAGGTTAGATGGGGAGCGTCGCTGCACAGCTATTTTCAGGTCTTTCCAGAGATGTGCAATGGGGTTCAAGTCTGGGCTCTGGCTGGGCCACTCAAGGACATTCACAGACTTGTCCCGAAGCCACTCCTTCGTTGTCTTGGCTGTGTGCTTAGGGTCGTTGTCGTGTTGAAAGGTAAACCTTCACCCCAGTCTGAGGTCCTGAGTGCTCTGGAGCAGGTTTTCATCAAGGATCTCTCTGTACTTTGCTCCATTCATCTTTCCCTCGATCCTGACTAATCTCCCAGTTCCCGCCGCTGAAGAACATCCCCACAGCATGATGCTGCCACCACCATACTTCACTGTAGGGATGGTATTAGCAAGGTGATGAGAGGTGCCTGGTTTCCTCCAGACGTGACGTTTGGCATTCAGGCTAAAGAGTTCAATCTTGGTTTCATCAGACCAGAGAATCTTGTTTCTCATGGTCTGAGAGTCCTTTGGGTGCTTTCTGGCAAACTCCAAGCAGGCTATCATGTGCCTTTTACTGAGCAGAAGCTTCCGTCTGGCCACTCTACCATAAAGGCCTGATTGGTGGAGTGCTGCAGAGATGGTTGTCCTTCTGGAAGGTTCTCCCATCTCCACAGAGGAACGCTGGAGCTCTGTCAGAGTGACCATCGGGTTCTTGATCACCTCCTTGACCAAGGCCCTTATCCCCCGATTGCTCAGTTTGGCTGGGCGGCCAGCTCTAGGAAGAGTCCTGGTGGATCCAAACTTCTTCCATTTACGAATGATGGAGAATACTGTGCTCTTCGGGACCTTCAAAGCTGTAGAAATTTTTTTGTACCCTTCCCCAGATCTGTGCCTCGATACAATCCTGTCTCGGAGGTCCACAGACAATTCCTTTGACTTCATGGCTTGGTTCCTGCTCTGACATGCACTGTCAACAGTGGGACCTTATATAGACAGGTGTGTGCCTTTCCAAATCATGTCCAATCCATTGAATTTACTACAGATGGACTCCAATCAAGATGTAGAAACATCTCAAGGATGATCAGTGGAAATAGGATGAATCTGAGCTCAATTGTGAGCGTCATAGCAAAGGGTGTGAATACTTACGTACATGCAATATTTCAATTTTTTATTTTTAATAAATTTGCAAAAATTTCTACAAAACGTTTTTCACTTTGTCATTATGGGATATTGTGTGTAGATTGATGAAAAAAAAGGAATTCTATCCATTTTGGAATAAGGCTGTAACATAACAAAATGTGGGGAAAGTGAAGGGGCGCCCCCCCCCCACACACACACACACACAAACACACACACACACGCGCTGGAAGGGACATTGCACACAAGCATACGTCAGCACCCAGTGAACTGAACTGAAGTGAACGGGACTGTACAGCAACGGCGCTGGTACACGCGCACACGCGAAACACACACACACACACCACACTATTAACGGAGCAACACGGTCATTCAGACTAGTACAGCAGATGTGTTCAGCCATGTCTGAATAACGGTTTAATCAGAAAGAAGTGTTGTACTTACCTGTTATTGCTGAAGCCAAATGCTTTTAGCGTGACGTCACCCTTTATGGAAACCATGATTTTGAGTGACGTGTCATTTGAATGTTAAATGCCTGTCTAGAGATAATCTGTATTCTAAAGGAAGTTTCCTCTGGCCTGTTTAAAAGGAGCCATTTCAGTTGTCATAATAGGGCTACATTATGGGCTGTTTGTTTCTCACGTTTAAATGTGAATGTTAAATGGAAAGGGTATGGCTCATTAATGGCCAATGGTAAGGGTACTGTATGGATTTCATTCATGGGTTTGCGTATTAGTGGCCAAGTGTTTAAATGAAGTCATACTGTTACCAAGTTTTATTTTAATAATTTTCCTAAAAGCCCTGTGTTTATTATAAAGTAAACATCAGAGAGAAAAGGCTGCAATTTTTCTATTTAATTTACCAGTGTATTGGGATACTTACCTGGGGGTAGGGGCGCTTCACCTGTTTAGCTAGATCTTTGTAAAGTAGGGGGGTGTTATCAGGTCAGTTCGGTACTTACCTTGCACACAATGCACACACTTCAGTCGGCCCCTTAGGACTCTATAAGTACCCTGGAGTCTACTTTACACAGTCTAAGAAGCTACTGTTGGTCCAGGCTGCTAAACAGCGCACCACTTCTTCACTCACCTGAATATTGAAGCCATAAGCATTGGGTGTGAAGGACCTAGATCCTGTCCCACTCAGTCCTCCCCAGATTAAGCACTTTGTTACCCCCTACAAGGCGGCGGCAATAATTCCGACCGTCACAAGTGGCGTCATGAACAGGATAGAATAAGCAAACATTTTAAATGGAAACAATGGCCGATTTAGAGAAACTGAAAAAACAGTTTGAGCAGATGAAGGCGAAATTCAACGACCAGGCTGAGGCCCTGCTACAAGCTAGAAATGAGCAAAGAGAGGCTCTGGCATTAGCTAAAGCAGTCATAGATCAGCAGAAAGAGAAGCCGCCTGCAGCTACTGTGTATATCCCCAGAGGCCGCAAGATTTCGGATTTCAATGGCAAGCAAGGTGATGTGGATATTGAAGAATGGATCTCATCTGTGAAATCCCTCTAAGTCATGAGGGTCCCCATAGAGGACCAAGCTGAGTTCATTAAACAGTACCTTAAAGGCGAAGCCAAACTCACAGTCAAGTGTGTGACGGACGACAAAGTTAAGGATGCAGCGGGCATATTTGAAGAACTACGTAAGACTTATGGCGACAAAGCTCCTTTAGGCACCCGGTTTAAAGAATTCTATGACCGCAAGCAGATGCCTGGAGAGACCATACGTTCTTATGCCTATGACATCCTAGAAAAGCTAATGCGGATTCGGCGCAGAGACTCGAATCGCGTCCCCGATGTGGAGGGAATGCTAAAAGAACAGCTTGCACTTGGGCTCCGAGATGATATCCTTAGAAGAGAGATCAAGAAAAGACCAAAGGAAAATGAGAGTCTTACCTTTGCTGCGCTAACGCAAGATGCTATCTCCTGGTCCGAGGAGGAAGAGGTTCATACTTCTGATAGCGTGCAAAGCAGTTCCCGTGCCAAAGGTACCGTTAATGCTACTAGGGCAACCGATGAACCGTCTTCACAGCTGACGATGGAGATGCTGCATGAAAGCAATACAAAAGATAGCCATTTGTCAGGATGAACTGTTTCAGATGGTGGGTCGCAGGGGCACTAGCGTGACACAAGGGAGAGATGTGAAAGCAAGAAGCCCCCCCCTGAAGAACGAAGAAGGGCAGTTTATCTGCTACACATGCAATGAGCCTGGGCACACAAGCAGACACTGTCCCCTGAACAGAGGAGCTATGGGCCTAGCACGTCCTCCACTCAGAAGGGATGGGCCATCCGGGGCTGTAGGAAACAACCCGGGAGGGGCGATGCACCCGAGTCCAGGCGCCCATGTTATTAGAAGTCACCTGGCAAGGCAGCCCTATAACGCTTCTCAAGCTCTGAGTACAAGTGCCTTCGGAAACTGCTTGGTTATAGAAGTGAAGATAGCTGGCGTGAAGACAGACTGCCTGTTGGTGACCACAATCCGCGAATCTCACTTCAGAGTACTTTGGGAAGTCCGCATTGTCCTCAGCCAACTGGGTGCAGCTCGCCGCTGCAAACGGCCTCGAAATTCCCCTCCTTGGATGCCTGAAGGCGGAGATAGAGTGCATGGGGAAGACCGTTGGCAGGAAGTGTATCTTTGTCCTCAAAGATGAAAGCCCAGATGTGGAAGAGATGAAAGGCCTCCCTGGTATCCTGGGAATGAATGTGCTAAGTGAACTGAAGGATCTTTCCATTGCCACGGACGGCATGAAGAAGATGAATAAGTACAGAGGCCCCGAGGCTAAAGTCCACAGGGTGCTAGCGAACATCAGAAAGGAGACAGGGTCCCTCGGACAGAGCGACCGAATAGGCTATGTGAAAGTGGCAGGCAGAGAGACAGTCACCATTCCCCCACTCAGCGAGTGCATCCTTGAAGGTCGTTGCGGAGTGCCATCAAAAGCAAGCTGTCAAGTGTTAGTGGAGGCCACTTCTGGGATGAGCCTGCCGAAGAGCCTCCTGGTGGTTAATGTGCTCGCTACAACCACAGGTGGGCATGTGCCTATCCGGGTGCTGAATTCAAGTGAAAAGCCAGTGAGGCTGAAGCCAAGGTCACGGATCGCCGTAGTCTATAAGCCACAGGACGCATCCAGAAGAAGGAAAAGAGCCTATGACCGCAGAGCTGCCGGGGCCCTCGTGAGAGCTGGGGATCGCGTTCTCCTACGCAATCACTCCCATCGGGGCAGAAACAAGACAGGAGACAAGTGGGAACCATTTCCTTACATCGTGGTCAAACAAAATCACAGCGACATCCCTGTTTACACCATCCTCCCCGGGAAGGGAGGCCCCTCAAAGTGGTTCACAGGGACCAACTCAGACTCTGTACTTTCCAGTCACCCCCACCACGTCCTGACGGCAGGCACCAGACTGTGTTGTTGACTGTGTGTGTGTGTGTGTGTGTGTGTGTGTGTGTGTGTGTGTGTGTCTTTTGGGTTTTTTTGCCTTGTTCTCGCCATTTTTGCATGTTTTTGGTGGTGTCGTTTTCTTTTGGATGTGTTTTTTGTCTTTTGTGTTGCACTGCTGTGAGCTGGGAGAAATGAAATTTCGGCTCTTTTGTGTGTGAAAGTACATGATTGAGATGAAAATAAATTGTTTCTGATTCTGATTCTGATTTTTGATTCTGAAGGTGGGGATGGAAGTGGAATAGATTAAAAAAGGTACAGAAACTTAGGCAAAACTGACATTTTTAAAATGGTGATACGCCCAATCATAGATATGGGCAATTCTGTTCATTTATTTGTAACCTTATTTGTGAGAGGGTTGTAATTGGTTGGGATAATTTTATCAATACTGGCGGAGCTCGCAACACCCAAATAGGTGAGACCACTTACTGAGACCATAAAAGGCGTAGAGGAGGTATTTTTGCGAATTGCCATGGCAAGTGGCTCGATGTCCAGGGTGAACAACAGGGGAGAAAGGGGACAATGCTATCTTGTTCCCCGATGAAGTTTAAAGGGTGCCATAGAAAGCCCATTAGTTAAAATCACAGCCTGTGGGTTAGTATAAAGCAGCCGGATCCAACTAAGAAATGTTGCCCCTAAACCAAACCTTTGTAGGACGTCAAATAAATACTTGATACTCCACTCTGTCAGAGGCCTTCTCAGCATCCAAAGACAAAATAGCATTATCCGTGCTGTGAGATTTTTCAAAGTACTCTTTGAATATTGTGAACGCCTCGCCTTCCCTGGACAAATCCGTACTGGCCAGAATGAACCAATTTTTGGCAAGAATACCTCTAGTCTTCTAACTAGTACTTTACAAAGAATTTTGGTATTATTAAGAAGCAAAATCGGTCTATAAGATCCACACAGGGTCGGTGTTTTCCCTGCTTTCACCAGTAAAGCAATTGCTGCCATATTGAGAGACGGAGGAAGGGATCCATTATCAAAAGATTCTTGGAACATATCAAGTAGAGGCATCATTAGTTTTGTCTGGAAAGTTTTATATATTCCATTCGGGATCCCATCTAGTCCAGGGGTTTTTCCTGCCATCATACTATATATGGCCTCAGACAATTCTTCAGCCTTTAGGTCAAGCTCTAGAGAAGCTAGGGAGTCTTCATTTAGGGGTGAGAAGGCTAACAAATCCAGAAATTCCTTTTGTTTTTGCAGAGCTGAGGCTGAATAGTCAGAACAATACAAATAAGATAGAAACTCAAGAAAGCTTCATTAATTTATTTTGAATCCACGTCACCACACCTTTATCTGCCTGAATTGAGTTTATTGCCCTTTCAGCTTCCAGCTGTTTAATACGCCAGGCTATGAACTTACTAGCTTTTTCACCCTGCTCATAATAAGATTGCCTCAATCTCATCAAACTTTTAGCTGCCTTATTTATAGATAGAACATTATATTTAGCTCTTAGCTCATTTAGTTCCACAAATAACTGTTGGGTGGGATTCTGGAAAAAAATCTGTTTCCGTTTCCTTTATTCTTTGTTCAAGTTTTTCCATTTCTAATCTAAAAGATTTCTGCTTAAATCTAGTGAAGCTTATCATCTGGCCTCTTAAAAGGGCTTTAAAAGCTTCCAACTATACAGCAGTAGATGTCTGGTACTTATTATATTCAATATAATAATCAATTTGTGCTCCAATAAAATCCATGAATTCTGAGTCCCAAAGTCAGAATGACTGAAGACGCCATCTTGGGGAGTAATGCAAACAGTTAGGAATATTCAAAACAAGTGAAACCGAAGCATGGTCCGAAATTATTATGCTATCATACCAGCAACGTGTAATTGTAGATAATAAAGTAGCAGAGACCAAATAGTAATCAATTCTGGAGAATGTCTGACAAGTACTCGAATAACATGAGAGGGTTAGCTGATCCAGATATTCTCTTCTCCACACATCAACTAAATTAAAATCTTTAATATGCTGTAATAACGCATTTCTTGTCCGATGATGAGAGGTATCTGTCCCCGTGGAGCTGTCTATCTATTGGAGTACACAATTAAAATCCCCACCTATGATAAATTTGCCAGGCAAAGCAGCTAGAGATAAGAACAGGTGTCTAAAAATGGATGGATCATCATTACTGGTTTCATACACATTGACCAGATTTAATCTAATTGAAAGAATTTTGCACTGAATAATGAGGTACCTTGCCAAATCTATCTTCATTAAAACTAATAAGGTGCAAAGGCACAGAATTATGTATCCGAGTGATTACCCCACGTGAGTGTGAACTGAAGGAAGCCGGAAATACTCGACGCAGTCATCTTCTCCTCACTCTAACTACATCTTCAGAGGTCAAATGAGTCTCCTGGAGAAAAACTATTTTGGCTTTTAATTGTCTGATCCTACTCATAACTTGCTTTAACTTTATAAGTTTGTTCAAACCTCTTACATTCCAAGAGGTGAACTGAAGTTCAGAGGACATTTTGTTATAATATCAACCAAGCTGAGTTGAGCAGATTTGGATGGGCTGAGAGGGGAAAACAACAACAACAACAACAACAAAAGACAAATCGAAAGAAATGTGCCTTAGAACATTGTAAACATAACAAAGTGTACTTCCCCAACTGAAATACACCCACCCCTCCCACAATAAACACATCCAAACAGTCCCAAAAGGAAGCCTAACTATAGGGCTTAGCTGGTCTGCCCATGTCAATATCATGGAGAGGAACAGCATGCTTAGCAATCAAAACAAAGCCCCACGTGTAACATTATCAGTAGTGGAAACTATTGCAACCAAACAGCCTAAACACTTTGCACGATTTGAACCAATTCTATTAGCCTACACCTAATGTCAGTATTGTGGCGAATTCTACTAGAGTGTTTCTGCTCCGGGTTCATTCGCATATTACCCACAATGCAACTGAGGTGTCAATGTTTTGGTTTGGTTGTGGGATATTGAACATGTTAAAAACGGACATATCTGTTACAGATAGCGGTGATGTGGTGGAAGGTAATGGGGACGTTATGAGAGAAGTTGTATTACACAACATGCTATTTCCCACCATGAGGGTAAAGAGTAGGCAAATAGATAGGGTCGCTTCGGTGGCCAAGAAAAGGGTGGAGCTAAGACCCATACAAACTTGTATCTGTTTTGACTTGCTTGACTTGCGGTCATTAAAAGCTTACTTGGTAACTCCGAAAGGTTGGCTAAGAAGCCCATTAGTTAACCACGTCACATTGGTGTCAGAAGTGGGATGGACTTCTTTAGAAAGCAAACGTTGGCCGAAGGGCGTAACCGAAAGTCGGCCGGTAAGCGTATGGAAATCGCTACTCTTGAAAAGGAGATCAGTGGTCTGCTCTGTCTGCCAGATGGGAGTAGCGCAGTGCGGCCTCAGGAAGGGGGAGACCCGTGCCCACCCCTGAGTGCGGTAGATGCGCTGGGTAATGTCCGAGGGGCGGAGTCCCAAGGAAATGGAAAATGTCTTCTCTTTCAGAGTGAGTCCAATGAGGAGTCCCCGTCACAGCCTGCCCCGACCGTGCGACGAAAAACAGCCAGCGCTTCAAGCCATGGGGAAGCCACCAGAAGCAAGTTGGACATGACCCGTGGAGAGAGAGCCACCAGCGGCCACCATCAGGAGCAAGTTGGGCACGACTGGAGAGTATGTCACCAGGGGGAAACATCAGCAGCAAGCTGGACACGATCTACAGAGAGGGAACTTCAACCCAAGTTACTCACTGCCCCATTTGCCACTAATGGAGAGTGGAACACACCTTGCAGATATGGTTCCAGTATAAGACTCATCAACTGTACCGACCGCTGGCCAAGCCCAAACACTCCCCCGGTGAAGTTGGGGCACTACGACGGGAGCTCCAGCTGGGAAGGATTCCTTGCTCAGTTCAACCTGATTGCTAGGGTGATGAGATGGATAGAAAATCAACAAGTAGTCAACCTAGCAGCAGCCCTGGAGGGAGAAGCAAGGCAGGCACTCCTAGACCTGGCAGCTGGAGAGATATCACTGGGGGCGCTAACCACTGCCCTGGGTCGCTGGTTTGGCAACACCCAATCGCTGATTAGCCTCCGGGATCAACTCCATTCAAGACAGAGACAAGGCCAGGAGAAGTTGGGTAACCTGGTGGCTGACATTCAATGCCTGGTGAGCCGTGCGTATCCTGATATACCCCAATCTGCCATTCAATGCCTGGCCCTGGATTCCTTCCTATGGGCTTTACAGCCACCTCACCTCAGGCAAAAGGTGCGGCTGGCAAAGCCACTCACCATTGAAGAGGCGCTGCATAGGGCAGCGGAGGTGGAGGCCATTATGGCGGAAAAAGGAGCGGCCCCAACACTGCACCATCATGTGCGGGCACTGCAGGAAAGTGAAGAGGGGCCACGCACATCCGTTCAGGCAACACGACGAGCAGAGACATTTCTGTGCTGGGGCTGTGGGAAACCAGGGCACCAAAGGCAGTGTTAGAAGACAAACAGACGCTTTTACCAATGAGTACGGAGGCCTGTCACCTAAGTAGCCGCCTCTTCTGAACCGGGAAACGACCAAGGGTCGGCCTAGAGGGGGACTGGCCGGCCCACACAACCTCCCCCCGGAGAAATAATCCCAGCGTCGTTGGACGGATTGGCGCTGGCTTCAGCCTCCATGTCTCCTGTCAGCTGAATGGCAATACCTGCATTGCGCTGGTCGACACCGGATCCACCATCAGCTTGGTGAGACCAGGGGTCCTCGGAGAAGAAGTACAGTGGATGCCGACAGAAGTAAAGATGGAGACAGTAACAGGTCAGTGTGCTAGAATGGAGGGGAGAAGTAAACTGACCCTTAAGATGGGAGAGATGGAGGTACAGCAAGACTTTTGGCTAGCAGACATACGAGAGAGCTGTATCCTTGGACTGGATGCCTTGAGAGCCATTGGTGCGGTGGTACGGGCGGCCGGTCCACAGTTGGAGGTGGGCAACCAAGTGCTGAATGCCATTACCAGACGCAGCAATCCGGGGGGGCAATAAAGGTGGACCACGAATCTTGTGCTTGGCTTCAGGGCCACGGGAAGGTACATCACCAGAAACGGCCTCTGCACTGGAAGAACTGGCCCAAAAGTGCATGGAGGGTTTGAGCCAAGAAGAGGGGGAGCAGGTACGGAACCTGCTGATAGAGAACAGACACCTCTTCACTTCGAATGATCTGGAGTGTGGCCGCCCCATCTTGTACAGCACCACATTGACGCTGGTAATGCGGACCCAGTCCGCCAGAGAGCTCGCCGTCTCCCTCTGATGAAATTTCAAGAGGCAGAAGCAAAGATCCAGGAGATGGCAGCTGCAGGGATCATTGAACCCTCCGATAGCCCGTGGGCGTCCCCTGCTGTGCTGGTTACCAAGAAGGATGGTTCCCTCCGATTTTGTGTGGACTATCGGCGACTAAACAACTTGACCCGGAAAGACTCGTACCCACTCCCCCACATTGACAAAGCTCTGGACTGTGTGGCGGGTTCCCAATGCTTCAGCTCCCTGAATTTAAGAAGTGGGTACTGGCAGGTAGAGATGGCCCAAGAATCCCAGGCAAAGGGTGCCTTCACCATTGGCCGAGGACTCCGGCAGTTCCCAGTCATGCCATTTGGCTTATGTAATAGCTCGGCCACATTTGAACGCCTCATGGAGCATGTCCTTGGCCCCATCCCTCGCTCTGCCTGCGTGGTGTACCTGGATGACCTCCTGGTGCATGCAGCTACGTTTACTGAGGCCCTCTCCAACCTCCGACTGGTGCTCGAACGCATCAAGGCAGCCAACCTATGACTCAATCCGAGAAAATGCAATCTACTGCAGCGGGAGACAAGGTTCCTTGGACATGTGGTGGGGCCTGGAGGTGTGTCCACAGACAATGACAAGGTCACTGCAGTCAGGGATTGGCCAACGCCCACCTCAGGAAAGGAGGTGAGGAGTTTTCTGAGACTGGCATCATATTACCATCGGTTCGTGCACGCCTTTGCAGACAGTGCCCGTCCGCTCCACCAGCTCACCGAGAAGGGACGACGGTTCCACTTGACTGAAGCATGTGAGAGCTCCTTTCAGATACTCCGGAAAGCATTGACCCAAGCGAGCCCTCCCAGACAGGCAGCGGCCATTCATACTTGACACTGACGCCAGTGATGTAGGTGTGGGAGCAGTCCTGTCGCAGCCCAGTGGGGAAGGGGAAAGAGTGGTGGCCTATTACAGTAGAGCCTTGAGTAAGGAAGAAAGGAACTACTGTGTGACTCGGAGAGAACTCCTGGCAGTAGTACAGGCCGTAAGGCATTTTAAGCCTTAACTGTATGGAAAGGACGTCCTGCTGAGGCCTGACCATGCATCGCTCCGCTGGCTGCTTAGCTTCAAAGAACCAGAAGGGCAGGTAGCCAGATGGATAGAGGCCTTGCAGGGATTTACTTTCACCACGGAGCACCGAAGAGGCAGCCGACATAACAATGCTGATGCTCTCTCCAGACGCCCCTGTTCGGATCAGGCCTGCCACCATTGTAGCCGGTTGGAGACTCGAGAACAGCAACAGGTGAATCGGGTTACAGTGCGGACACTTGTGGTCCCAAGTGCGCCACTGGAGGAGATGTCACCATCCAAGATAGGGGAACTCCAACGTCGGGATAGCCACCTGGGACCCGTGATACGTTGGCTAGCACATAAAGAGGTCCCAAGAAGAGAGATGGCAGGTCCCCACTCCCCCACCACCAAGGCGTTGCTGGGACAGTGGAATTCACTCATGCTTCATGAGGGCTGCCTCTATCGTGTGTGGGAAGAGCCAAGGAGGGGAGGCAGTACCTGGCAACTAGTTCCCCACGCACTACAACAACAAGTGTTGAGCACAGTACATGGCCCCCCTGGAGTGGGACACTTCGGCATTACCAAAACTCTGCGGCGGCTGCAGGAAAGATTCTACTGGGGGAGGTGCCGGCGAGACATGTAGCGGTTCTGCCGTAACTGCAACACCTGCAATGCAAAGAAGGGGCCAGCTGGGCAATCCCATGCCCCCCTGCAGCAATACAGGGTGGGGGCGCCCATGGAAAGAATTGGGTGGATGTGGTTGGGCCATACCCCGTGACAGAAGATGGTAATGGTTACATTCTCACAGTGATGGATTATTTTACCAAGTGGCCCGAGGCCTATGCCACCCCTGACCAATCTACAGCCACCGGTGGTAGACTTCGTCATTGAGGGGATGTTTACCCGGTTTGGGGTGCCAGAGGAGTTGCACAGTGACCAGGGGCGCAATTTTGAATCCCAGGTGTTTGGGGAGATGTGTCGGCGCCTTGGGGTATGGAAGACCAGGACCACTCCCCTACACCCTCAAAGTGATGGCCTGGTTGAGCAGTTCAATCGGACCTTGGTCACACAACT
This sequence comes from Lampris incognitus, assembly GCF_029633865.1. Taxonomy (NCBI): domain Eukaryota; kingdom Metazoa; phylum Chordata; class Actinopteri; order Lampriformes; family Lampridae; genus Lampris; species Lampris incognitus. The sequence goes on from NC_079222.1 coordinate 55,765,555, forward strand.
AGCCATGCTCACGGCGAGGTATCAAAAGGATTGGGACCGCCATCTGCCCCTGGTACTCATGGCATACAGGTCGGCCATTCAGGAGTCCACGGGGTGCACCCCAGCTGCACTAATGTTTGGTCGGGAGCTACAGACGCCTGTGGATCTAGTCTTTGGCAAGCTGCCAAACCCACCAGTACGAGGGCCGCCGGGCCAGGACTATGTAGACGCACTACAGGACCGGATGGAGGCTACTCATCAGCTGGCTCGAGAGAATATGGCCTCTGCAGGAGAAAGGCAGAAGAGAGCCTATGATGTACATTGCCACCACAAAGAGTACCAGCAAGGGACAACGTATGGGTGTATAACCCACAGCGAAAGAAGGGACCGTCCCCAAAGCTGGACAGCAACTGGGAGGGGCCCTGCCTCGTCCTGAAGAGGATCTCAGAGGTTACCTATAGAGTGAAGCTCCACAGCCGCCCTCGGATAGTCATCCTTCACTAAGATCGCCTAGCACCTTAATTAAGTCGGGACAGCGACCCAGCTGGGACTGAAAGTGCGGTGGGAGGAGGTGGGGTGCCAGACTCCTCCTCCTCTGTAGACCAGGCTACCGGGGTCCAGGGAGGGGTTAAGGACACTGCTGGATCAGAGCCAACCTCCCTGGATGTCAGCAAGGAGCTACCATTAGAGCACCTTGTTTTGGGCCAGGGAGGGGGCGGGGACACTGGGTTTACAGAGCTACCCTCCCTGGCCACGAATGGAAACAGCGGTGACGTCGAAGGTGGGGGCTCAGACCCAGCGGATGTAGAGCTACCCCCGTCATCTATCAGCAGCCCGCGGCAAGGAGCAGCCCGGGATGGGAGAGGTGCTTGGCGGAAGAAACCCTCATGGTGGATGGACCCATCCACATGGGATTTGGGTTAGGCCAACGGGACGTTGGTCTTTTAAGGAAGGGGGCAGTGGGGCGAATTCTACTAGAGTGTTTCTGCTCCGGGTTCATTCGCATATTACCCACAATGTAACTGAGGTGTCAATGTTTTGGTTATGTTGTGGGATATTGAACATGTTAAAAACAGACATATCTGTTACAGATAGCGGTGATGTGGTGGAAGGTAATGGGGACGTTATGAGAGAAGTTGTATTAGACAACATACTATTTCCCACCATGAGGGTAAAGAGTAGGCAAATAGATAGGGTCGCTTCGGTGGCCAAGAAAAGGGTGGAGCTAAGACCCATACAAACTTGTGTCTGTTTTGACTTGCTTGACTTGCGGTCATTAAAAGCTTACTTGTTAACTCCGAAAGGTTGGCTAAGAAGTCCATTATTTAACCACATCACAATATTATTAAATTATGTCCATGAAGTCAATGATCAGAGCATGTTGTCTCACTTGCCCCAGCCTCCTGACTGTAAACCTTCAGTACACGCACAAACGTCTCCACTCCCAGTGCCATGTCAAAGATGTGCCGTTTCCCTTTGAAACTTAGACGTTTAGCAGTTTCAATTATTCCATATCACAGGTCGGGATAGAGAGGGAGGCCAGCTCCTTCTTTGCTGTGTCAAAAACTGTCCTTCGCTTGAGAAATTCGGCAGAAACATCGCGAAAAAACAACAGTCTGGTTATGACAAAATCTTTGACCCTTGCTTCTGGCAGCTTTCATGAATCGAGACTTATCCACATAATTTAGAAATTTCATTATCACCACCCTGGGTCGCACAGCATACCGTGTGTCAGCTTTGGCAGTTTTGCCAATTCTGTGCGCTCTTTCAATCAGCAGGAGCCTCGGGAAGTTATATTCACCAAGCACCTCGGGGATCCACTTTTCCAAAAAAAAAAAGGTACGCATATCAGTCCCCTCCTGCTTCTCCGGCAGACCCACCAGACGAAGATTAGAACGGCAGTCTCGGATTTCCAAATCCTCCATTTTAAGCACTAACACTTCAATCACCACCTTCATCGTAGTGTTCTGGTTTCTCAGGGACTCGATATCATCTTTTGTTGGTGCTAATTCTGTCTTCAGCTTCTGTAATACACACCGTGACCACCTTTAGTTCACACTGTATGCTCTGCATAACGTTTAATAGCCCATCAAATCTGGATACGAAGTCTTTTTCCATTGTATGTAGTTTTAAGGATTTGGCTTGGGCTAGCTGCCACAGCCACATCTTCTTCGCTAGCATTGGTGCTAGTTTGCTGCACTGGGTCGCACATGGTGTTTGATTCCACAGATTTTGGAGCCTTTGCTGTGCCATTTGAGCAACTACTTTACCTTAAACAAAAAAAATGTGATTGTTGACAGATTCTGCATAGGCTATCTGGTTGCTTTATTCCCCAAACTTTTCTGCGGAGTTCTGACACACGTCAGCTCAACACAGCGCCATAACCAGAAGTCTGCCCAGGTTTTTTTTTCCGCAAAATGGTTGGTTTGTTTGTCGACTGAGATAGACAGCTATCATGGGCAATGATGGCTTCAAATTGAACTTTCATCTTTTATTATCAATGCATGAATAGTATGCGAGGGTAGGACTAGGAAAGTTCTCAACTTCTTCTTACCCCATTTGACCATTATCGGTATTATTTGGGTTGCTTATTTGTCGTTTATAATTTTGTTTATTTGTTTTTATTGCTTATTTTTTTAATATGTTCAATAAAATTGATTGACTGACTGACTGATAGAGGAGCAAGGAGAGCTCATTGGTGTCAGAAGTGGGATGGTGAGACCGTGAGGCCATTGGAAATGTGTGCGCCCAGAGGCGTGAGGGAGCTGATATGCTGAAGTGTGGGGGGTGCGCTTCCCGAAGGAGGAGGGGGTTATTGTAACGACCACGGATGACTAGACTCGCTAGCCCTTGGCTAAGGGATCGGACCCTTTATTCGACTGGTAAACGTAGTCACCCCGGGTTCAGGTCCCGGCTGCGGCGGTTCCCGGCTGCCCTCTGAATTCGCATTTCTGATTTTTTTTTTTTTGCGAATTCAAAGTGCTTTCTGATTTTGTCTTTACGCATGTTCAATAATTCAGGTAAGGAAATCACAGGGAATCTATCTGTTGTCTCTCACATACTGCTGATTGCCACTTGTCTGTGAGTTTGTGTATGGTCTGGGTAGATTGTGGAACTGAACTGCCCTTCTGGGATAAATAAAGTTGTGAATCTGAATCTGAAATCACAGAAAGTTGAATTAGTTCATCTGGACACAATGTTTATTGTATTCTGATTTTGGACAAGATCTTAACAGAATACCTATCGTACAATGGATTGTTCATTTTAAGTTCTTAATGCAGGGTTAGAGGGGAGAACAAAAGTGCACAAAGAGATGTGGAAAGACAAAAACTATGCTGTCTGCAACTAGGTCAGTTCATTATTTGACTCGCCAGTCAAGGTCCAGAAAGAACGAGCGTGAATATTACAGGCTGGAAGTGTGGTAGTCCATTCCTACAACCTGTTTTGGTCTTTCTAAAAAGTCTTGCGTAATGCCGTTTTTTTATCTTCTAAAAGAACTGCTTTGAGAAGGTTGATGGAGAAGTATAGAGAAGTTCAGGAGTTACATTGAGTCTTTGCAGTTTTAGAGAAAGGATATGACAGGATGCCAAGAGAGGTGTGGTATTATATGAGGAAGTCGGGACTAGCAGAGAAGTATATTAGAGTGGTGCAGGCTATGTATGACAGCAGGTAGGAGTGACGGATAGGTTCAAGGTGGAGATGGGATAACATCAAGGCTGTTAGCCCTTTCTTGTTTGCAATGGTGATAAACAGGTGACAGCCAGGTTGACGGACAAGATCAAGCAGGAGTCTCCGTGACGTTCACGGATGACATTGTGATCTGTAGTGAGAGTAGGGAATAGGTTGAGGAGAGCCTGGAGAGGTGGAGGCATGCACTGGAGCAAAGAGGAATGCAAGTCAGAAGGAGCAAGATGGAATACATATGCGTGAACAAGAGGGAAGGCAGAGGAATGGTGAGGATGCTAGGAGTAGAGGTGACGAAGGTGGATGAGTTTAAATACTTGACATTGCACCTAACATACGGCTGCGCCGTCACACCACTGCTCGATACATGCATTGAGATCAATGTTGCACTGAGAACATTTTTGGTACTGTTCAGCAGGGAGTCTGCATCCAACCATGAGCCGGGGTAAAATGTAAGAATTCCTCATGTATAGCCACAACAGAAATTTGCTCTTTCTTACCCACATCTTTACTCTCATCTACCATGAATGCAAAATACTCTGCCTTCCTCACTTCATTACTGATTTCTTTTCTCAATTTATCTGCCATTACAGAAAAAAAAAATCTCATTTTGAATGTCGTGGTGTGTGTATTTGGCGTTTGATGGGTTGTTGGCCATCTTTTTGGCTACTGTACTGTCAAACATGATTACATGCAGCAGTTCAATGAGATTCCCCCTATTGAATGACTGCTCACCCTCAGTGTGGCCTCGCTGAGCAATGCCTTGGCATGCTGTGTAGCGCAAACTCTCAACCATGGCCTTCATGTACTGCCGATTTTCGTTGACAAGCAATGAATGTCCCTTATGAAACATGTTCGCTATTTTAGAGCCGCTTTCCTGCTTCATTTTGAATTCCGTCCATGCCTCCATTGAAAATTTGTGCCCCACACTTTTGTTATGAGCCTTAAATTTGGCTTTTCACCAACCATTCACCAGTTTTGGAAGCCATTGATGGTGGACGATGACTCGGAATTAAATCTGTGCTGACCTGGTCGTAAAAAATGCCTGCTTACAAAACATAAAGCTGTATCATTTGTGATGCTATATTGCAGCTATTGCTTGTATCAGCTTCTATTGAAACTCCTTTGCTGAGTCCCAAAACTCTATGATCGGTATTGGACGTCTTGGCCCTTCCTGTGGATGTTAGCTAACATCCACATCAGCATCCACGTTGGCTGTAGCATGGTCAAACTGATTCTCCTCCTGCTCTAGCTGATCTCCCATCTCTAAACTTGTTTCAGGAGACTTGCTACCAACTGTTGCGGGTTGATCATTCACAAAACGTGGCCGTTTGGAGACCAAGAAACGATCAATTTGGAATGATATTAGTCACTGACCTCTGCATTGACAATGCGTCTTCGATCATTACACAAGCCCAACAAGCCATTAGCCAACCACACCAGCTATTTTAAGCACAATCACCAAAATGCATGGTGGTGCCAGCGAACGTACCATAAATAATGTAGTATCGGTCATCTATTAATAGGCTCAGACAGGTCCTATTAATAGATGACCGATGATAATGACCAGATAATTTCACTGTCGAACAATGAATTTAATTAATTTAATTTACAATTAATTTACACTGTAAATTGATTTATTAATCTATTTTGTAACAACTTCACACATTTCATTTTTTTCACTTAATAAATTAATTGCTCGACTGACAACCAGATAGTGCCACACAGTCAAACAATTCATTGAATTAATTTAATTTAGGATTAATTTATATTGTTAATTCATTTATTAACGTCTGCGATGGACTGGCAAACTGTCCAGGGTGCTGCCCCGCCTTCCGCCCAATGAGCACTGGGAAAGGCTCCAGCACCCCACGACCCTCATCAGGATAAGCGGCTTAACTACAAAGTCTTGTAGTTAACTACAAAGTTAACTACAAAGCATTTGAGGCTTTCTGCGAGCTACTTGGATACCTCAAAATTAGTCTTATCTACACCACAAATAAAAATTAAGAGCTGTGCGGCTTAATATCGTTGCTTTCGTCAAGTGCAAACGAGAAAAACACAAAGTTTTTAGATTTCTCTTGCAACTGATTGTGCAAATTGGCCCCGATCTCTTCAATTCTCCGTGGAATTGTACTTGCCAATAAACTCACAGAATACAGGACATCTTTTATCGGGACACACCTCCACTGTGATTGCGGTTAAACACTGTTTCACGAACTCACCTTTGGTGAAGGCCTTTCCGTTCTTAGCTACCAGTCTTGCCATACGAAAGCAGAACCAGTCATACCTATGGTATGACTGGTTCTGCTGAGCTTGAGTTAAAAATGTATTCTACTGTGTAGGTAGCAAAAACCTTAGTTTTCTTGTCTGTCCACACGTGTCCTTGCAGATTACCATATTTATCTTCGTGTTTTGTCTCAAAATGTCTGTACAAATTGTAATCCTTGACAACCGCTACCGATTCCTGGCATATCAGACAAATTGCCTTGTCCTTGCATTGAAGAAAAAAAAATCAATCCATTGTTTGTTAACAACTGGCACTCATGATCGATTTTCCGTTTTCAATTCATCTTTAACATGTCCTCTGAAATGAATGAAAATTAACAAGCTGGGTTAAAAAAAGAAATACCTGTAACAATATTCTTGAGGTGCAAGACTGCAGCGGGAGCCTGTCCGGCACAAACAGTTGCTATGGTGACTAAATGGCCGTCTAAATATGGTGGCGAGCAAAGGAAAAAATGGGATTTCGAGCGAAATGCTCCTTATGGCAGAAGGCCAAACTAAATAAACCAGAGGGCCAGTTACAATATATTACATACATTTCTTTGGGGGCCACCTAGAATCTGAGGGCAGGCCGTATCCAGCCCGGAGGCCGTGGTCGTACTTTGGGGACCACTATACTATGTGAATACATAAATATATGGTATAATTTATACAATTATTAGTATAATTTTTGTATTTATGCGTATGTATACTTGCTTATATATATATATATATATATATATATATATATATATATATATATATATATATACACACACACACACATATATATATATATATATATACACACACACACACACACATATATATATATATATATATATATACACACACACACACACATACACACATATATGTATGTGTGTGTGTGTGTGTGTTCATTAATGCACTAATATTCACCAAATCACATAAAAAAAACTGTTTTACGGAAAAGTCTCACTGGCCTCAATTCATTCTGATCTGTTTAAGCCCAGTTTTAGCACTCAAATTTGTCCCCAGGAGGTGGCTTCAGATATTCCATGTTGACGAAACAGTTCTGTTCGAGAGAATCTCTGGCGATATCTACTTTAGCTATCTACATTTTATCAAACCAAAGCTTTTGTCAAGATGCAATATCATTGCGTTTGTCAGGAAGATGTTCCATCTGGTTAGTGCCAAGATTGGGCAAGGGGATCAAACTGAGTAGTGACACTCACTAGAGCTACTGTAAATGTCAAACATCAATATGCCAGGAGATTGCAACCATACAACATATATCTTTTTTTAAAACATCTCTAGACCTACGGAAATCGTATATAAGTTTGTGCAGTCAAAATAGATCAGGCATTTACATTAGACTGAAAGACTTGTAGTGGAAGTACATAGAGTATGCTAAGCTTGCTCCAAAAAAAAAAGAAAGAACATATACTTGTCAGTAAAGAAAATAATAATTGAATAATGATGCAAATAATTAACTTGGTAAATTAAGGACTAAGAAAAAACATTCTGTAAAAAGCCATTGCTAATAAAATGCCCTACCAAGTTCTGAGATTAGTGCCCTTGCTCTGGACACAAAAGGTCCTACTTCACTTTGGTGCATTTTTGCCCTCTCTTTCAGGTCTGCACCTGTAAAGAGTGAAAGCAAACATTCTAAATTCAAAGGCATTAATCAGAAGAAAATATGTTGCTGTTGCAGAATAACAATTTTTGAATATATTTAAATCAAAGTATGTACATTGGACAATTCATTGTGGTAACTGTTGATCAAAATCATACATGTTGCTCAAATCTAAAATAATGCAGGATACATAAACAAAATTTGCACAAATGCAACAGATTGAGCAACTACTTTACCTGCACAGAATATCCCAGGGACCAAACTGCATAAAATGACACTCCGTACTTTGTTGTTTTTTTTAACATTGTCAACAGCCTCAGACATCTAAAATGGCAACAGAAAATAGATTCCACGGATTACATATAAATCATCATATGAATATATGAAAAATGGTAGTATTTACGTAGGTAAGATTTGCGTTTGCAAAAAAAAAGTGTTATTTTCTTAGGTGTGGGTATGATCAACTGCATTTTGGAAATACAAAAAAAATTATATCAATTAGCAATCTGGTTGTTGGTCAGGAGTTTAGTAGTAGGAATGGGTAAGAATAGTCAACTAGTCAGATAGTCAACTACTGTGCCAACTTTACATTTAGGATGTTTTTAAAAGATTCATTTTCTAATACAATATTCTGCATGGATTTGACTAGATTTTCTTAATTCCTTAGATTATAGTAATAAAATAGATGAGCCAAATAATATTGTCCCTATATCAGTTTGACAACATCCCTTTTTGATAGGGAAAAATTATTGATAAGCAGCATGCCATGACACATTATCGTAGGAATAAAATTACAGTGCAAATACAACATATCAATGATGTTAAATTTTTTACACATACACCAATTTATTGTGAATGTTTGTAAGAACACTTAAACAATCATAAGTTTTTACTAAAGCAAAAAAGTCCAGGAAAAGTAGAGCCAATTAATAGGGCTCACTTGAGACCAACTTGTGGACTATTTGCTCAGACAACCTCCTCCCACATTGCTCAGTCTCCCCGGGAAAGTCTACTCTAGGGTGCTGGAAAGGAGGAGCCGACCGATTGTCGAAGCTCAGTCAAGGATGAACAATTCGGACTCCGTCCTGGCCGTGGAACAATGGACAAACTCTTTACCCTTGCATTAGTGCTGAGGGGGGCATGGAAGTTTGACAAGCGAGTCTACATGTGTTTTGTGGACCTGGAGAAGGCTTATGACTGTGTACCCCGGGGCACTCTGTGGGGGGTAATGCGGGAGTATGGGGCAGTTGCTACAAGCCATCCGGTCCTTGTATAACCAAAGTGAGGGTGAGATCGCGGATACAAGCAGCTAAAATGAGTTTCCTCCATAAAGTGTCTGGGCTCAGCCTTAGAGATAGGGTGAGGAGCTTGGACATCCGGAGGGAGCTCGGAGTAGAGCCACTGCTCCTTCACATCAAACGGAGCCAGTTGAGGTGGTTTCGGCGTCTGATTAGGATGCCTCCACGGCGCCTTCCTTTGGAGGTTTACCGGGCATGGCCAACTGGGAGGAGACCCCGGGGTTGAACCACAACTCGCTGGAGGGACTATATGTCCAATCTGGCCTGGGAATGCCTTGGCATCCCCCAGGAGGAGCTGGAGGGCGTTGCTCTACTTAGCCTGCTGCCACTGCAACCTGACCCTAGAGAAGCGGCTGAAGATAAATGAACCTCCCCCCACTCGTCAACTTGGAAAAACTTGACTTTTACACATCCCTACTAGGAAGATGGTCACTATTATTTTGTGGAAGGATTTGTCCAGCAGTTTTCCTGGTATTTCCTTTTTAGAGCCGGAATTTCGCCCAAGAGGTTGTATGGGAATTTAGAATGTGGAGGACAGATCTGCTCTCTTAACAGAAGGAAATCTAACTCAATGCTGCACACACAATTTTTCAGTCACATACACAAAAAATATATCGAAACTTAGGAGAACTTGTGGTGCCACTCACAAAGAAAAAGTAAATAAAATTTATCATTTCTGAGATATGATCATTTGTTTGGAGGGTGCGTGTCCCATTCACTAACATTACATGATCATTTATGATGCATTCTAAATGCCACACTAAATCTTCTAAATTTTCACCGTATTTAAATTGATGTAATGTCCCCAATTCTCACTGTATTTAGACAAAACACATCAAAAGGTATCACTGACTTCTTGTGACACAATGTAAAAATCTAAGCTGTGCAATGTATATGGTTTGACATATGAGCATTTGTTCGAAGTGTGTGTCTTCATAGTAAATGCATTGACCCAGACAGGGAAACAGTTTGATCAACACCTACAAACAGATGAACAAATATGGTCCACTGGAACATCCTCAATTCTCACTCTACTCAGACACAGGACACATCACAATGTTGGCTGACTTCTTCTGACACTGATGATGTACAAATCTAGGCTGTATGATGCATAGTCTTAAAGACAAGAGCACATGTTTGGAGGGTGTGGGCCCATAGAAAATGCATTGACGAGGCTATAATATCCCTAAGCAACATGTCAATGATCATTGACCCCACAGGGATGGCTCAATCCAAGGCCTTTCCTGTGGGTGACCTGGGCTCCTGTATGAACATACTTTTTTTATTCTTGCAGAGAAATGTAACACACAAGTATAATTTATCGTCACTAATTAATGACTTAAATAATAGAATTACAATAAAATTCAAATAAATTCAAAATAAAATGTAACGGTTAATTTTGACAGATCCTCCCATTCAAGAGGATACACCACGGGATATTTGAAGAATATTAGTACTGTTTAAAAATCGGCAGACAAAGGCCACCCTTCTCAAGGGGTTTGTGTATGTGAGCCTTGGGTAACCTAGGTAGACTTGCCATTTTGATTGCATTTATCTGTCCAATCATGGATAAGGGCAGTATCCTTCAGGACTCAATATTAGTTCTTAAGTTTTTTGGTTTTTTTTTACTGATTCTGTTAAGTTAAATCTGAAAATATACTTTGGGGTTCTTGTTCAGTTTAAGCCCCAGATAGGCGAAACAGTCCCTCGTTACTCTAAAAGGCAATTTTAAGGAAGTCTTCAGTAAACTGACCCACTTTACTGACCAATTTATGGTGTAGCCAGAAATAATCCCAAAGGAATTTGTAAATTCTAGTAGGATGGGAATAGAGACTGCTGGGTCGGCTAGACCGACAAGGAGATTGTCTGCATACAGAGTCACGTGGGTTTCAATACTGCCCAGCTCTATACCTTTTATGTCTGGATGCCCCCTAATGCAACCTGCCAGCGTGTCCAGTGCAATGTTAAACAGCAGGGGGAAACAAAGGGTCCCCTTGGTGAATGCCAAATTGCATTGAGAACAGACTGGATTTATCCCCATTTGTGAGAATGGAGGATTGTGGATTGGTATGTGTCGCTGAATCCAAACCTCTTGAGTGTCACAATTAGATAGCGCCACTCTTTCGTGTCAAATGCCTTATCATCTAAAGACAATATAGCAGCTCTATCATCCCATCTTTCCCATGGATGATTTTCGCTATGTGCTTGCCCAGCCGATTTGCTAATACTTTTGTAATTATTTCACCATGACTAGATCATAGTGTAGGAAAGCAATGGGCCTGTAACTGCCAGGATCCGTTTCATCTTTACCTTACTTAATAAAACACAGATGTTTGCTTCGCTAAGAGAGGATGAAGGCTTCTTGTTTTTGAAGGCATCTCGAATCATTTTAAGCAGTGTAGGTGCAAAGACCTCTCGGAAGGCTTTATAGAACTCTGGCCTGAACCCATCTGGTCCAGCCACCTTTCCAATGAGAAAGGCCTTTATGGCTTCCTGTAGCTCATACAGTGAAAAATCAGAGTCCAGGTTTTCCCTGAAGGCTGTGCAGGTGTTGATTTGGAGGTGTAAATATCTGAATAGAACTCACTAAATTGTTTGCTAATACCCTTTAAGTATGTAATCATCAGGCCAGATTTGGATTTTATTTTGTAAATGGCTCGTTTTGCTTGTTCTCCTTTTAACTGCCTTCTCCTTCTAACCCTTCTGTGGTTTGTCACCAAGCTCAAAGTATCTCTATTGAAGTTTAGGTAGTATGTTGCTAATTTGTTCCCCTAGAATGGAGTTGTATACATCAATTAATTTAAGAACATATTATAATCTTGTTAGAGCAAAGAGTTTTTATAAGCTTGCTCTGCAGCTAATAATTCTTTCTAAATCACTTCCAACCTACCTTGCTTTTCAATGTTTTTCACGAGAAATGTCCTCTGATATATACTTTGAGTATTTCCCCATTGGTCTCAAGGAACTGCAAGTTGTGCGTGGTAATGTATTCTTTAAAAGCCTGATCTGTGAGCTAAAAGGGGTTAAAACGCCAAGCTATAGGCTTGCCTGGGGAGGGACAGTTGAAAGTTGAGATTGACAGGACTATGGTCTTATATTATGCTGTGATATTTGGTGTGGTCAATGTTAAAGATTAATCTAGAATTGGCTAAAAAGTAATCGATCCATGTATATGATCTGTGCACATGAGAATAGAAAGAATAATCGTCATCAGATGGATGTTGTAGTCTCCAAATATCCACTGACTTCTGATCAAATTGTTAAGAGTTTGCACAGCAAGAATGGGTGCAGGGAAGCCCATCTAAATATGGATCCAGATAACAATTAAAGTCACCTCCAATCATTATATGGCTTGCACTGTTATCTGGGATCAAGTCAAACACCTTATGAAAAAAAAACTGGGTTGTGTTTGGCCCATAAACATTTAACGGGAAGTGAAGTGATATGCCCAGCTAAAATAATAAGCCTGCCATTTGGGTCAATTGTGGAACAGTGAAAACAAAAAGGCACAGAAACAGCTATGGCTTTGGATGTGAAAGGTGACTGGCAGACCTGTAAAATCCAATTAGCCCTGAGTTTCCTATGCTAAGTGGCTTTAACATGTGTTTCTTTTAAGAATATAATGTCGGATTTCAGTGACTTCAGGCAAGCAAAAACATTACCTTACTTTACTGGGTAACCTAAACTGTGAACATTCCAAGAGACCAAGGCTATGGAATCAAGAGTATTATTCATTTGTGATACCTTGAAGGAGCCACAAGATTGGGCATTGAGCAACAAAAGATCGTTGCATTATTATAAAACACAAACTTAACATTCAAACTGGCAACCAGCAACAACCAAAAAAAAAAAATCGAATAAACAGTGAACAAAATCCCAACCCAGTGCTTCCCCAAACGAAGCAGAGTTACCCTCATCAACATCTGGGACCGCCGGCCAAAGCAGAGAAACACATCTCCACTTTAAAAGCCCCTCAATGGCACACACAGCACAGAACAGGTGGAGCATAAAAAAAAAACGCCATTATATAAGTCTGCTTAGTGCATGTTTAGACTCTTCATTTATGTTTCAGAAAATAGCCTTTGAGAATGTAGGTCTATAAAATCCTTCGGTTCAACCAGATCGCTGAGTACTTTTACTTGTCCTTGATGGTGAACATGGATCCTGGCTGGGAAATGTAATGAGTGCTGAATCTCCTTCTCTCAGCAGTTGCAGCACCTCACGGAAGCTCTGCGGTTGCACCATCACTTTGCAGGGTAGTCGGGAAGATTAAAGTTTAATGACCTTCATATTCCATTGAACGCTGCCTCCCGAGCCACAGAATCTTCTTCTCCTGTGCAACATGCACCAGTGCATTACCGTGCATGGTCTGGATTCTTCCGGTGGTCTGGGCTGTGTGCAGTGTGCCCTGTCGATCACTACCTGCTTGGTAACGTTGTCATCCCCTGCAGCTTGGGGATAAGATTGGAGACAAATTCAGTTGGCCTCCTTTTCTCCTCACCTTCAGGGACGCTACCAAGCTTTATGTCGCTGCGCCTGAATTCCCTTCTAGATCTGAAAGTTTGGCCTGCAGTCTTTTTCTTGCTGCAGCTCAGCAACTGAAGTTTGCATGGCCAGAATTCGCTGCTGGTGGTCTGCAGTTCTATTTCTGGTGGTGGACAGTATGACAGCCATCTAGTTCACTGGAAAGACCCAACAAACAAAAACAAAACAAAACAAAAAAGAAAAAAATACCCTGACCGATTTCGTGTGAGCAGGCTTGACACATGCACCAAATGACGTACCCAGTCAAGCCACACGGGGGGTTTTTTTCCGAGCATCAACAGACAGAAGGTTCGGGAAATTTCCAAGCACTTCAAACTAATTCACAAGCTAGCAACCAGGCTAACTGACTCTTGCTCACTGTAATTAAGTACCACTTCGGTCAGGTTTAAACTGTCTCCAGTAGAATCCGTTTCAGTTTGATTCCTGGGTTTTCTTCTATTTCTGATGTTATTCACGTGCTTGATCACGCTGCTCTGAAAATGGTGCTCTCACTGTTTCTCCACACGACGCCAAAAAAAGAAGAATAAAAACTCACTCAGTTGCTCCCCAATGAGACTGGAGCAGGTGGGCGGGACCAGCTACCGACAGCAGGTGGGCGGGACCAGCTACCGACAGCAGGTGGGCGGGACCAGCTACCGACAGCAGGTGGGCGGGACTAGCTACCGACAGCAGGTGGGCGGGACCAGCTACCGACAGCAGCTTACTGCTTGGCTGGAACCTCGCTCTATTCTATCCTATCGTTCTATTCTCTAATATTTAATTGGGTATTAATATAATGTTGTAGTGCTCTCAACACCTATTGTGTGTGAAAGAATCGCTTTTGGGTTCTTTTACAGAATATTTTGTTGTATCTTGGATTACTAAACTATGAAATCAACTATAAATAAGTCAAAGTAGTGAATACTATTATTTACAAAGTAGTTAAACTAGTAAAGGTATTACTAAATTCACTGACAATGTGGCAGGAATGAGGAAAAACACATGAGACCAAGGCGAGTTTGATGTTTATTCCTCAACTCCAAAAACCAACTAAAGCAGGAACAACCCTGCCCCGGCGAGCCCGGGAACGTAAACCACGCCCCCAGCTCACAGTCCTGCTGGGTGAGAGGCATAGCCCCTAGTGTCCGCCACACAGCCCCCCCCCCCCCCCGAACACCCAGAAGGGACTCCTGGAAAGAAACTTAGTGTCTCACTGGAGGCTTAAGCAGCCTGCCATAACGGCTGCGCCGTCCCTCAGCTGAAACAGTAGGTGAAACACAGTCCAAAGCCGGCTGAGAAGCAGAACGCTGAACCCGTGAAGACACTGCCGGGGTCCTGGAAGGAGGACGACCCCGATGGGGAACCTGGGCAGGAAACACAACTTCGCCTGCCACCCTGTGCGCCGGTTTAAGCCTATCAAGCGTGACACGCTCCCTACGCCCACCCATATCTAGCACAAAACCCTTAGGACCCGTCTCAAGAACCCGAAATGGGCCATCGTATGGGGGTTGGAGGGGTGAGCGGTGAGCATCATGCCATACAAAAACAAAACGAGCCGACATGAGCTCCGCAGGCACGAACGACCGTGGAAAACAGTGGTGAACGGGGCCTGGAACCCGAGTGCTGTCGGACAAAAAAGGATAAACGGCCGGATGGGGTCGAGGAGCGGAACTCCCAGGCAAAAATTCCTCAGGGACGCGGAGTGGCTGACCGAGCACCAGCTCAGCGGGTGACGCATCGAGGTCCTCCTTAGGAGCCGAACGCAACCCGAGCATAACCCAAGGTAAACGATCCACCCAGTTACCATCCGAGAGCGCAGCGCACCGCGCTGCCTTGAGCGACCGGTGAAAACGTTCACACAACCCGTTAGCCTGAGGGTGATACGCGGTAGTGCGGTGTACCTGCACACCCAAGGATCGCGCAAGTGCCGACC
Source organism: Lampris incognitus (assembly GCF_029633865.1). NCBI lineage: Eukaryota > Metazoa > Chordata > Actinopteri > Lampriformes > Lampridae > Lampris > Lampris incognitus. The sequence goes on from NC_079222.1 coordinate 55,780,856, forward strand.
AGAGCTCTGACACGAACTGGGAGCCCCTGTCTGAGGTGATATCTGACGGAGTGCCGAAACGGGCGACCCAGGAGGAAAGAAAAGCGCGTGCAACATCCGAGGATGTTGTGGAGGATAGAGGGACAGCCTCTGGCCACCTGGTGGTCCGATCTACCATTGTGAGCAGGTGTGTAAAACCCTGTGAAGAAGGTAGAGGGCCCACCAGGTCCACATGCACGTGGTCGAAACGTCTGGCCGGGATCGGAAACGGCTCGAGGGGCGATTTAGTGTGCTGGTGGACCTTAGCACGCTGGCACGCTACACATGCAGCTGCCCACCCCTTGACGTCCTTGCGGAGGCCAGGCCAGACGAACTTGGAACCGACCAACTTCACCGATGCCCGAACTCCAGGGTCCGAGAGGGAGTGAATCGAATCGAAAACTCGACGGCGCCAGGCCACTGGAACAACGGGGTGGGGACGGCCGGTGGAGACATCGCAGAGGAGGGCAGGACTGCCTTCCTGCATCACAGCGTCCTCTAGCTTGAGACCGGTACGCGTTGACCTAAGGGCAAGGACGTCCGGGTCACTGGGCTGGTCGGCAGCCATAGCGGAGAAATCCACACCGAGGTGCACAGGAGACACAAGCACACGCGACAGACAATCAGCAACAGGGTTGGACTTCCCGGCCACATGCTGAATGTCCGTTGTGAACTCGGAGATCGCCGCTAGGTGGCGCTGTTGACGAGCAGACCACGGCTCAGTCACCTTGGACATGGCAAAAGTCAGCGGCTTATGGTCCACATAAGCCGTGAATGGGCGACCCTCCAGCAGGAAGCGGAAATGCCGGGGTGCAAGGTGCAGTGCCAGCAACTCCCGGTCAAAAACGCTGTACTTGCGCTCGCTATCTCGCAGTTTGCGGCTAAAAAATGCGAGTGGCTGCCACGCATTCGCCACACGCTGTTCAACCACAGCCCCCACGGCTATGTCAGACGCATCGGTTGTTAAAGCTATGGACGCCGTGGGTGTGGGATGGGCGAGGAGGGCAGCGTTAGCCAGGGCGCACTTAGCTCCGTCAAAGGCCTGGACCTGTTCAGGAGTCCAGTCGACAGGGTCGTTAGCCTTCTTAAGCCGCAGGGCTTCGTAAAGTGGCTGAAGGAGGTGGGCAGCGCGAGGGAGGAAACGGTTATAGAAATTCACCATTCCCAAGAATTCCTGCAATGCCTTAACAGAGACCGGGTGGGGAAATTCCGCCACCGCTCGCACCTTAGAAGGCAACGGGACCGCGCCTTGCGGCGAAATGCGGTGACCCAAGAAGTCAATCACCAGCAGTCCAAACTGACACTTGGCCGGGTTGACTATCAGGCCGTGTTCGTCCAGACGACGGAAAACCTGTTTCAGGTGCGCCAGGTGCTCGTCAGCTGACGGACTGGCCACTAATATGTCGTCGAGATAAACGAACACGAAATCAAGGTCACGCAACACCGAGTCCATCAGCCTCTGAAAGGTTTGCTCTGCCCCCTTCAAGCCAAAAGGCATGCGCATGAACTCAAAAAGCCCAAACGGGGTGATCACTGCGGTCTTGGGCACGTCCTCTGCGCGCACGGGAACCTGATGATAGCCGCGCACCAGGTCCACCTTAGAGAAAATAGTGGTACCTGCCAGGCGTATGGAAAAGTCCTGTATGTGTGGGATGGGATAGCGGTCATTGGCGGTGACGTTGTTCAGGCGGCGAAAATCGCCGCAAGGGCGCCACGACCCATCCGCCTTGGGCACCATGTGAAGCGGCGAGGCCCACGGGCTGTTGGAACGCCTCACTATACCCAGACGCTCCATGATGGCAAACTCCTCCTTGGCTGTAGCCAATTTTACCGCGTTGAGGCGCCGCGCGCGCGCAAAAACGGGAGGTCCCAGAGTGGGAATGAAATGTTCTACCCCGTGTTTAGTAACCGCGGTGGAAAAGGCAGGTGTAGTCACCGATGGAAAATCCGCCAGCAAACGCTGAAAAACATCCCCTAATGCTAAAAAGTTAGCGTGTGTTAACGGCCCGGCTCCCCCTGTCTCGCACGGAACAGTGGCGAAAGACACAGCATCAATTAAACAGCGGTTTGCAACATCAACCAGCAGACCATTAGCACACAGAAAATCCGCGCCGATAATAGGAACAGTAATGGCGGCCACTACAAAGTCCCACTCAAAATGGCGCCCGTGGAAGCAAACAGTCACCAACCTTGTGCCAAACGTTGCAATGGACGAACCGTTAGCTGCACTAAACTGTGGGCCGCCGCCTTCGGCCGACCTGTCTGTCTTAGCAGGAGGGAGTAGGCTCTTTTGCGAGCCTGAGTCCACCAGAAACCGTCTTCCTGACATCGTGTCCTTAATGAAGAGCAGCTCACTATGTCCGCCAGCGCCCACAGCTGCTACTGAGCGCTGGCCCTGGAGTTTCCCGCCGCCTCAAACGTGCACGGAGGGACGCAGCGCCTCGCCTTGCCGCCGAACCGCTGGTGGAAGAAACAGAGGCCTCTCCCGCGCCGTCTCCGGGCAGTCACTCCAGCCACCACTGCCGGGTCCGCGTCCTCCAACGTCGGCTGCAGAGGCTCCGATGCCACACTCTGCACAGAGAACCGTCTGGTAGCCAGCAGGACCCGATCGGCCTCCTCAGCCAAACCTCGGCAGTCAACAGCGGCCAGACACGGGGAGTTAGCCAAAGCCACGCGCACAGGAGACGGAAGCTGGCGCAAGAAAACGTGCGGGAAAAGGAACCCACCTTCGTCTGAGCCTAGCAGCGACAGCATATTGTCCATGAGATCTACAGCCGTCCCGTCGCCCAAACCGGATAGGGAAAGGATTCTATCTGCCCTCTCTGCGGCAGATAGGCTTTACCTCCGGAGCAGAAGATGTTTGAGGGCGACGTATTTATCGTGTTGCGGAGGGGCGCGCAACAGCTGCATGGCCCGGCGTGTGGACTGCTGGTCCAGCGCAGCGACGACCAGATAGTATCTGGAGTCGTCCGCGGAGATTCCACGCAGGTGGAACAGCGCCTCGACATGCTGGAACCACGAGGCCGGATCGCTCTTCCAGAACTCTGGGAGCTTCACAGCCGCGGCGAGAACGGCCGGCTGTGAGAGTTGGGGCGGCATGGCCGAAGAGGATTCACACACATCTTCTGCTCCAAACATGTTCAATTCGGGGTCACCAATGTGGCAGGAATGAGGAAAAACACATGAGACCAAGGCGAGTTTGATGTTTATTCCTCAACTCCAAAAACCAACTAAAGCAGGAACAACCCTGCCCCGGCGAGCCCGGGAACGTAAACCACGCCCCCAGCTCACAGTCCTGCTGGGTGAGAGGCATAGCCCCTAGTGTCCGCCACAACAACACCTTTAACCAGGCAAACAAGAAGATCTTAATAAAAGGCAAATTATTATTTTCAAAAGTGAAATAAAATCAAACACAGTAACCAATTCAGCAATACAGCCTTTCCGTGGTTATTTCAAAAGTAAAATAAAAGTAGATATCTGTTTACCCTTTGAGCACACATAGGAAAAACTTCACAATGTTGTGGTCCAGACGCAAGGCGCGTCTCTGCCTGAGTCTACCAGCAGGGCTCAATCAGCGCGCTCGTTGAGAGCGCAGCTGCGCACCAGAGGCTCATCGGTGATCAGCGCACCTGAAGCCAATCTGCAGCCAGCTATAAGAGAGGACGCTGACGTGCAGTCGTTGCCAGATTGTGCCATCTAGTACGAACCCGCCGGTGCTTCTCGGGCTCCGTCTTTCTCGCGTCCCTTGTGTTCCTCGGACCCCTCCCTTGTGCTCCCACACTGCCTCCTGCAGAACTCCTACTCCTGGACTTGCGCTTCACCAACACGCACAAACACCCTCCAGTCATTTACATTCCTGCACACACGCACCACACTCGCCCTGCACACAGACAGTCTTTTACACACCCCACATCCAGGACTCTAGTGCACCATACACATCCCACATTTCCCTTCCCTGAACCGAAATAAACGTGCCTACGGGCTTGATCCTGCCGGACCCCTGCACTGGTTCCTTTCCGACCCACAACACACAACTTCACATTCACTCACATCAATACCCAGAGCTAGCAATTTCCTATAGCGCACACTTAGCTTCTTACCAAGCTAACAATTCTGTGGGCCCATAGTCTTACACTACCGGCCAACACCGCCCCAAACTCCGCGTAGCAGGCCTGGCTCGGTGCTTGTGTTCGTGGCGGCCCAGTGAGACAGAAATTGGCCTCTTCACTCCGCAGAGCAAACAAAAAGAAAACGAGCATCTACCTTATTGTCGTCGAATGTGGTCTTCTTCCGGTCAATGGATCCTTCTACCTCCTCCCGGCCGAACTTGGTCAAGAAGCTGTCTCGGTGCGCCTTGGATCGTTTGGCCAACAATCACTCCAACACTGCAACGGCTCACACAGCGAGCACAGAGTCCATTTCGGAGAACTAGCCGTCTCTCTCGTCCTCCAGCCTTCGCTAAGTCACCGGCATCTCTCTCGTCTTCTCTTCTTTGGAACGCTCTTTCCCTTCCCATAATTCTCAAGTATAACCCAATCAGAATTAAGTACATTTCTAGCAGCCAGTTAGAATTTACTGACGTTACATGTATCTAGGCAGACAGTTTCAACAGCTTTTCACTCAATATAAGCAACAGATTTCCATACAAATTAAAGGAATAAAAGGAAACTTAAACATTATGCATAGGGAACAATCATAATATGGCTATTCTCTTTAACCATACAGCTTCAACTCTTAAACCATATATACATGGAATGTTAAGTATATTCATTCAGCATGAATTATAAAACTTTTTAACCTTTTTACTTTTAGTACTTATTATAATATGAACTGTAATATATAATCTCACTGGATATGTTTACCTTTTAACTATAGTTATTCTAATTATGAACTTATATTTATGTATTACATTATAGCCTTATTTCCGTAAGGCTACACTGTGAACTCTGGGACTATTTCCTTTATTACTTCTTGAGTAAAATTGCTGAACTATACGAATTATATACTTTGTCTTTTTTTATATGTAATCCATTATATTATCTGGGTCACACCTAGTCTGCACATTTGTAGTCTAGTAAGTGGGTGTTCTGTTGCGCCACATAGTGGACACAGGAAGTAATATCTAAGTGATATCTAACTCGACGTTTGATATTCATGAAAACACATATGCATGTCAGACAACCTCCACTAAATGTACTGCTGCATTAATGACACAATTCATGTGTAGCATCGCCCACTGGCAACAGGAAGTGTAGAGTGCTACTCATAGTGCCACCTACTGGCAACCTGAAGTCAGCCTTATATGACAACATTTGATTTACATGGACTTTACATAGTGTGGTCTACACTATGTAAAGTCCATGTAAACAACACGACATATAATTAGTAGACGTTCTCTAGTGCCAAATAGTGGACACATGTAACAATATTCGATATTAATGAAAATACATATGCATGTCATGCTACCTCCACTAAATGTATTGCTACATTAATGACACACTTGTGTAGCACCGTTTACTGGCAACAGGAAGTCAAGCCTTAAGTTGGAAACTTCTTTTGATGTACATGAAATGTAATGTGTTCGGTACATTTGATATGCAGCAACATAAGGTGCACATGATACTCCTCCTACAGCTTTCAAGCTGAACATGCCATTCCAAATTTATAATATTCATCTAGGCTCAGAATAGGTTGCTTGGATTTTGCAAAGACTTTGTCATCATCGTGGCGCTATGATAGGTAATTTAAGGTGTAAAAATTGTAATTGAAGGTATAAAAATTGAGAGCTCGTGCCCCTCACACTGTTTTATCTATAGTCATGATTTCTGGTTCATACGTCCCTCTCTTCACATGGAACAAATATACCTCAAGAACCCATAAACTACATCATCTTTAATATCCTCCCATTTTGAATTTTGCAAAAAGAAAAAAGAAAAACATGAAATAACAGCTGCTCCAGAATGTCTGAAACAATTTGCACAAAATTTGGTAAGTAGCAACTATAGACCAAAATTGTGCCGTAATACTTTTCGATTTTTTGCTCAAACAATACGGTCAAAACTGTCACGTGCAAGACCAACAATTAATATTTTACTTAATAACACTGTAACCATTTTAGATAAATGCTTACATTTACTTCCATTGTAAAGCTGAGATTCATATGTTTACTTTGAGCGATTGTCATTGGCTGAGCTATGGCTAAACTATTCAATATTTTCTGAATGTTTGGAAGTGGTAAAAAGGCAGAATTTGGTGACACAGTAGCACTGTTTGTAAAGTGCAATCCCATTAGGTTTTAATGTTCATCAGGTTAAAGTGGTGGAGTTTTAAGGCTCTTTAACATTTTAATCTGGTAACAGCTAGACAGTGACACAATCTGACACAATCACATTAGGTTATTCATAAACTTTAAATCTGGTTGCTATTGTAGTTTTGTAGGCTATTGTAGTTTGGACCTGCTGGACCTGCTGAGTGAGCAGTTACAAGTCAGCAGTGTCAGCCATCTCATTAGCTCACAGTTGTTAATGTTGAGACTGAGAATACACATGTACACCGATCAGCCAAAACATTAAAATCACCTGCCTAATATTGTGTAGGTCCCCCTTGTGCTGACAAAACAGCTCTGACCCATTGAGGCATGAACTCTACAAGACCTCTGAATGTGTCCACTGGTATCTGGCACCAGCAAATCCTTTAAGTCCTGTAAATTGCGAGGTGGGACCTCCATGGATTTGACTTGTTTTTTCAGCACGTCCCCCAGATGCTCAATCGGATTGAGAGCTGCGGAATTTGGAGGCCAAGGCAACACCTTGAACTCTTTTGTCATGTTCCTCAAACCATTCCTGAACATTTTTAGAGTGCAGGTGCATTATCCTGCTGAAAGAGGCCACTGCCATCAGAGAATGCCGTTGTCATGAATGGGTGTACTTGGTACTTATCGATGGGCGTTGGTAAACATCTGATCACAAAGAGCCACGTATATCAATAGCTCTGACAAAGACTCCTAGGTGATAAATATTGAGTCTCATCACCAGCCAGTCAGACTAGCTTGGTCTAGTCAGAAAGGCACGAACTGAGGAAGCCTCTTGGATGAGAGGCGAAACGTCTTCACGGATATATACCAAGTCCAGTTGCACTTGATTCAGCTCCTTTGGATAACCATGACTTGGATGAATGAGAACATTCACAGACATGTTTAGGTAAGTTGTGCGTGTCAAAGTAACATCCACATGAATGCCAAGACCCAAAGTTTCTCAGCAGAACATTGCGCAGAACATCACACTGCCTCTGCCGGCTTGCCTTCTTCCCATAGTGCATCCTGGTGCTATCTCTTCCCCAGGTAAATGACGTACACACACCTGGCCGTCCACATGATGTAAAAGAAAATGTGATTCATCAGACCAGGACACCTTCTTCCACTGCTCCATGGTCCAGTTCTGACGCTTACATGCCCATGGTATGCAATTTCAACAACGGATAGGGGTTATCGTGGGTACTCTGACCGGTCTGCAGCCATGCAGCCCCATACGCAGCAAGCTGCAATGCACTGTGTTCTGACACTTGTCTATCATAGCCAGCATTACATTTTTCAGCAATCTCAGCTACTGTAGCTCCTGCTGGGATTGGACCAGATGGGCTACCCATCGCTCCTCACATGCTTCAATGAACCTTGGGCGCCCATGACCCTGTCTCCGGTTCACCGGTTGTCCTTCTTTGGACCACTTTTGGTAGGTACTGACCAGTGCATACCAGGAACACCTCACAAGGAGTATCGTTTTGGAGATGCTCTGACCCAGTCGTCTAGCCATCACAATTTGGCCCTAGTCAAAGTCGCTCAGATCCTTATGCTTGCCCATTTTTACTGCTTCCAACACATCAACTTCAAGAGCTGACTTTTCACTCACAATGTTAATCACTTACCTGCCAGTGGTTTTAATGTTTTGGCTGATTGGCATATACTCATATTCGCACTTCCATTGGATGATGCAGTTTGGTAGCCAACTAAGCCATTTGGAACAAGGTTTATAGAGATTGATGATGGCACTGCCTTAAGTTCTCTCTTTGAAAGCAGGGGAAAGTATTGAAATTGGTTGGATTAAGTTTTTCTGAATTGGGCTTTTTTTTGTGCGGTCCCCAACAACAAGGGATTCAACATGAGAACCTGTGTATTATTAAATGTTCTTGAAATACATGTTTAACATTTCTTAATGTAACCTTTGGTTAAATTAGTGATAGAGTCAGAAGTACAATAATATATTGTAAAAAAGGATACATACCAATCGCACCAGGTTCTTGCTGATGGCGTTTTTGGCCTTTGGTCGATTTATTCCAAAAACGACAATTCCTGAGGAATAGGATGTGATCATTAAAAATAACATTTAAGATCATGTAAATCATGATAAATAGATATGAAAAGCTAAGCAAATACCAGATTCTGTAATAAAAATCATGAAATAAAGACACACGGCTGAGACAGTATCCTTTCATGTACACAGTATCCCAGTCAAAGCAATGCTCTCCAATTGTGCCGTCTGTCGGCTACGTAGCAAATTACAATTATCAACTCTGCTGACGATTTTGCTATCATGAAATAGTGAAAAGCGCAATCTATTATATTCCCAATCTGCATATGTTGTTCCTCCGTGCATCACAGAAGAACCATAGCATCCACTGTCCCAACATATTACATTGAGTATGGGTAGCGCCAACGAAAGACTTGCAATCTGGAAGTGAGAGCAGTTGAACTTTCATTCGGTAAAGAAAGGTCTACTGATACGTATTTCTTATCATTCTCTTCAAAGCTCAACTGGTTGAAAATTAATAGTCTTCAAAGTATCAAACACTAGAACAATTTACACAATTAAAAGCTAATAGAGCACACATATGCTAACCCACAGTGTCTTGCAAAAGTATTCAACCCCCTTGACAGTCGTCACTAATTTCTGGATTATAACAGCATGTTCCCAAAGCCAAAATAAGTTACGTATTACAAACATTTTATTAATGAATTAAAAACTAAAATACAGTGCTTGCACAAGTATTCAACCCCAACATATCAATACTTTGTAGAGTACCCTTTTGCAGCAATAACAGCCATGATTCTCTTTGGGTAAGTATGTTCAAGCTTTGCACATTCTTGCGGAGTAAGTAATTTTTGCCTTTTCTTCTAGGCAGAATTTGTACAGGTCTTGCAGGTTGGTGGGATGGTGCCTTAGGACTGTGATTTTCAGTCTGTGCCACAGATTTTCAATGGGGTTGAGGTCCGGACTGTGACTTTGCCACTCCAAAACGTTCACCTTTTTGTTGCTGAGCAATGCCATTGTTGCTTTAGCCTTGTGCTTAGGATCATTGTCTTGCTGGAAGGTGAACCTTCTCCAAAGCTTCAGTTTTATGGCAGACTGCAACAGGTTTTCGTCAAATATTTCCCTGTATTTAACTCCATCCATTCTTCCCTCAATTTGAACAAGGTTCCCAGTGCCTGCAGATGAAAAGCAACCCCATAGCACTATGCTGCCGGCACCATGTTTCACTGTAGGAAGGGTGATTTTTAGGGCATAATCAGTGTTGGGTTTGCGCCACACATAACGCTTTGAGGTTTGGGCAAAAAGCTCAACTTTTGTCTCATCTGACCACAAAACCTTCACCCACATCCTAACTGGGTCTCTCTCATAGTAGCAAACTCCAAGTGTCCTATATTTTGTTATATGCATAGTTTTGAGCAACGGCTTCTGTCTTGCCAGCCTCTCATACAGGCCAGATTTATGGAGAGCCCGTGATATGGTTGACTCATGCATATTTACTCCAGTTTCAGCCACTGACCTCTGGAGATCCTTCAAAGTCATTGCAGGATCATCTGTGGCTTTCCTCACCACCCCACGTCTTGCTCGGAAACTTGGTGTGATTCAGCTTCCACTTTCTGACAATGAATGCAACAGTGTTCCATGGGTCATCCAAACACTTGGATATTGTTTTGTATCCCTTTCCCGCATTCTGCATTTTAATCACTTTGTCTCTTACTTCAGTATTGTGTTCCTTTGACTTCATTTTCTGAGGAAGCTCATGCCCGGCTAAGGAACTTTACAGAGTGCTTTTTATACCCATAAACAAGACTTTAACATCTTACAGGTACACACTAATTATGTCCAATTGTGTTTACCTGAGTTTGTTTTAGGAATAATTTGTCATTTGTGTAACCTTGGAGCATTCAGAGCACAAGGAGTTGAATACTTATGCAAGCATTATATTTTAGTTTTTAATTTATTAATAAAAAGTGAATGAAACATAACTTGTTTTAGCTTTAGGAACATGCTGTTAGAGCTGATGAGTTCTGAAAAATAATATTGTTCAGGAACAGATGTGAGTATATTTTATAATCCAGAAATTAGTGATGCCTGTGAAGGGGGTTGAATACATTTGCAAGGCACTGTAGTGACCGGTGCCACATTGTTAGTCTTGCATGACTTGATTATGGCTTGTTTTCTACAAACCCCTATTCCAATGAAGTTGGGACGTTGTGTAAAACGTGAATAAAACCAAAATAAAATTATTTGCAAATCCTTTTCGACCTATATTCAATTGAATACACTACAAAGACAAGATATTAAATGTTCAAACTGATAAACTTTATTGTTTTTTGCAAATATTTACTCAATTTGAATTTGATGCCTGCAACACGATCCAAAGAAGCTGGGACAGGGGCAACAAAAGACTGGTAAAGTTGAGGAATGGTCAAAAAACACCTGTTTGGAACATTCCACAGGTGAACAGGTTAATTGGAAACAGGCGAGTGTCATGATTGGGTATAAAAGGAGCATCCCCGAAAGGCTCAGTCGTTCACAAGCAAGGATGGGGCGAGGATCACCACTTTGTCAACAACTGTGTGAGCAAATAGTCCAACAGTTTAAGAACAACGTTTCTCAACGTACAATTGCAAGGAATTTAGGGATTTCATCATCTACAGCCCATAATAAAAACAGGAGTATTTTTGCACATTCAGCTACCCATGGCTCCCCTATAGACATTAATGAACAGACATCTGCCATACTAGCCTACATTAACTTTTGTACTGCGAGTGTCACAACAAAAAAATCAGTCCGCACCTTTCCAAACCAGAAACTCTGGATGACCAGTGAGGTCCGGCAGCTGCTGAAAGTCCGGGATACAGCGTTCAAGTCAGGTCACTGTGAGGCCTAAAGCGCAGCCAGATCCAACCTCAAAAAGGGCATCAGAACAGCCAAACATAAATGTTCTCTACGAATAGAGGACCACTTTCACAATAACTCTGATCCCCGGTGAATGTGGCAAGGCATTGAGTCTGTCATAGACTACAAAAGCTCTAATTGCGGTCCCACTGTCCATGATGCCTCCCTGCCAGACAAGCTAAATCATTTCTATGCCCGCTTCGACAAGAACAATGCTGACCCAGCCACAAAAATCCCCAGCCACCCAGAAAACCAGGTGCTCACTCTATCAGTCGCAGAGGTCAGAGAGTCACTGCGCAGAGTGAACACACGGAAGGCTGCCGGACCGGACAGCATACCGGGTCGGGTCCTCCGGGAATGTGCCGACCAGATAGCTGAGGTCTTCACACCTGTATTTAACCTCTCACTGTCCCAATCAATAGTCCCGGCATGCTTTAAGACCACCTCTATCATTCCTGTCTCCAAGAAACCAACATCCACATGTCTAAATGACTACCGACCCATAGCACTCACCCCCATTGCCATGAAGTGCTTTGAGAGACTGGTTCTGGCTCACATCAAAAACACTATCCCCCCAGTATTCGACCCACATCAGTTTGCCTACCGTCCCAAAAGGTCTACTGAGGATGCCATTGGCACTGCCCTGCACGTTGCCCTGACCCACCTTGAACTTAACAACACATACATCCGGATGCTGTTTATAGATTACAGCTCTGCCTTCAACACTATCATCCCCGCCAAACTAACCACCAAACCCCTCTCCCTTGGTCTCAACCCCTCCCTCTGTAACTGGATCCTGGACTTCCTGACCAACAGACCTCAGTCTGTTAGGTTAGGTGAGCACTCCTCCTCCACCCTGACCCTCAGCACAGGTGCCCCTCAAGGCTGTGTTCTGAGCCCCCTCCTTTTCTCCCTCTTTACCCACGACTGCCTGCCAACTCACCCTTCAAATTTTATAGTTAAGCTTGCAGATGAAACCACAGTCATTGGCCGTATCACCAACAATGACGAGATGGCCTACAGAGATGAGATTGAGCACCTCACACCATGGTGTACTACCAACAATCTTGTCCTTAATGTGCAGAAGACAAAGGAGCTGATTGTGGACTTCAGGAGGTCTAGAAGCTGCAGCCACTCCCCCATACATATCAATGGGGTGGAAGTGGAGCGTGTTCCCAGCTTTAAATTCCTTGGAGTCCACATCAGCGATGACCTTTTGTGGACACCAAACACCCAGGCCCTTGTGAAAAAGGCCCAACAATGCCTGCATTTCCTGAGGAGGCTGAGGAGCGCCTGTCTACCCCCCAAAATTGTCACCAACTTCTACCACTGCACCATAGAGAGCATCCTGACCATCTGCATCTCAGTGTGGTATGGCAACTGCACCTCAGTAGACCAGAAAGCTCTGCAGCGGATCATCAAGGCAGCCCAGGATATCACCGGTACCCAGCTCCCAGCCATAAAAGACATTTATCACAAACGCTGCCTTCGAAGGAGTCTGAGCATCAGCAGAGATCCCACCCACCCCAACCATGGACTGTTCTCCCCCCTGCACTCTGGGAGGCGCTACAGGAGCCTCAGAGCCCGCACTACCAGGCTCAAAAACAGCTTCTTTCCACAAGCTGTTGCCCACCTGAACCTGGCTACCCACTGAATGTCTTTAGATATTTTTAAATATTTTGCACTCCAGCTCTTTTTTAACTTATTTTTAGCCTTTGGTCTTCATGTATTGTATTTGCTGTGTTTGTCTGTGTCTGTCTTGCACTGTTTGATGAAGCCACAGCCCTCATTTCATTTTTAACATGTGCCTGCAAATTGTTTTTAATGACAATAAATTGAATTGAATTGAATTGAATTGAATTGAATTGAATTGAATAATATCATCAAAAGATCCAGAGAATCCAGAGAAATCTCTGCACATAAGTGTCAAGGCCGAAAACCAACACTGAATGCCCGTGACCTTCGATCCCTTAGGTGGCACTGCATTAAAAACCGACATCATTCTGTAAAGGATATTACCATGTGGGCTCAGGAACACTTTGGAAAACCATCGTCAGTTAACACAGTTCATCGCTACATCTACAAGTGCAAGTTAAAACTCTACCATGCAAAGTGAAAGTCATATATCAACAACACCCAGAAACGGGTGCTTCTCTGGGCCCGAGCTCATCTGAGATGGACTGACACAAAGTGGAAAAGTGTGCTGTGGTCTGACGAGTTCACATTTCAAATTGTTTTTGGAAATCATGGACGTCTAGTCCTCCGGGCTAAAGAGGAAAAGGACCATCCAGATTGTTATCAGCGCAAAGTTCAAAAGCCAGCATCTGTGATGGTATGGAGGGTGTTAGTGCCCATGGCATGGGTAACTTGCACATCTGTGAAGGCACCGTTAATGCTGAAAGGTACATACAGGTTTTGGAGCAATATATGCTGCCATCCAAGCGACGTCTTTTTCAGGGTCGTCCCTGCTTATTTCAGCAAGACATTGCCAGGCCCCATTCTGCACGTGTTACAACAGCGTGGCTTCATAGTGAAAGAGTGCGGGTACTAGACTGGCCTGCCTGCAGTCCAGACCTGTCTCCCATTGAAATTGTGTGGTGCATTATGAAGCACAAAATACGACAATGGAGACGCCGGACTGTTCAGCAACTGAAGTCGTACATCAAGCAAGAATGGGAAAGAATTCCACCTACAAAGCTTCAACAATTAGTGTCCTCAGTTCCGAAATGTTAACTGAGTGTTGTTAAAAGGAAATGTGATGTAACACGGTGGTAAACATGCCGCTGTCCCAGCTTTTTTGGAACGTGTTGCAGGCATCAAATTCAAAAGTTAATATTTGAAAAAAAACAATAAAGTTTATCAGTTTGAACATTAAATATCTTGTCTTTATTGTGTATTCAGTTGAATATAGGTCGAAAAGGATTTACAAATCATTGTATTCTGTTTTTATTTACGTTTTACACAACTTCCCAACTTCATTGGAATTGGGGTTTGTAAAAGAAGACAGCACAGTTTATCGTAAAGGGGTTTCCTCTCTTCTTGAAGAGTATGTTTCAAACTTTAACTGTATTGATGACGTTATGGTGGTTTGAATGTTGGCACTATGACTGGTAGAGGGAGAGAGCTGGCTGATATGATGGAAAGAAGAAAGGTAGGCATACTGTATGTGCAAGAGACTAGGTGGAAGGGGAGTAAGTCCAGAAGTATCGGAAGTGGGTTCAAACTCTTCTACCATGGTGTGAATGGGAAGAGAAATGGGGTAGGGGTAATTCTGAAGGAAGAGTATGTCAAGAGTGTGCTGGAGGTGAAGAGAAAGTCAGACAGAGTGATGAGTATGAAGCTGGAAACTGAAGGTGTATTGCTGAATGTTATCAGTGCATATGACCTGCAAGTTTGGTGTGAGATGGAAGAGAAAGAAAATGCTGGAGGGAGTTGGATGACGTGGTGGAGAATGTACCCATGGAGGAGAGACTGGTGACTGGAGTGGACTTCAATGGACATGTTGGTGAAGGGAACCGAGGTGACGAGGAGGTATGGTGTCAAGGGGAGAAATTTAGAAGGACAGGTGGTGGTGGATATTGTGAAAAGGATGGAAATGGCTGTGGTGAATACATATTTCAAGAAGAGGGAGGAACACAGGGTGATGTACAAGAGTGGAGGAAAATGCACACAGGTGGACTATATCTTATGTAGAAGGCACGATCTGAAAGGGATTGAAGAGTGCAAGGTGGTGACAGGGGAGAACGTAGCTAGGCAGCATCGGATGGTAGTCTGTAGGATGACTTTGGAGACCAAGAAGAGGAAGCAAGTGAAGGCAGAGCCGAAAATCAAAAGGTGAAAGCTGAAGAAGGAAGACTGTTGTGTGGAGTTCAGGGAGGAGTTAAGACAGGTGCTGGGTGGTAGTGAAGAGTTGCCGTATGGCTGGGCAGGCACTGCAGAAATAGTGAGGGAGACAGCTAGGAAGGCACTTGTTGTGTCATCAGGACAGAGGAAGGAAGACAAGGTGACATGTGGTGGAATGAGGAAGTACAGCAAAGTATACGGAGGAAGAGGTTGGCAAAGAAGAAGTGGGTTAATCAGAGAGATGAAGAAAGTAGACAGGAGTACAAGGAGATGCAACGTAATGCGAAGAGAGAGGTGGCAAAGCCAAAGGAAAAGGCGTATGGTGAGTTGTATGACAGATTAGACACTAAGGAAGGAGAAAAGGACTTGTACCGATTAGCTAAACAGAGGGACCGAGCTGGGAAGGATGTTCAGCAAGTTAGGGTGATCAAGGATAGAGATGGAAATGTGCTGACAAGCGAGGAGAGTAGGCTGAGAAGGTGGAAGGAGTACTTTGAGGGGCTGATGAATGAAGAAAATGAGAGAGAAAAGGTTGGATGATGGGGGGATAGTGAATCAGGAAGAGCAGTGGATTAGCAAGGAGAAAGGGAGGGAAGCTATGAAGAGGGTGAAGAGTGGAAAGGCAGTTGGTCCTGGTGACATACGTGTGGAGACATGGAGATGTTTAGGAGAGCTGGCAGTGGGGTTTTTAATTAGACTGTTTAACACAATCTTGGAAAGCGAGAGGATACCTGAGGACTGGAGAAGAATATACTGGTACCGATTTTCAAGAACAAGGGTAATGTGCAGAACTGTAGCAACAATAGTGGTATAAAGTTGATCAGCCACAGCATGAAGATATGGGAAAGAGTAATAGAAGCTAAGTTAAGAGGAGAGCTGATGATTAGCGAGCAAGAGTATGGTTTCATGCCATGAAAGAGCACCACAGATGTGATGTTTGCTTTGAGAATGTTGAGTGAGAAATATAGAGAAGGCCAGAAGGTGTGTCTTTGTAGATTTAAAGAAAGCATATGACAGCGTGCTGAGACAGGAAGTGTGGTATTGTATGAGGAAGTCGGGAGTTGTATGTAGGAGTGGTGCAGGATATGTATGAGGGAAGTGTGACAATGGTGAGGTGTGCAGCTGGAATGACAGACGGGTTCAAGGTGGAGGTGGGATTACATCAAGGATCGGCTCTGAGCCCTTTCTTGTTTGCAATGGTGATGGACAGGTTGACGGACGAGATCAGGCAGGAGTCTCTGTGGACGATGATGTTTGCGGATGACATTGTGATCTGTAGTGAGAGTAGGGCCCAGGTTGAGGAGAGCCTGGAGAGGTAGAGGTATGGTACTTTTACAATACTGCAATACCCCCCCCCCCCAGAATTTTACAATACCTTCCCGAATTCACTACAATACTGCAACGAATTCGGGGGGCAGTCCAGCCGGGACGCGAACTCGTGTATTCTGCACCGCGGGTGACAACGTTAACCAAGCCTATTCATCCGCGATCGTTACATTGCCTCCATTCTTCTGGAAAGGCATCCCCGGCCGGACCGTCAACGCCGGGGCCGCGAACTCGTGTATTCCGCACCGCGGGCGACAACGTTAACCAGTCGACTAAAGGGTCCGGCCCGTTAGCCAAGGGCTACTGAGCCTGTTCATCCGTGATCGTTACAATACCGTGGCAAACGTAGAAGTAACGACAAAGGTAACTTTTCAGTCTCCTTTATTGAGCACACGCAGAGACAAGAACTTAAGAGAAATGTGACACAATACGTAGGGGTCATCTACCTGAACAACAAAGTTGATCAGGGTTTCAGTACCAAAGTTACACAACACAACAGAATGACAACTACAATTACACCACACCAAATAGTAATCACATGAACGCATAAAACACTTACAACACATTTAATAACCACTGACAATCTGAACGTTGTGCCTGATGGGTAAAACAGGACGGCACAATTCTGACGGGGTAGCCGCCTCTTTGCTACAGTACGTTTCTCCGGGTTCCTTGCCAGGCTTCCGAAAAACGCCCTCTGGTCCAAGGTTCTATCGCTCGTTCGTCCTGTATGTAGGGGTACACCTTGAAAAAAGTTATCTTCGACTGCCCTCTGGCTCATTATCCTCCTCTTTTCCCTCCTGCTCGTCATGTTTGCTAGTAGCAGGTGCTGCCACTCTTGTGCTAGCTAGCTGCTACTGTGCTGTGCTGTGCTGTGCCCTTCCTTGTTGGTCTTCCGAAATGACCATGGCTTTCTTAGGGTTCGGCTGACCTGCTGGTCTGAACAAACTAAACACATCTGACTGTCTTTTTGACATTTTTTAATCAATGGCTTTTGATAGAGCAGGTGGCTAGTTGTTGTGAGTCTAATGTCGCGGTAATGTTAGCGCCTGTGACATTTACCTTGAATGATGAGCCGCTCACCACCATAGCCATATAGTGGGCGAGTGGAGGGCTGCAATGCACTCTGAATTCCCAGTCTTCTGAAAGCTTGTGTGGGAATGACATTAGCTGAGGACCCAGTGTCTACTTTAAAACTGAGTGTGCTTTTGTTTGGACCTACTTGCATATCAGCGAAAACTTGATCCGTATTTTTACTGTCTTTACCTTGTGTCAATGCGTCGATGAACAGTTCTTCATTGTCTGAGCATCTGTCAGACTCATTTTCCTCCACAGTGTGTACGCCTTTTCCTGGTCTGGAGAGACACACTTTAGCGAAATGGTTCCATTTGCTGCAGCTGTTGCATTGCTTGCCTTTTGCTGGGCAGGTTGCGTTTCCACTGTGAGTCTTGTTCCCACAGTATTTGCATCCTTTACTGCGGTTGTTGTCTCTCGCTCTCCATGAGGCATTGTCTGACGCTGCGCGCCATTTTGTGTCGTCCTCGCGCCTTTTCCAATGCTTCTTCTTTGTTGCATCCCGACCGATTGCATGCACAGCCTGTTCGCGCGTGCCCGTGCTGGTGCTAGCAATGGTTTTGAGCTGTGCTTGTGATGATTCATGAGACCTAGCAACGTCTATTGCTTTTTCCAATGTTAGCTCGGAACCGATGTTCAGTAGTTTTTCTCTCACTCTCGGTGAATGAACTCCGAAAACGATACGGTCTCTGATCTCCTCTTCACTCTCTCTATAATTACAGTCCTTCACAAGCAGTCTCAAAGCAGTCACAAACAGTTCGAAAGGCTCGCTAGCTGCCTGTGCCCTTCCATGGAATTTATGGCGCGCGAAGATCACATTTGCTTTGGGTTTTACATACCGTTCAAAACGACCGTAGTATGTTTCCAACAACTTCCCCTCCGCTTCTGAGAGCGTCCATGTATTGTAAATGTCCCGTCCATTTTCTCCTACCCAAATCAGTAGGTAGCTGCATTTTTCTTCCTCCTATTTCCTCTTTAAAGGTCCAGAAAACATCAATTCGACGTGCAGTTTAAACTTGCGCCATGCTTCGGGCAGACTGCTAGCTTCCCAGTCCATGCGGGGTGCAGGAACTCCAGCGACGTCCATTCTGACTTTTCTGTTTCTTCTTTCTTCTCCTTTTCACGCTTTCACTCTGACACCATGTCTGACTTTCTGTCAGTTTGGAGGAATCCGACGACGACTTTATAATTCAGTGTCTTTATTTCAACGGTGACGGCTACAATCATACAGTAGCTAGCTCCACAGTAGTGACTCGTCTGAGTGCTAAACATAGACTGACGATTATGTGGTTCCCCTGCGTCCTCATGCGTCAGATGGACCAATCAGCTTGCAGCTAACTTAACAGCCAATAGGAGTGCTTGTATCACATCAGATGGACCAATCAGCTTGCAGCTAACTTAACAGCCAATAGGAGTGCTTGTATCACATCCTTATAGCCAAATGGGCTATTATATTCTAGAGAATATTACACTTCCATACGCCCGCTTTTAAGCCAGAAGGTGCCGGTCGGATTGTATCCAAACTCCGGTTGCTCGTGCAAATCCATCCTCACCAAAACGTAAGAAGCAGCCTAGCTTAGAACCCAAACACGATACATATGTTTTATGTCCGCTACGTTTCATCATCCAGTTGATTCAGCGGCAGCTGTAAAGAGCGTACAGCCCATTCAAAAATTGAGCTTTATTTCTGATTATTGCGTTTTCCGCATCATCGAAACATAACCTTTTATGAGAAAATCTCAATGCATCTAAGAATCAATCCCCCCACCCCACCCCACCCCTATAGGACAGTTACAAGTACCTGGCTATTCCACGGTCAAATGGAAACCACGGGGAGGCAGCAAGGAGGTCAGCTACAGACAAATACCTCCATAGAGTGAGGCAGGTCCTGAAGAGCCACCTCAATAGGAAGAATATGATCCAAGCCATCAACATACACTCACTGGCCACTTTATTAGGTACACCTTGCTAGTACCGGGTTGGACCCCCTTTTGCCTTCAGAACTGCCTTAATCCTTCGTGGCATAGATTCAACAAGGTACTGGAAACATTCCTCAGAGAGTTTGGTCCATATTGACATGATAGCATCACGCAGTTGCTGCAGATTTGTCGGCTGCACATCCATGATGCGAATCTCCCGGTCCACCACATCCCAAAGGTGTTCTATTGGATTGAAATCTGGTGACTGTGGAGGCCATTTGAGTACAGTGAACTCATTGTCATGTTCAAGAAACCAGTCTGAGATGATTCGAGCTTTATGACATGGCGCGTTATCCTGCTGGAAGTAGCCATCAGAAGATGGGAACACTGTGGTCATAAAGGGATGGACATGGTCAGCAACAATACTCAGGTAGGCTGTGGCGTTGACACGATGCTCAATTGGTACTAAGGGGCCCAAAGTGTGCCAAGAAAATATCCCCCACACCATTACACCACCACCACCAGCCTGAACCGTTGGTACAAGGCAGGATGGATCCATGCTTTCATGTTGTTGACGCCAAATTCTGACCCTATCATCCGAATGTCGCAGCAGAAATCGAGACTCATCAGACCAGGCAACGTTTTTCCAATCTTCTATTGTCCAATTTTGATGAGCCTGTGCGAATTGTAGCCTCAGTTTCCTGTTCTTAGCTGACAGGAGTGGCACCCGGTGTGGTCTTCTGCTGCTGTAGCCCATCTGCCTCAAGGTTCGACGTGTTGTGCGTTCAGAGATGCTCTTCTGCATACCTCGGTTGTAATGAGTGGCTATTTGAGTTACTGTTGCCTTTCTATCAGCTCGAACCAGTCTGGCCATTCTCCTCTGACCTCTGGCATCAACAAGGGATTTTCGCCCACAGAACTGCCGCTCACTGGATATTTTCTCTTTTTCGGACCATTCTCTGTAAATCCTAGAGATGGTTGTGCGTGAAAATCCCAGTAGATCAGCAGTTTCTGAAATACTCAGACCAGCCTGTCTGGCACCAACAACCATGCCACGTTCAAAGTCACTTAAATGACCTTTCTTCCCCATTCTGATGCTCGGTTTGAACTGCAGCAGATCGTCTTGACCATGTCTACATGCCTAAATGCATTGAGTTGCTGCCATGTGATTGGCTGATTAGAAATTTGCGTTAACGAGCAGTTGGACAGGTGTGCCTAATAAAGTGGCCGGTGAGTGTATCCGCCCTTCCAGTGATCAGATACCCAGCTGGAATAATAAGCTGATCAAAGGAGTAGATAAAGGCCACATATATCAGGACATGGAAACGCCTCACACTATATGGAGGGTTCCACCTGAAGTCCAGCAGCTTGAGACTGTACGGTAAGCGAAAAGATGGGGGCCGGGAGTTAGTGGGTGTCAGGGCCACTGTGCAGAATGATACAAGGAACATCCATGAGCACATCAAAAAGAGGGGCCCCCAGGATGAACTGCTAAGTGAGTACCTCAGGGGCAGAAGACAGAGAGTGTGGAGGAAGAAGAGAACGTATCATGGAATATCAAGCCCCTCCACGGGATGTACCATCGACAGATAGAAGACGTTAGCTGGTATCAGGAAAAACTAAAATTGGTTAGAAAAGGCTGGACTGAAGGGCAGCACAGAGGCTCTGATCATAGCAGCACAAGAACAGGCACTCAGGACCAGATCGGTTGAGGCAGAGGTCTACCACAACAGACACGTTCCAAGATACAGGCTGTGCAAAGATGACCCTGAGACAGTCCAGCACTTAGTAGCAGGGTGTAAAATGCTAGTTGGGAAAGCATATACTGAAAGGCATAACCAAGTGGCTGGGATAGTGTACAGGAATATCTCTACTGAATACAGACTGGAAGTCCCCAAGTCCAAATGGGAGACACTGCCAAAGGTGGTTGAGAGTGGCAGAGCTAACAGTCTGTGGGACTTCAAGTTCCAGACTAACAAGCAGGTGCTGGCTAACCAACCAGATATTGTGGTGGTCAACAAGGAGCAGAAGACAGCAGTAGTGATCAATGTAGCAATTTCAAGCAACGGCAACATCAGGAAGAAAGAGCATGAGAATCAAGAGAAATACCAAGGGCCGAGGGAAGAACTAGATCGGATATGGAAGGTGAAATCCGCAGTAGTCCCAGTGGTAATAGGAGCACTAGGGGCTGTGACCTCCATAACTGGGAGAGTGGCTTCAACAGATTCCAGGAACACCATCTGAGGTCTCTGTTCAGAAGAGTGCAGTCCTAGGAACAGCTAAGATACTGCGCAGAACCCTCCAACTCCCAGGCCTCTGGTAGAGGACCCAAGCTTGAGGAAGACACAAACCACCTGAAAACGGTGAGAGGGAGATTTTAGGGAGGTTTAGGACTAATTTGTCATTTGTGTAAACTTGGGACCTTTCAGAGCACAAGGGGTTTAATACTTATTATATTCTAGTCTTTATTTACAAAAAGTCAGCTAAACATAACTTATTTTGGCTTTGGGAACATGCTGTTAGAGCTTATGGGTTCACAAGAATAATATTGTTCAGGAACAGATGTGAGTATCTTTTATAATCCAGACATTAGTGATGACTGTCAAGGGGATTGAATACTTCCGCAAGGCAGTGTATGAATATTTGTTACAGGTATATCTTGTAATTTGCGATTCAGTTACTGTGTGGGTCACTCCACAGTTGCAGGGATTATTAAAAATGTATGTGAAGCCATACAGGATAACCTACTACTACTACTTTCGGCTGCTCCCGTTAGGGGTCGCCACAGCAGATTATCCGTTCCCATTTCTTCCTGTCTTCTGCGTCTTCCTCTGTCACGCCAGCTACCTACATGTCCTCCCTCGCCACATCCATAAACCTCTCTTTGGCCTTCCCCTTTTCCTCTTCCCTGGTAGCTCCATATTCAGCATCCTTCTGCCAATATTCCCAGCATCTCTCCTCCACATATGTCCAAACCATCCCAATCTTGTCTCTCCTGCTTTGTCTCCAAATCGTCTAACCTGAGCTGTCCCTCTAATATACTCGTTCCTAATCCTGTCCTTCTTCATCACTCCCAATGAAAATCTCAGCATCATCAACTCTGTCACCTCCAGCTCCACCTCCTTTTCCTCAGTGCCAGTCTCCAAACCTTATATGCCTTTGCCACCTCTACTCCTTTCATTCTCACCATTCCGCTGTTCTCCCTCTCGTGTACGCATATGTATTCCGTCTTGCTCCTGCTGACTTTCATTTCTCTTCTCTCCAGTGCATACATCCACTTCTCCAGGCTCTCCTCAACCTGCACCCTACTCTCACTACAGCTCACAATGTCATCTGCAAACATCCCTTATCTTGTCCGTCAACCTGTCCATCACCATTGCAAACAAGAAAGGGCTCAGAGTCGATCCTTGATGTAATCCCACCTCCACCTTGAACCCATGTTATTCCTACTGTACACCTCACCACTGTCATACTGCCTTCATACATATCCTGCACCTCTCCTACATACTTCTCTGCCACTCCTGACTTCCTCATACAATACCATTACATTACATTACAGTCATTTAGCTGACACTTTTATCCAAAGCGACTTACCATAAGTGCATTTAGGAAATCGGGAGAACTACTAGTCACCAGAGGTCATAAGTGCATCTTCTCTCTAAACAAGCATCTAAGAGCAAAACCAGTGCTAAAGTAAAAGCGCAAGAAAGAGATTTTTTTTTAATGAGTGAATACAGTAAGTACTAAGAGCAAGTAACAGGGTAGTAGTTTTTGAAGAGGTGAGTTTTCAACCTGCGCCGAAAGATGGGCAGCGACTCCGCTGTCCTGACATCAGTGGGGAGTTCATTCCACCACTGTAGGGCCAGGACAGAAAAGAGCCATGACCGGGTCGATCGGCAGCAGGAGCCTCTGAGCAACAGGGCAACCAGGCGCCCCGAGGTAGCAGAGCAAAGTGGCCGGGCGGGAGTGCAGGGCTTGACCATGGCCTGGAGATAGGAAGGAGCTGTTCCTTTCACTGCCCTGTAGGCTAGCACCAGAGTCTTAAAACTGGATGTGAGCAGCTACTGGGAGCCAGTGTAGGGACATGAGAAGGGGAGTTGTGTGAGAGAACTTAGGGCAACCACGAGCTGCAGCTTTCTGAACAAGCTCCAGAGGTCTGATGGCCAACGCCAGGGTGCCAGCAAGGAGGGAGGTGCCGTAGTCCAGCCGGGAGATGACCAGAGCCTGGATGAGCACCTGTGCCGTCTCGTCAGTGAGGACTGGGTGAATCCTCCTGATGTTATAGAGGAGATAGATATCTGCAGGAGCGAGCAACTCATGCAACGTTTGCAGCAAATGACAGTTGGTCGTCCAGGATCACACCCAGATTCCTCGCAGTCCGAGTTGGCATCACCACGGTGTTGTCAATGGTGATGGCCAGGTCTCGGTGCGGGCAACCTTTCCCTGAGAGGAACATCAGCTCTGTCATGTCCAGATTGAGCTTCAGGTGGTGTGTCACCATCCACTGCGAGATGCCAGTCAAGCATGCAGCAATGCGTGTCTGTATTTGTGTGTCAAAGGGAGGGGAGGACAAGATCAGCTGGGTGTCATCGGCATAACAATGGTAAGAGAAGACATGCGAGCGAATAACAGAACCCAGGGATGTCGTGTACAGGGAGAACAGGAGAGGACCCAGAACTAAACCTTGTGGAACGCCTGTAGTCAGTCTGCGAGGCTCCGACACAGATCCCCTCCATGTCACCTGATAGGAACGACCCGTCAGATAGGATGCAAACATTGAGAGTGCAGGTGACACCAAGCACTTCGAGGGTAAAGAGGAGGATCTGGTGGTTCACTGTGTCGAATGCAGCTGACAGGTCCAGGAGTATCAGGACAGAGGAGAGAGAGTTTGCTCTCACAGAGTGCAGCGATTCTGTCACTGCAAGGAGGGCGGTCTCTATCGAGTGACCCACCTTGAACCCAGACTGGTTGGGGTCCAGGAGGTTGTTCTGGTGGAGGCAGGGTCCGAAATTAACTTTTTGGCTTACCGGCCAAGGGGACTGGTAGATGAAAAAAATCTACCGGCCAAGCATATTTTTTACCGGCCAAAATAATTAGTAGCCCTTTTTGTGAAATACATACGTTTTCAGTACATATCAATGAGAGAATAAGGTATTGTGTTGTCTGTGAAAGTTCTCATTCATCCAGGTCATGGTTTGAAAGAGGGGTGAAGGAAGCCATCTATGTGAAACTGGAAAAACCATCCCTCAACAGAGGAGGAGGTCTGCGACACCACCTATCTCCCACTTACCATGCCGTCCTTTCATCTCTACCCAGGAGACTCAAGAAGCTTAGCCTCCAAGAAAAACAGTCAGTCACTAACGGCTCCAACGACTCATGACCACTGAATGGAGCACTAACGAAGTCGAAACTAACACCCCCAACGACTGTCGCTGCTTAACATCGGATCACAAAGAGCCACGCATATCAATACCTCTGATAATGACGGGCGTTGCTACACATCGGAACACAAAGAGCCATGGACATCAATAGCTCTGATAACGACTCCAAAGAGGATAAATATTTGAGTTTCATCACCAGCCAGTCAGACTAGCTTGGTCTAGTCAGAAAGGCACGAACTGATGAAGCCTCTTGGATGAGAGGCGAAACGTCTTCACGGATATATACCAAGTCCAGTTGCACCGATTCAATTCCTTTGGATAAGGTATTGTGTTGAATAAAAGCTTTTAAAAATGTGACAAGAGCAGATCTGAAGCAAAAATATTTTTATGTAAAATTAGTCAATTGTTAAAAGATAAAATGTTACAAGTATGATTTCGTGTTTTATTTGCAGTATTATTATAACTACTCGAGTGCTCCACATGCCCATCCCTAGTCTCAGACTACTTCTCACTCTACAGCAGCGACTCTCGAGTGCTCCACATGCCCATCCCTAGTCCCAGACTACTTCTCACTCTACAGCAGCCACTCTGTTTGCACCATCCATGAAGTCTGGCCTCCTGCTCCTGACAGAGACTTGGTGCCACAGATCAACAGCACTGGTTGGGTCATACTCCCTGATCTCAGGAGATGACAGCTGCACCATCAGTAGATCTGAGAGTGTGTCTGAGTTGAGGTTGGACCGCCAATCAGTTTTAAGCTGTTCCATGGTGTTGAAGCTAGAACACAACTAACGTTAGTGCAAGCTAGGTGTCACATATTAGTAGGGTTACCAACAATCTATCCCAGGAAAACGCGACAGGAGGGATGGGAGGGCGGAGGCAATCAAGAAAAAATTGCCAGAGTAACAGCCTACATGACGCTTTGTATAGGTAGCCCAGAGCCTTATGTAATAATAATAATAATAATAATAAGGTCCATAAAAGTTCAACCCCTCCTCCACGTGGCACGGACCGGGCAACGCAAGTATGGCAAGCCAGCAATACAAGCGCCCAAAGGGGCTCTGACAAAAACAAAAGCACCGAGTCTCCAAAAGTACCGGGCTGGCATCCGGCGGGGGTTAGCTTGCCTCGTCGGCAAGAGAGGCTCTTTAACCTTGGTCGGTAACTCTCCTAGAGCTGGTATCTCGAAAAATACTGGTGGTTGTGCAACCTAAAATTCACTAAAACATTTATTATGGAAACTCCATAAACTCAATCTGGAGCTCAATCTGGACAAGACAGAGCTGATGTTCCTCCCGCGGAAAGGTTGCCCACACCGAGACCTGGTCATCACCATTGACAACACCGTGGTGACGCCAAATCGGACTACGAGGAATCCGGGTGTGATCCTGGACGACCAACTGTCGTTTGCTGAAAACATTGCATCGGTTGCTCGCTCCTGCAGATTTCTCCTCTATAACATCAGGAGGAGTCGCCCATTCCTCACCGACGAGATGGCACAGGTGCTCATCCCGGCTCTGGTCATCTCCCGGCTGGACTACGGCAACTTCCTCCTTGCTGGCGCCCCGGCGTCGGCCATCAGACCTCTGGAGCTTGTTCAGAAAGCTGCAGCTCGTGTGGCGTTCAACCGCCCTAAGTTCTCCCACACAACTCCCCTTCTCATGTCCCTACACTGGCTCCTAGTAGCTGCTCGCATCCAGTTTAAGACTCTGGTGCTAGCCTACAGGGCAGGGAAAGGAACAGCTCCTTCCTATCTCCAGGCCATGGTCAAGCCCTACCCCCCGCTCGACCACTTCGCTCTGCCGCCTCGGGGCGCCTGGTTGCCCCATCGCTCAGAGGCCCTTGCTGCCGATCGATCCGGTCATGGCTCTTTTCTGTCCTGGCCCCACAGTGGTGGAATGAACTCCCCACTGATGTCAGGACAACGGAGTCACTTTCCATCTTTCGGCGCAGGTTGAAAACGCACCTCTTTAAGAACTACTACCCTGTTACTTGCTCTTAGCACTTATTGTATTCACTCATTAAAAAAAAATCTCTTTCTTGCACTTTTACTTTAGCACTGGTTTTGCTCTTAGATGCTTGTTTAGATGCACTTATGACCTCTGGTGACTAGTAGTTCTCCTGATTTCCTACGTGAAATCCACTTATTGTAAGTCGCTTTGGATAAAAGCGTCGGCTAAATGACTGTAATGTAATGTAATGTAACTCGTATTACCAGATATTAATACCGCATCGGTCGTCGTTTGGGTTACCAAGGACCGCGATCTTCAGTGAGGAACTAGGCTGAAAAGTGTGCTACTGGAACAAACTATACCCAAAATGCACCCGAGGATCACCACACCAAGGACATTCCTCAAACAGGCCCCCATGGTGCACCATCTCAAAATCCCACTAAAGCCAGTCGACAGAAATTGTCTGCTTCCTTCAACCCAAAAACATCGGTAATTCAAAGAACCTATGACATCTGGCGTGCCAATAACCCCACAAACAGGCTAAATCTAGACGACAACAAACTTGCAAATGTCCGCCGTGATATCGTCAATAAGAAAAGACTAACCGAAATTGAGCTGCAAGCCATCCAAGCAGGAGTGAAGCAGAGAGATGAGAATGTAAAACCTGATGAGAGGGATACAAACGCAGATCCAGAGGAGCAAAATGAAGATAAGAATCACAAAAATGAGAGAACTGATAAGCCAGGTGACCAAAAACCACCGAACAAAGATACACAAGATGAGAAAGTGAGCGCAATGAAAAAAAGCATCCTTAGAAAATATGAAATAGCCAAAGAAACCCTAATAGGCCAGAGACCACCAATTCCAAAGATAAAAAGTGATCAGCACTCAAAATCATCCATAGAAACAGTAAACAAAGCCATCAACCAGATAAAAGACCAACTCCCAGGAGTGCTGTCCCTCACAGACATTAACCACCTTGTCTATGCAACTGCCACTGCCATCACTGAATCACTGGACATCAAACAAAAGAGGAAGAATAGACCAAGAAACGATAACCACCCAAAATGGGAAAAAAATTGAAAGTGAAATACACAAAATTAGGGGAGACATAGCTACACTAAATGAGATTAAAAACGAGAAACCTGTCAAAGAAAAATGAAAAAGAGCACTAATCAGGAAGCACAAAATTAAACAGAAAGAGCAAATAGTAACAGCCATAGAAAAATTGAAACAACAACTACAAGCAGAAGCCCAACGAGTGGAAAGGTTCCATAAGAGAAACAAGTTCTTCCGACAGAACAAAACTTACAAAGAAAACGCAAAGAAATTCTATAGAGAACTAGGGAAAAGGTCCATTGAGGTAAAAAAAACCCTAAAATTGATGAAGTAGAGAACTTCTGGAGCAACATCTGGGAAAAACAAAAGAATTACAAAAAAAAAACGCTGAATGGATAGGCCAAATAGAAACAGAGAACATCCAAACCAACCAACAAGAATGGCCACAAATAACCCTAGAAGAAACAAAAACAGCAATACAGAAGTCCAGTAACTGGAAAGTCCCTGGTAATGACGGGATGGCGAACTTCGGGATCAAGAACTTACCAGCTTTACACCAAAATCTGACAAACGCCTACAATGGATGCATCAGCAACCCATAAACCTGCCCTGAATGGCTCACAACTGGTACCACCTACCTACTTTCCAAAACAGACCACACCAAAAACCCTCAAAACTATCATCCCATCACACGTCTCCCTACAACCTGCAAGATCTCAACATCCACCATCTCCGGGAGAGTTTACAAATACCTGGAAGAAAACAACCTACTTCCCATAGAACAAAAAGGGTGTCGAAAAAAGAGGTATGGCTGCAAAGACAGCTTGTAATAAACAAGGCCATCATTAAGTAAAAACGAGGAAGAAAAATCTGACAGCAGCCTGGATAGAAAATAAGAAGGTGTTTGACTCTGTACCCCATGACTGGAAACTAAAATGTCTTAACATCTACAAAATATCATCAATCCTTATCCAATTCCTAACAGCAAATATGGACCAGTGGAAAACAACCCTTGTTCTAAAATACACAGACGGGATGCTACATTAAAGGCAGATCAACATCAATAGTGGCACGCTATTGCCGCTATTAATGAAAGGCACTATCCATCAAATAGACTTCTGCCTCATTCTAACCCTAGGCCCAAGGAATGGGCCCGGTTATTATTGTAACCTATTTTTCTGGACTTAGCCTGTTAGTGATTTTAAGTTCCTGTTATAAGCTGTTGCCACAGTATATGCCTTGAGCTCTTATTTTGAAGGCTGAAGAGAGAGGGGAAGATCTGTACGCAGTGTTGTTGCTGTGGAGTTCTGTTGGGGGAAGAATCCAAATAAAGTGGTCCTCGTGTGAAAGTGGAACCTCCGTATTTGTTATTTTATAGTTTCATACAGTATAGGCGACATCTACAAACCCTCGGTTATATTGGTGGCAGCGGTGGGATCTGGAAGTGTGCAGATCCTCAGAAGTCTCTTCGGAGCGCGGGAATAACAAAGCGCGAGGGCGCGCTTCCGGGGAGGGTGACGACTGTAAACTACTAATAAGACACGTTAGGCGACATCACTAACCGCTCGGCTAAAGGGTCAGACCCGTTAGCTAGGGACTAACGTGTCCTATTAGTAGTTTACAGTCGTCACCCTCCCCGGAAGCGCGCCCTCGAACTTTGTTATTCTCGCGCTCCGAAGAGACTTCTGAAGATCTGCACACTTCCGCATCCCACCGCTGCCACCAATGTAACCGGTTATTTTCTTGCCCGGTGCGGGATTCGATACGGGGTGTACTGCAGCACAAGGCGACATCACTAACCGCTCGGCTAAAGGGTCAGACCCGTTAGTTAGGGACTAACGTGTCTTATTAGTAGTTTACATTATGTTGTATTATGGCAAGAAGTTAAAGAAAATTTATATAATAATAATAATAGTAATAATAAAAAGCTTTATTTGTATAGAACATTTCATACAATGTAGCCCAAGGTGATTTTACATTTCAACACAGAAGATACTATAGTAGGCTAAAGCTATAGAGTAAACATATATCAGTTAAAAATATATCCATAATAATAACAATAATAATAACTTTACTACGGAGTACTTTTTGCTGTTAACCTTATTGTTACAGTCAATGCTGTTTTAGCTCAGTCCGTGTTTAACTGTATGATGTTATGCTCGCGCACCAGAACCTGACCCGTGTGGCGAAACCCAAGACAGACAGACACGAGATGACTTCTAAATCTACAAAGGGGGGTTTTATTGTGGGAGGGAAATGTATGGTGAAAAAAGGCGTTCTGTTAGTGAGATGTGTGAATAAACTATGTGTGGTGTCCCGTGGTTTGCGTGTATAACTATGTGTGAGTGTTTTTAGCCAATGTGTGGTGCGGTATGTAAATGACCAGGAGGTGTTGAGGAAATGTGCGTGCACCTGGCGAGAAAGTCCAGTCCGTGATCCAAGAGGGGTTGTCCGAGAAAGTCCAGGTCCGAGATCCGGGAAGTCGAGTCCGAAAGGAGGGGTCCAGATAGAGGGACAAGGGGGGAGATTGCAGGAGAGGTCCGGGGAGAAAACGTGAAGGTCGCTGGGGACGAGGGAGACGCGGGGAGCCGTGGAAATCGCGGAGGGAGAGTCGCAGGGTTCAGTACGTCGAAGCACAGAGAGACGTTCTGGGAGGCTTCTTGTAGAAGGCTGCCTGGTTGCCGCAGGTGTGCCTGATGGATGATGGCAAACACCTGGTGCAGTGCAGCGCTCGTCTCCTCAGAGAGCGAGCCGAGCGCTCGGATGTTTCCGGCACGTCCGAGCTGGGGGAGTGGCTTGAACGTGCCGGGGAGGCAGCTCGGGGCGGTGTAACCACAACAGGACCCCCCCTCCTACGGGAGACACCGGGCGACCGTCCGATGGCGTTGGGGTGGGCCCGATAGAACTCCTCCAGGAGTGCGGGGTCGGCCAGGTAGGACCGGGGAACCCAGCTGCGGTCCTCGGGCCCATAGCCAACCCAGTCCACCAGGTATTGGTACCCACGCCCCCGGCGGCGTACGGCGAGCAGCTGGTCGACATCCCAGACCATGTCACCACCGTCGAGGACCCTGGGGGGTGGAGAAGCTTGGACAGGGGGAGACAGGGGGCTGGTGGCTACCGGTTTGAGGCGCGAGACATGGAGACGGGATGGATCTTGAGTGAGGTAGGGAGATGGGGACGCACCGCCGAAGGGTTGACGATGCGGTCGATGGTGTAGGGACCGACGTAGCGGGGAGCTGGCTTCCGGTTGAGGGTAGGGAGGGGCAGGTCCCGGGCCAGGAGCCATACCCTCTGGCCAGGTCGATAAGCTGGGGCCGGCACTCTCCGCCGGTTGGCGCTGCGCCGGGCCCGCTCTGTAGCTCGCAACACAGCGGCCCGGAGATGGGCCCTCGTGGACGGGACCACCACCTCCAACTCCTGATGGGGGAACAGAGGGGGTTGATAGCCCAGGGAACACTCGAAGGGGGACAAACCGGTAGCCGAACTCTCCATGGAGTTGAGCGAGTACTCCACCCAGGGCAGGTACTTGCTCCAGGAGGCGGGGTTGCTGGTGGTAACACAACGCAAAGCCGCCTCCAGGGCTTGATTGGCCCGCTCTGCCTGCCCATTGGTCTGGGGGTGATACCCGGAGGAGAGGCTGACCGTGGCCCCAATCCCCTTACAGAAGGCCTGCCATACCTTCGAAGTGAACTGGGGACCACGGTCAGAGACAATGTCCAGGGGAATCCCATGGGGTCGGACGACGTGGGAGTTTGGTGAGGGCAACAAAGTGGACGGCCTTGGAAAACCGGTCGACAATGGTCAGAATGGTGTCATTGCCTTGGGACACGGGGAGGCCAGTTACAAAGTCCAAGGCAATGTGGGACCAAGGTCGGCCGGGGACAGGAAGGGGGCGCAGGAGACCTGCTGGAGGGCGATGGAGAGCCTTGCTGCGGGGGCAGGTGGTGCAGGCTGCCACGAACTCTCTGGTGTCTGCCTCCATGGTGGGCCACCAGAAACCCCTGCGGATGAAGGCCGCCGTTCGGTAGACACCGGGGTGGCAGGCAAGATAGCTGGAGTGGCCCCACTCCAGCACCTGGGGCCGGACAGAGGGAGGCACAAATAGCCGGTTCCGGGGTCCATTGCCTGGGTCGGGCTGGGCGCGCTGGGCCCTTCTCACCATTGATTCGATGGCCCAGGTGACGACACCCACCACCCGGGCCGGGGGAAGGATGGTGTCTGGGGCGTCAGGGGACCCCTCGGGAAACAGACGGGAGAGGGCGTCTGCCCTGACGTTCTTGGTGCCCGGGCGCTAAGTGAGGGTGAATTCGAACCGGCTGAAGAAGAGAGCCCAGCGCGCCTGCCTGGGGTTGAGCCTCTTAGCTGTCCGTACGTAGGTCAGGTTCTTGTGATCGGACCATACGATGAATGGCTGCTCTGCTCCCTCCAGCCAGTGTCTCCACTCCTCTAGGGCGGCGTGGACGGCCAGCAACTCCCTGTTGCCGATGTCATAATTCTTCTCCGCAGGACTGAAACGCCGGGAGAAGAAGGCGCACGGGTGGATCTTCTGGTCCTCCTCCGACTGCTGGGAGAGGACGGCTCCGATGCCCTTGTCCGATGCGTCCACCTCCACGATGAACTGCCTGCACGGGTCCGGGTTGGCGAGCACCGGAGCCGTTGTGAACAGCCTCTTCAGGGCCAAGAAGGCGGCTTCCGCCTCCGAGGTCCAGGAGAAGGGGCGGAGGTTGGAGGTGAGTGCAGTGAGGGGGGCGGCCACACGGCTGAACCCCCTGATGAAGCGCCGGTAGAAGTTTGCAAACCCCAGGAAGCGCTGGAGTTGCGTCCTGTTGGTGGGCCGTGCCCACTCCTCCACCGCTCGGGTCTTCCTGGGGTCAGTGCGGACGAGCCCCTTCTCCACGATGTGGCCAAGGAACTCCACGGAGGCGGAGTGGAACACGCACTTCTCGGCTTTCACGAAGAGCCTGTTCTCCAGCAGCTGTTGGAGGACCAGGCGGACATGCTGGTGGTGTTCCTCCTCAGTCCTGGAGAACACGAGGATGTCATCCAGGTACACCACCGCGAACGTGTTCAGCATGTCTCGGAGCACGTCGTTGACCAATGCCTGGAAGTCGGCCGGGGCGTTGGTGAGGCCGAAGGGCATAACGAGGTATTCGAAATGCCCTAGGTGGGTGTTGAAGGCCGTCTTCCATTCATCCCCTTCCCGGATGCGCACCAGGTGGTACGCACTGCGCAGGTCCAGCTTCGTGAACACCGTGGCGTGAGTGAGTGGCTCGAACGTGGAACTCATAAGGGGGAGTGGATATTTATTTTTCACCGTGATATTATTTAACATTCGATAATCTATGCAAGGCCTCAGGCTGCCCTCCTTCTTTGCCACAAAAAAGAAGCCCGCCGCCACCGGGGAAGACGAGGGCCTTATGATTTCTGAGGCCAGGGACTCAGTGATATAATTGTGCATAGCCTCCTTCTCCGGGACGGAGAGGTTATACAACCGACCGGTGGGAAGGGCAGCCCCGGGAAAGAGATCTATGGCACAATCATAGGGACGGTGAGGGGGGAGGGAAAGCGCACTGTCTTTACTAAATACAGGGGCTAAATCGTGATAAATGGAAGGAACACCAGTGAGATCCGTGGTAGGAGGCACGGGTCTGAGGCCGTTGGACGGGGAGTGGGCGGAGCGAAGGCAGTTGGCATGACACGCAACGCTCCAACCCAAAATCCGCCCAGTAGACCAAGAGATGTAGGGATCGTGCCGTTCCAACCACGGTCTTCCTAACACCAGGGGCGCTGTGGGGGCGTGCAAAACCAAGAAACGGATAGCTTCCACGTGATTACCCGAAAGAGTGAGGGTGAGGGAAGCAGTGCTGTGTGTGATCTTACCAAGTGAACGACCATCTAGGGCTTGGGCTGTGAGGGGTGTGTCTAGGGGGACGAGTGGAATGCCGGCCTGCCGGGCCAGCGAGATGTCCATCAAACACTCGTCCGCCCCCGAATCCAGGAGTGCACCAACAGACAGTGAGTGGTTACCCCAGGTGAGAGTGACCGGAAAAAGGTGGTTGTGCTCCTTCTTGGGCTGGGGCTGAGGCAGAGGAAGGGTCGTCAGGCTCACTAGGACACCCCTCACTGGTGAGCCGGGTCTTTTTGGGCGAGTCGGGCAGGCCTTGATATAGTGGCCCGACCTCCCGCAGTAGAGGCAGAGGTGGCCATGCATACTCTGCTCCCTAACCTCCAGCGGGAGCCGTGACCGACCCAACTGCATTGGCTCCTCCTCCGGCCTGGATCCAGAAGCCACCCAGGGTTGCGAGGGGGAGTGTGAGGGTGGAGAGAGCCCACGGGATGCTGACCCAGGGAAGGCACCGGTAGGACGGACGGGGGTTGGTCTATGGGAGGGGCCAGCGCGCGGGGCGCGTTCCTGGCGCCGCTCCCGCAGCCGTTCGTCCACCTGGAGGGCGAGGGTGACGAGCTCGTTGAAGGAGGCAGGGCG
Source organism: Lampris incognitus (assembly GCF_029633865.1). Taxonomy (NCBI): domain Eukaryota; kingdom Metazoa; phylum Chordata; class Actinopteri; order Lampriformes; family Lampridae; genus Lampris; species Lampris incognitus. Next base: position 55,815,113 of record NC_079222.1, read on the forward strand.
GTCCCGAACGATGAGATCTTTGATGGGCTCGCTCAGCCCCCTCCTGTACGCGCTCTTGAGCGCAGTGTCATCCCACCCACTGTCTGCCGCGAGTATCCTTACCTCCAAGGAATAACCTGCCACCGACCTGGCTCCCTGTTGGATGGAATGGAGGCGGCCGGCAGCGTCCTGCCCGTCAGCTGGGTGGTCGAACACCAGATTGAACTCGCGGCGGAAGGCACCATAGTCCGAGGCGAGCTGCTCGGTATGGCCTACCGCTGCTATGGCCCAGCTGAGGGCTTTGCCGGTGAGGAGGGGCATGACAAGGGCTACCTTGGTCTCTCCTGTCCTATACCTAGCTGGCTGGTGTTTGAACAGGAGCTCACACTGACCAAGGAAACCCCTGCACAGCTCAAACTCCCCACCGAAGGCCTTCGGGCAGGGGAGGTTAGGCTCGCACCGGGGTTCCAGTGGGGGTTGACTCGGAGGAGGGGGAACGTCGGGACCAGAAACGGGGAAACCGGAGGCCGAGCTGGGGGCAGAGACCGAGGCCAGGGCAGGGTGGTCGCTCATCCTGGAGACCGCTGTGGAGAGTGCAGCGATCTGCGCGGTGAGGGCATCTAACGCGCTCGTCGCGACCTGGGAGCCGGACTGAAGATCGCTGATCTCTCCGGTGACACGGGTGAAGGCAGTAGTAAGCTCTGAGTTGAGAGAGGCAAGTTGGCAACTGTGACTTCTTACTACTGCCTCTAGGGGGACGGGGCTCAGGGGCGTCACAGGGACCGTCCGCTCCTTGGGTTTGCCTGGGTCCATAATGGCTCCGACGTTCTGTTATGCTCGCGCACCAGAACCTGACCCGTGTGGCGAAACCCAAGACAGACAGACACCAGATGACTTCTAAATCTACAAAGGGGGGTTTTATTGTGGGAGGGAAATGTATGGTGAAAAAAGGCGTTCTGTTAGTGGGATGTGTGAATAAACTATGTGTGGTGTCCCGTGGTTTGCGTGTATAACTATGTGTGAGTGTTTTTAGCCAATGTGTGGTGCGGTATGTAAATGACCAGGAGGTGTTGAGGAAATGTGCGTGCACCTGGCGAGAAAGTCCAGTCCGTGATCCAAGAGGGGTTGTCCGAGAAAGTCCAGGTCCGAGATCCGGGAAGTCGAGTCCGAAAGGAGGGGTCCAGATAGAGGGACAAGGGGGGAGATCGCAGGAGAGGTCCGGGGAGAAAACGTGAAGGTCGCTGGGGACGAGGGAGACGCGGGGAGCCGTGGAAATCGCGGAGGGAGAGTCGCAGGGTTCAGTACGTCGAAGCACAGAGAGACGTTCTGGGAGGCTTCTTGTAGAAGGCTGCCTGATTGCCACAGGTGTGCCTGATGGATGACGGCAAACACCTGGTGCAGTGCAGCGCTCGTCTCCTCAGAGAGCGAGCCGAGCGCTCGGATGTTTCCGGCACGTCCGAGCTGGGGGAGTGGCTTGAATGTGCCGGGGAGGCAGCTCGGGGCGGTGTAACCACAACATATGATATACAGATGAAATCTCGCACGCAGCAACTTTGTCATTTTCTGTAGTAGTCGTGGTGAAGAACTTGCTAATGCTAGATTGTGTAGTCCTCTTGTGCATGGCGGTATGTTGTTTCACGTTGTTTTCTCCTCTGTGGCTGATCAAAAACTCCTGATGATACAGGTTGCAGACATCTCTCAACAAATCGCCACTGACAGGTTTAAACCAATTACAGACCCTTTTACAGCTGGTAAACAGTGATCACGTGATTTTGCTGCCAAAATGCGCGCGCTTACTATGTGTGACGTAGGTCATAAAAGGGTCTCTACTTCTCTCCCCACTGCTTATTGTATGTACACAATCTTTTCTTTTTCGGAGGGCCCGAATCGCCATCTACACTTGCACTCATTTTTCCCAACAGGGTCGAGAGGAAGAGACGGGTAAGTTACACATACGGGCCAGTTAGTTTAAAATGATGCTTCTTTCCAACTCAGCGCCACCCATTGGTATTCCCACACAGCACACATAGGCCAGATTTAAAGGCAGTATATGTGTATATGTAAAATATGTTTTAAATCATTTAGATACGGAACAAATGTCGTCCCGTACGGGACAAACCACTTTTGATCTAAATACGGGGCGTCCCTGCTATATACGGGACAGCTGGCAACCCTACCTACGAGTGCTAGCTGGCTAACGTTAACTACAGCCAGCACTTTGTTTACGCTGTAAAAGGATATTTTGAGATGACAACTAAATTAACTTACTCGCACATCCATTCGAAGTCGGAGAGTGGTCTCGCCTTCTTGCCAATGGCATGCACAGTCCTAAACATGTTCTGCATTTTCATGCTGGTCTGCTCGGACATGGCTATTGGCGCCTTTACGGAGGATGTTGCGAGGACAGACTCCCTCATGTTCCTTGATGTTTTCTACCTTCATTATCTTGTTACCGATGACAAATGAATTAATACGGTTTTTTGGCATCCTGGCGACAGACGGAGCAACTCATTATCACGGTCTGTGCATTATACTCCAGCCAGCCTCTTGCAGCTCCTTTATCATCATACCTCCACTTTTTACTAAACTTTCTTTTTTTCGGTTTGGTGGTGATGGTGGCTTCTTCCTCCTCTTCGGGGCATGGTTGTCTTTCTGATAATGGTTTTGCTCCTTCTAAATATCACCACGTAACTGGTGTTGCTTACTAACGTTAGTTAAAAGAATAGAGTAAGCTAGTACCGAGGTTGACGGTACTTTTGTTGTTGCTATGTTATTGCTGTTGCTAAGGAGAGAGAGAGAGAGAGAAAGAGAGAGAGATGGGGGGATTAAGTGGTTGGATTTCACGTTTTTTGTTACTCGCCATGTGGCAGGTAGGCTTCTGAGATTTACTCACCAATCAGAAAACCTACTCACATTTGGTGGGTGGCGAGTGTTAATTTCAGACTCCGGGTGGAGGTACAACGAAAGCTGGTTAAAGGACAGCACGTTCAAAAGTTTTGGATAGAGAAGGTAAAGGGAAACCGGTCTGTAGTTTTTGACGTCAGAGGGGTTAAGTGATGGTTTCTTGAGAAGGAGGGTGACTCTAGCAGTCTTGAAGGCAGATGGAAAGCATCCTGCCTGGAGGGAGGTGTTCATGAGGTGGGTTAAAAAGGGAAGGAGTTCAGGTGCTATAGACTAAAGAAAAGGGGAGAAGACTGGGTCAAGGGAGCATGTGGTGGGGCGACTGGATGTGATGAGGTTGAAGACCTCGTCGGGGGAAAGGGGAGCGATGTGGGATAGGGTGGGATGTGGAGAGGTGAGGGAGGGTGCAGAGGGTGGGCTAGTGCAAGGAGCACTAACCGGGTGGTGAGAAAAGGAGGATCTGATGTCGTTTACCTTCTTGTCAAAGACATTAGCGAAGTCATCAGGGAGAAGAGAGGAAGTAGGAGGAGGAGGTGGTGGTTGAAGAAGTGTACAGAAGGTTTCAGAGAGTTTCTTAGGATTAGAGGCAGAGGATAGGAATTTAGAGCGATAGAAGGCAGCCTTAGCAGCAGAAAGGGAGGAGGAGAAAGTGGAAAGAAGAGCTTGGACGTTGAGAAGGTCCTCTGGGAGTTTGCCTTTTCTCCATTTGCGCTCTGCCACTTTTAGGCTCCGTCTGTCAGTATGTACTGAGTCGGACAGCCAAGGGGCAGATGGAGTTGGGCGTGCAGGCCTGGAGGTGAGGGGACAGAGAAGAGGAGATGGTAGAGAGAAGAAGATCAGTAGCAGTGTCGGGAGTAGGAGAGAGAAAGATTCAACCAGGTGTAGGGAGGATAGAGGTAACAGAGGAAGAAAGATCAGTGGTGGAGAGAGAGCAGAGGTGTCTACGGGTGGAAACCATGAGGGTAGGGGGAGGGGATGAGGGGGGTGAAGAGAGGGAGAGAGAGTAGGACATGGAATAGTGGTCAGAGAGTTGGAAGGGAGTAACAGAGAGTTTGGAAATAGGACAGTGTCTAGTAAAGATAAGGTCCAGCTGGTTGCCAGCCTTATGGGTAGGAGGAGAGGGTGAAAGGTGAAGGTCAAAGGAGGAGAGGAAAGAGAGAAGATGATCTAGCTTGTCAGTGTGGATGTTGAAGTCACTGAAAAGGATAAGTGCAGAGCCATCAACAGGGAAGTGCGAGACAAGTGTGTCAAGCTCCTCCAGAAACTCACCAAGGGGGCCTGGTGGGCGGTACACAACCACAATGGCGAGTTTGACTGGATAAGAGACAGTAACAGCATGAAATTAAAAAGAGGGCAGAGAAAATTGTGGAATGGAAACAAGAGAGTATTTCCATTTCAGGGAGATTAGCAGGCCAGTACCGCCACCTCGGCTGCCAGCTCTGGGAGTGTGAGAAAAAGAGTACACATCTGACAGAGCTGCGGGTGTGTTGGTGTTTTCTGACATGATTCAGGTCTCAGTTAGAGCAAGAAAGTTGAGGGAGAGCAAGGACGCGTAGCCTGAGATAAATTCAGCTTTCGGCAGCGTGGACTGGCAATTCCAGAGCCCTCCCGTTACCACTTGCTCAGCGTGAGTAGAGAGAGTGGGATAGATGAGATTGGTAGGGTCACAGCAGCTAGGAGTGACCCAACATCTATGACAGCCCCAGGAAGAGGAAGGGACAGGAATGCGAAGGAAACACATAGTCTATACTAGGTACACAAAATACAGATGACTGACCGGATCTAAAAAGAGCAGTCCTTGCTTGACAAAATCTTGGCTTGACGAAGTCTTGGCTTGAAAAGGTCACGCTTGCCTTTGTTCACTCATGCCTTTGTTCAACCTAGACCTCTTTGCCCTCGGCTTGTTTGCCTGTCGCTTGGTAGCAGCAGTGATTTAAAGAACACTGATTGCTAATTGTCTGCCAGGAGTGCAGGCCACACCCTGGCCACTTAACACCCAATTGGCCAAAGAGGTACACTGAAACTAGGCCTATTGCCCAGAAACTGGTCACTTATGTAAAACTCTATCAAACCTCACACAAAACTAGCTGCTCTGGTGGCCGAGCGGAATAAACTGCCGTTCTTGCAACCCGCTCGTCATGTGGCTGGGAGGTTCGTATCCCAGACTCGCCGTAACCGGTCACGGCCAGAGCGTCCACGGGGTAAGGCATTCATTAGGCTACCTTTACCCGAGGGATAGTGGATGTAGATCGGTGTAGTGTTCGGGGACTCGTCGTTCTCCAGCGACCCCTCTGGCCCACCCGGGCGCTTGCAGCCAAGCAACTGAAAGCATTCTCCCTACGCCTCCTTCGCGGCCTGAAGGTGATGCAATCCATGCGAGGCTTCAGCGTGTAAAATAGCGAGAGCAGCCGGCACGAGTTTGAAGGAAGCTGGTGTAACGACTATCTCCTTCCTGTAGAAACGTGAGCCAGGGGAGTTATTCGACAAGAGTTCCGGCCATATGCCATTGGGTTAATCGGGTGGGATAAGGGGAAAAACTCGAAATAAATTTTAAAAAAAAAACTCACACAAAACTATTAAAACTGCAAACAGCAAGTTACCAAGGAATATATTTATAAGCTAAAAGGATATCTAAGTCAAAACAGCTAGGCAACAAGACATATTTACGGACACACTAGGTGAAAAACAGCTACAGCTAGAATAAGACAGCTACAGCTAGAATAAGATCCCACTAGTTCCCACTAGGAACCAGCAGCAAATCTATAGAGAAAATTATTAATACTCAAGCAGTTGGAATAAGACTAATAGCAACTTGTTAAGCAAGAAAGATGACACTTTATTCTAGATGAACCAGCAATTCAGAATCACTCCAGAAGTTAAAATGCACACTGGATTGAAACTGGACCAGGCCAGACTTCTAAATCCCTGTGATGTTCTTTTTTTTAACTTTGTTTATTAAGTTTTGCATGAAAATACAAGTGCGCCACCAGTGCATTACAAAATGTTTTTATCCAAAACAGGTATAAATATATATGTATATGTACATATACGATAAACTTCTCTATTATCAAAATACTGTAAAAAAGTGACAATCAAAAATGTTATACACAAAAACAGCATTACTGCCTCAGAAAATAAACTGAAAATAACAATAAAAAAGGAAAAAACAAAAAACAAAAAAATAAGACAAAAACAAAAACGCTGCCAAAAGAGAGAGGAGGGAGAAAAAGAAGAAAAGAAAAAAAAAAAAAAAAAACATCAGTCAGCAAACAGTGGTGTCCCCACTAGACAATTCCGTAACGCGCACGGACAAGCAGACACGCCGGCCCCCGACCAACAGGCCGGACCCCCCAGCCGACCGGCCAACGCTGCCGCCCGCGGAGCGGGAGACACGGGCCAGCGCCCCGACTAAAGGGTCCGACCCACCAGCCAAGGACCAACGCGCCAACCCACCCACGCACGCCACAATACATTGGTATAACAGCAGTTAAACTGCACGCTGCCCAGCATCAATAGCACTGTAAACCATAAACACGTTTATCAGTCCGGGATAAATGGGAAACTTATGTGATTAATAAATTGAAAAAATGGACACCATAATTTCTGGAATTTATCAGCAGAACCACTCAGTGAAAGTCGAAGTTTTTCTAATTTAAGAAAATAGAGAACGTCTCCAGCCCAGTGAAAATAAGAAGGTGACAAGTGAGACTTCCATTTAAATACTATTAGTCTCCTTGCCAAAAAAGTGGTAAAAGCGAGGTCTTTTTTAATTGCAGAGAGAGTTGGTAACATAGGAAAGACTCCAAACAACGCACCAAAAGCGTCAGGCTCAACTTTTTCCCCACTTATTACAGAAATTATATTAAAAACTTCTGTCCAATATTTATGCAAAGATGGGCAGAACATATGTATAAGATCCGCAGGTGAATGCTGGCATCTGTTGCATGCAGGGGACACCCCATAATAGAACTCTGACAAACGGTCATTAGTATAATAGGTGCGATGAACCAATTTACACTGAATAAGGCTATGCCTCGCGCAAATAGAGGATTTATGAACTCGTTTTAAAATCTCCGCCGAAATTTCCTCTGATATTGCCTCCCCCAAATCCTTCTCCCATAACATCTTAATGGAATTTAAGGAGTCTGGATGTAAAATATATGAGATGGAGCCTTTTAAGGTTGGGGTTGGTGTCAGGAAACTATCTAGAACAGAATCATTAGGTAGGTGGGGAAACATGGGAAACATGTTATGAGCAAAGCTCCGGACCTGCAGATATCTGAAAAAATGTTGCTTAGGAAATTAAAATTTGTCTGACAATTGCTGAAAAGAGGCAAAAACGTTATCAATATACAAGTCTTTAAAGGTGTTGATGCCAAGCCTTTCCCATCTTAAAAAAAACACTATCCACCAGGGAAGGAGGGAAAACATGATTGGCGGCTAGTGGAGCATAGGTAGAAAAAGTCTATAGGCCAAAGAGGCGCTTAAACTGAACCCAGATTCTAAGAGATGTTTTAACAATTACATTCTTAGTATATGGAGATGTGGAGGAATGGATAGGGGAGTGTAGCAAAGCTTTTAATGATGCAGGTTTAGCCGAATTGGATTCTATGATAAGCCATTCTGGAGGGGGTTGAGAGGCCTCAAGTTGAAGCCAGGATTTAAAAATTCTTATATTGGAAGCCCAATAATAAAATCTAAAGTTAGGCAGTGCCATGCCACCGAGCAGTTTAGGCCTTTGTAGATATTGCTTACACATTCTAGGAACTTTCTTATTCCATACAAACTCCAGGATCATGCTGTCCACTTTGTGGAAAAACGTCTGAGGGAGGAAAAGAAGTATACATTGAAATAGATAGGACAAGCGTAGGAGAATATTCATTTTGACCGTATTGACTCGTGCAACCAAAGAAAGATTAAGAACGGACCAGCGATCCAAATCCCCTTTAATTCGGGTCAGCAAAGGGGCAAAATTTGCTTTATAAAGATCCTACATTTTTTGCGTGACTTTAACTCCCAAATATGTGAAACTGTGTTGGGCAATCTTAAAGGGTAGAGTATGCAAGGGATAATCATTAGCGGCGGTATTAATAGGAAATATTTCACTTTTGCTTAAATTCAGTTTGTATCCCGATATCAGGCTAAACGACTGAAGAGTGGCGAGTATAGCAGGGACAGAGGTGGGCAAGCCAGAAACGTATAAAAGGAGATCATCAGCGTAAAGTGAGACTTTCAGTTCCATGCCATTTCTTACTATGCCTGCAATATGGGGATTGGATTGAAGCGCTACTGAAAGGGGTTCAATAGCAATAGCAAATAACAAAGGACTTAAGGGGCAGCCCTGTCTTGTAGAGCGGAAAAGGCGAAAGTAGTCAGAGTTAATATTATTCGTCCTGACTGAAGCATGTGGAGAAGAATAGAGTAAACGAATCCATGAAATAAAGTTTTTTCCAAAGCCAAATTTCTCTCAAGTGAAGAAAAGATAATTCCACTCCACTCTATCGAATGCCTTCTCGGCATCTAAAGATATCATAGCCTCTTGAGTGTCAGAAGACGGAGTATTATAAATTACACTGAACAAACATCTAAGATTAGAGAATGAATGCCTATTTCGAATAAATCCTGTTTGATCTTGAGAAATTATAGAAGGGAGAACAGATTCAAGGTGTAGTGCTAGTAATTTGGATAACAATTTAAAGTCAGCATTCAGTAAACTTATTGGGCGATAAGAGCAGCAAGCTAAGGGATCTTTGTCTTTTTTCAAGAGGAGAGAAATAGAGGCTTGATTAAGAGTTTGAGGAAGACGTCCAGCGACAAGTGATTCGTTAAACATATCTAATAGTAAAGGGGCCAGCTTGTGCCAAAACTTCTTATAAAATTCAGATGGAAAACCATCTGGGCCTGGGCACTTCCCATTTTGCAGAGATGTAGCAGCTGCGTGAAGTTCTGAAATAGTAATTGAATTCTCTAATATTTTCACGTCTGATAGACCAATAGAGGGAATATCTAAATTTTCAAAGAAGGTATCATAATTAGGAGGAGATGGACCTTGATCAGAAGAGTAAAGAGATACATAAAATTCCTTAAAAATATTATTAATTTCTAAAGGGTCAGTAGTTTTACCTGAATCTGTTTGGATCTGAGAAATGTGACGCGATGTAGCCATTTGGCGCAACTGGTGTGATAGTAGCTTGCTGGCCTTATCACCATGTTCATAGAACTGGGATCTCGACTGGAGCAAGAGCTCAGTAGTGCGATGAGTCATGAGGGCATCGTACTCAGCTTGTAAGGAGAGACGTTCCTTGTAAATATCTGGGGACTGGGAGGAAGCATACAAGTTATCAAGTTGAGAAATACTCTTTGCCAGCCTAGATAATTTTTCCTCTCTAACTTTTCTCTCATGTCTTGAATAAGACATTATTTCCCCCCTAATATATGCCTTTAATGTCTCCCACAGCAAAGAAGCAGACACATCAGCTGTTTTGTTTACACTCACAAAAAGTCAATCTGTTGTGAAACAAAGTTAACAAAATTCTCATTCGATAGTAAGCGTGTATTAAGACGCCATGGTGAGTGCGTGTTGATTATGTTTTTGAAAAAATGTTCATTGAGATTGGAGCATGGTCAGATATAATAGCATTGTATTTGCAGTCTGACACCGATGAAAGTAGTCTATTATCAACCAAGAAAAAGTCAATACGGGTGAAAGTGTGATGCACATGGGAGAAGAAAGAATATTCCCTTTTAGAAGGGTTGAAAAAGCGCCAGGCATCAGAAACTGCAAACTCTTCCATGAAAGACTGGATTACTTTGGCAGATTTCGAAGGTGAGCAAACCTTAGAGGAGGAGCGGTCCAACTGAGGATTGAGCCAGCAATTAAAGTCACCTCCTAAAAATCAAACAGGAAATAGGGAGAATTGAGAAGAGACGTTTAAAAAAGGCCTCGTCGTCATAATTTGGAGCATATACATTTGCCAAAATCAAGTGAGTGTTATGTATTTGGCCAGTAGCAATAACGAATCTACCATTTGGATCAGAAATAACAGATGAATAAATAAATGGAACAGATTTGTGCAGCAGAATGGCAACCCCCCGTGATTTGCCCTGGAATGTAGAATGGTATATCTGACCCACCCATCCCCTTTTCAATCTGGCATGATCAGAAGCTTTAAGATGGGTTTCTTGTAAAAATATCACCTGAGCACCAAGAGTGTGAAGATGATGCAACACCTTGCTACGTTGTATGGGGTTAGTGAGTCCTTTACAGTTAAAACTAACGAATTTAATGCCCCCCCCCATATGAAGGCACTTTTAAATTAGTATGAGACATGACTAAGCATATACAGTGCTATATACAAGGGCAGCACGACAGTAGTAGAGCATAACACTGAAAACAAATGCCTGACTGATGGGGAAAAAAGAAAAAAGAGGACCAAGAACAAAAACGAAAAACAAAACCGAACCAAAACCAAAAGCCCTTCCACCCACCCACCCACTGGCAGAAGCATCCCCCCAAACGGGATGCGCGCAACTTGACCCCAAAAAACAGACAAACTATCACGCCTCCTAGTAGCTCTGATAAAAACCAGCCAAACACTACTCGGCGTCCACTAAGAAAATGTGACATTTTAAGGAAACAATAAAAATATACAATAATAAACAGGCTTATAGCCTAATAATGTAAATATGTATGGTCTAAGCAGCTACATGTAACTATTCCACCCTAGAAAAAGTAGACAAGCAGAATGAATTTGCAGCATCAAACAAGCTTAACATGAAAGTGACTCCTGTTGTTAAAACTTCGAAGTTGAAGTATTCATGCATAATTAAACAGCAAACGTGTATTCAAGTTTTAACTGTAAACAACTTAAGATTTTTTAAAAAAAGCAGCAAAAAGTGAACAGAAAACAGTGGTAACATCAGTCTCTAGCATAGACTGGTCTCTAACCGTAGGCAATCTAACGTCCCTGAAGCAAGGCACTATGGGAAATGTAGTCTTATCACCTGGCAGTAGCGGCTAACCAACTAGCCAGTTAGCATGTCAGCTAAACTGCATCAAGATCGACAACTTTTTTAATGTTTTTCTCAACAAAATCTGATGCCAAAGCAGGGTCATCAAACCTGTGAGCTTGTCCGCTGGGTAAGGTAATGCGAAGCGTTGCCGGGTAGAGAAGACCAAACTTGATGTTTGGGCAAGAGTGGAGCTCCTTTTTCACTTTGGCAAAGGCGGCCCGTTTCTTGGCCGTCGCTGGAGGGAAATCCGGGAAAATCGAGATCCTCCCGCCATTGTAGGAGAGAGGAGAGGCTTCCCCGGCGCGTCGCAGAATCTGGTTCCGAACTTGAAACAGGTTAACCCGAATAACAAGCGGACGTGGAGGTTCACCATCTTTGGGGCTTGCACGGAGGGTACGATGGGCCCGATCCAGTACAGGTTTGTCATCAAGTCCCAAAAGGTCTTGTAAGAGTTGGGCAGTAAACTTGGTGGGTCGCTGGCCTTCCAGACCCTCAGACAGGCCCACCAGGCGTACATTATTCCATCTTGACCGCCCCTCCAGGTCCTCGCATTTCTTGGAGAGAGCGTCGACCAGGGTGCTAACATTAGCTTGAAGGTCGGCTAGCCTGCTATCGTGGTCGTTAGCCGAGCGCTCGAGGTCAGTTATAGTCTCAGTCTGAGAGGCCATTTTAGCTTCGATTGACTCCAGAACCGCCGTAATCTCTCTTTAGACAGCACCCGAGACGATGAATTCAAATTTATTGATGATATCGGAGCGCATTTTGTCCATCATCTGCCCCATATTCATTAACAGGGCTTCATTAGCATCTAGCTGCTGCTGGGGTTCTGGCTCAGGAGAAAGCCGAGGCTTGTTGCCGCGACCTGATTTGGGAGCGTCGGATTTCCCTCTATTTGCCATCATAGATCGTCCTCAGTCGAAAAAAAAATCACTTAAAGCAAGTAGCTGCAAAAGTAAAGCTCGAAAAGCTACAAAAGTGTAAAATAGTGCAAAAAAGTATAAATTAAGTCACATTTCGGCGGAGCACCTGCAAAACACGTCCTACATCAAGCCTGCTCAGCAGCGCCCCCCAATTAGTCCATGGGCCAGAGCCCAAAATTTCCTATTTCGGTACACTCAAGGTGGCAAAACTTACTTATAATTTTTGAAAGGATCCATGTCTGTAGATGATATTTTGGTATGATAACCATTCCTGAGTGGCAGCTGTATCACAGTTATCAGCTCATGAAGTTAACCACCCCCTAAAGTAAATTGCATTTTAGACGCTGGTGCATATCCTGGTTTAGCCTCATGGTCAGGACATTTTTCAATGTTCTATAATATTGTCTTTGGTATCATTTTAAAGGGGACCTTCTTAGCTTTCATTCAAGCCCTGTTGTGGATATTTCTCACAAATATAGAGGTCACTTGAGCTCTTCAACCCGTCAATAACACACATCTTTCTGCAATTTTCGCCTAAACTATATACTTTCTTTTAGCCCTGTGGCATCTAGGAATATCAGGGACACAAAACACAAAAACTGGAATACTCACAGGACTGTAGAGATTCAGGAAATGTATAATATACCCATACTATTTCATTGTGTGAGGTGATTGTGAACCTTAAATTAGAAGGGCATTATTACTAAGAAACTAACTAGACCAAAGCCAGTTAGTCCATGGGTCAGACCAGATATCGATATCACCCAAGGTGACACAACTTCACTGGTGCCATTTTATTTGGTACACTAACAGAAGTAAAATAATACATGATAACCTTTCCAAATGAGCAGCTATTTCATTTTTCTTTCAGGAAACCTGTTTCTGTGCCTCTCACGATTGTGTATTTGCCCAGATTTTTACAAATATAGCATTTCAACACCCCTTGTACTGATTAGCCTAGCTTAAACTCTGGGACAGTTCTTAGTTGGCCAACAACCAAGGATAACCAGTACTGTGTACTTCCATTCATTGTGCTAAGCTAGGCTAACGTGCAGCCAGATAGCTTTCTACTAAACACATATAGAGGAAACTGGTATCTATCTTCTTGTCTCACTCTGGAGAAGATTGTAAGCTAATTTCCCATAATGTTAGCATGTTCTTTTAATGTATATGTTAATATGATTAGTTAAAGTGGCTACGAGGAACTTTCATCTTGTGTTGATTTTAGCGGCCTCATGTGGACAAAATACAGCTGTTGCATAGCAACTAGGTAATGTATCTATTTGTGGCTATGTAAGATAAATAATGGTAATATGACGCTGGTGAAGCAAAGTAAACTTTGTTTTAGTAGTGTTCATACACCTAAGTTACATGTATTTGTTTGTATGTGGCAGGTGAAAACTGACTGAATATGGCCACTGGTGAACAAGCAAGTTTTTACCCAATACCAAAGCGCCCACGGGTGGAGTGCATTATCCACTGTTCTGATGACACAGATAAGCTGGTTTCACTACAAAGTGTCGACTCATGGAGAACTCTGCTCAGGGCAGCTCAGATACGAAATCATGCACCAGTTTTGAAACTGGCAAAAGACATTCCTGAGGGACAGATTCCAGCAATCTACTACCACAGAAAGTGTCGCAGTATCTTCACTATGAAGCAAATTCTTGATGGCCTCCTTGCAAAAGAAAAGAAAAGTTGTGTCTCTGCTGAAGAGAAACAATCTAAGAGAGTAGCTCGACATGCTCCAAGTATATCTAGGACTTATGATGCAGAGTGCATATTTTGTCAGAAAAACAGCAAATATTCCAAGAGACAGAATACGAGAGAAGTACTGGTGCAGTGTCGAGAACTGCGAGCTGATGCAAAGATCAGGAGTGCAGCCACAAAGAAAAGGGACAGCAGAATCCTTGCCATTGTGAGTAGAGACCTTGTAGCAGCTGAAGGGCACTACCACAGGTCATGCTATAGACTTTACACCAAAGAAGAGGTTTCCAAAGGAGAGGTTGCCAGCAATGAAGATGATGATGCTGCAGCCCAGTATGAAGCTGCTGTGAATAAGGCATACAATGAGCTGTTCCTCTTCATCAGGATGGAGCTTTTTGGCAATCCTCAAGTGATGACAATGACTGATCTCTCTTCTAGACTGGTAGCTTCAATGAACTCCCAAGGCATTGCCCAAGTCAAGGAATCAACCGAGAAGCACATAAGGCGAAACCTGGAGAGTGAGTTTGCTGTAGCCTTGCAGATATTCCCTGATGAGAAAGGAAAATTCCTCCTCTATCCCGATAACTTGTCCATGAGGGAACTTGCCAAAGAAAATCAGTCTCTCAAAAGGGAGCTGCAGACCCTGAAAAGTGTCAGTGCACAAGATGTTATAGCCAAAGCAGCCATCAAATTGAGAGCAGACATTAAAAGTCAAGATGTTCCTCAAACCTGGCCGCCTGAAGTCAAACCAGAAGCAGAATGTCCTACCATTCCAGAGTCGCTCATTATCTTCCTGTACTCTCTACTCACAGGCTCAAATGATCCTGATCATGCATCCCAGAGAGTGCAGTGCCTTCTGCAGTCATTTGGCCATGACATAGTATATGCAGTGACATGTGGAAATACCAAGCCTTCCAAGCACATTGTTCTGCCATTCAGTGTCAAATCGTTGACAGGAAATGTAGAGTTGATAAACATCCTCAACCGACTTGGTCACAGTGTGTCCTATTCACACATGGAAGAGATCAACACTGCCCTGTGTCTCCAGAAACTCTCATCATCAGGGAGTGGCATTGCCCTTCCAGCTAACATCCATCCTGGCATATTCACAACTTTAGCCTGGGACAATAGCGACCGTCTTGAAGAAACTGTCAGTGGTGAGGGAACATCTCACAGAGTCAATGGGATTGCTGTGCAAGCAAAGCCAGTCAACCCACTTCCTGTCCAACCCATGCCCACTGTTCCCAAAACAAAGAAGAGAAGCATTGATGGACCCCCACCAATGTTACCAACTTACAATGCTGGACAACGGGTAGGGCCACCACAAAGCAAAAAGTCAGATGCCGATACTGCAGCCAATACTAAGCTTGCCAGAGAGAAAAACCTTCTTTGGGTCCTAGCACGCATGTCACAACAAGAAGAACAGTCAGTCAGCAGCTGGACAGGCTTCAACATCCTGACTCGAGGAGAGATGACGGTCATCCCCGACAATATAGGCTATCTGCCTACCATCAATGCTCCAGCGACACAAATGTCTACTGTCAACGAGGTGCTTAACCAGTCACTGAGCATCATGCAGTGCTTAGGCCTGAGGAAGATTGTCTGTGTCTTTGACCAAGCCCTGTATGCCAAGGCTGTCGAGATCACATGGAAACACCATGACAAGTTCCATGATATCATCGTTAGGCTTGGGGTATTCCACACCATCTGCACACTGCTGGCAATAATAGGAAAGCGTTTCCAAGATGCTGGACTCAAAGACCTCTGCATTGAGTCTGGCATGATTGCAGAAGGCTCAATTGCTGGTGTTATGGATGGCCGCAAGTACAACAGGGCAGTGCGACTACACAAGCTCCTGTATGAGGCTCTCATGCGACTGACCTTGAATGGTTTCCTGTCCTGGTTGGAAGAAACTCACAGGAATGACATGGTTCACCTGAATGAGACACTGAAGACCATTGACAGCCTTGGGAAAGAAGTCTCACAACATGCTTTGAAGGAGGTCCTCAAGAACAGCTCTTGTACACGCATCATGGATCTATTTGAAGTCTACCGTGAGTTCCTTAGAGGTGGAAACGGCAGCCTCTCGAACTTCTGGATGTCCTATTTGGACATGGTTGAAATCTTGTTGGGGCTCATCCGAGCATCCAGAGAGGGAGACTGGATGCTACACTTGGCTAGCATTCGAGCAATGATCCCATGGTGCTTTGCTTATGACAGGATGAATTATGCACGCTACCTCCCCTACTACTACGCCCAGATGTCTGAGCTGCCCATTACACCCAGATGTGTACACAGAATTCATGGAAGGAGGCTTCTCAGTCCAACTGGGCTCCACCAATCCCTTTGGCCGAGTCCCTGTTGACCAAGCTATAGAAGAAACGGTGAACAAAGACACCCAAACAGCTGGAGGGACAAAGGGATTCAGCTTGAAGCCAGGAGCTGTGACCAAATATTATCTCACAGCTGAGTATAGAAGCATGTACCTCAGACAGCTGAGAGACCTGACAGGTCAAGGCAGGTGCAAATGGTCTCATCCAGATCTACAGAGTCCAAGGATCAAGAGAGATGAAGCAGATGTCCAGTCTCTCATGGACCTTATGGAGAATAACTGGCTCAATCCTATGCCCCCTGATGAGATTGATTTGGTTAGCCTCTCCACTGGCAACATGGCTCCACCTGATGTGACCATAGATCTCTTGAGAGCTCTTGAGAAAGGAGAAGAGGCCTACCAAGCATTCCAGCAAACAAGGTTAGATGCAGACCCACCACCTGTGAAATTCCACGACAAGATGACCAAGCAAAGTCTGAAAACATTCTCCAACGTCAGCACAAAACAAGCTCATGGAAAGAAAGCACAGGATGTGGTTCTGAAGGCAGATAGAAACCTTTTCAGTCACATGATCCTGGTGGCTGAAAGCAGGAAGGTGAATCTGAAGGATGTCCTTGCCTACCCATTGGGCCCACTACCATGGGCACTGGCAAATGCTGATGGGTCCTTACGAAAAACAAACAAGGCTGCACTTGCCAGAGAGCTTGAAAAGAATGTATCTCCTGCAGAAGACATCCCAATCCCATCTACTTCCATCATTGATGGGATGAGCCTGGTCCAAAAAATGAATGGCAACAACAAAACCTTTGCACAGGTGGCAGAGTCAGCCTTGACCCAGGTCCTCCATGAGGGAGCACAGAGTGGGAGGATTGATGTTGTTTTTGATGTCTATCACCAGACTTCGATCAAAGATGCTGAACGACTGAACCGGGGTGGAGACATCACTCTCCAGTACAAGAATCTTGCAGGGGGACACCACGTCCAGCAGTGGAGAAAATTTCTGTGCAGTTCCTCCAACAAGACCAGTCTCATCAAGTTTCTGGTGGAAGAGTGGAAACTCCCACGATACAGAGCTATGCTGCATGGTAAGGTGTTGTACATGACCTGTGAGGAAACCTGCTACAAGTTGACAGAAGATGGGTGTGAGGAAGCAGCAGAACTGCACTCCACACATGAGGAAGCTGACACCCGTCTGCTCCTGCATGCATTGCATGCAGCAAATGCGGGCTCAAAGTCAGTTATCATCACAGCTGAGGACACTGATGTCATGGTGCTTTGTCTTGGCTTCCAGAAGGACATCACCTGTCCCATCTACCAGAAGTGTGGGACTCAGAACCGCACACGGTTTGTCGACATCACCAAACTGGCAAGTTCACTTGGAGACAGCATCTGTGACAGCCTAATTGGCTTACATGCCTTCACAGGCTGCGACACTGTCAGTGCATTCGCTGGTCGAGGGAAGCTGAATGCCCTGAAGATAGTGAGAAAGCACACTTCCTGCCAAGAGACTTTTAGTCAACTGGGACAGACATGGAATGTGAGTAATGAGCTGTTCCAGAAAATTGAGCAGTTCACCTGTCGGATGTATGTTGCTAATAGCAGCACTGCTGAGGTGAACAAACTGCGTTACCAGCTCTTCTGCACCAAAAGGGGAGCGGTTGAGTCCAGCCAGCTGCCACCATGTAGAGACTGTCTCTTTATGCATGTTCAACGAGCCAACTATCAGGCAGCAATATGGAAGTGCTGTCTGCAGGCTAACCCTGTGGTGCCAAGCCCTACTGAGTATGGATGGACAGACGATGAAGGCAAGCTGGCCATTTACTGGATGCGCTCCCCACCTGCACCAGATGTGGTCTTGGAAATGCTAACATGCAAGTGTGTGCATTCATGCAAAATGCCAAGCTGCATGTGCCTGTCAAATGGACTTCCATGCACAGACATGTGCAGGTTACAGACCTGCAGTAACCAAAAACAGCAGGATGGTCCAGAACTGGACTTTGAACTTGGGGAGTCAGATGATGAGAGAAACGAGCAGTTTGATGAATGACAGTGTGATGATTCTGATGGTATTACTGTGGTAGTAGTCTATTGATGCACAGGATGTTGATTCTGGATTTGGTTACCCAGAGCTTGATAACAATAATGTAACCATATTCACATATACCCATTACCCTACCCATTACCATTACATATACCCACTAATGATATGGGATTACATGTATCATTGACTAAGTATATGTAAATGTCAATGTTGTTTAAAATATTAAAATAGTTCATTACCTCACTATGGTATTCCTTTTTATCATGTATTTTGATTGTGTATTTAAACAAATGTATAGAGACCAGTTTGTGACCTAACTGGCTTTGGTCTAGTTCTCATTTAAGGCTCACAATCACCTCACACAATGAAATAGTATGGGTATATTATACATATTATACTATTTATATATATTATTTCCTGAATCTTTACAGTCCTGTGAGTATTCCAGTTTTTGTGTTTTGTGTCCCTGATATTC
The DNA here is from genome assembly GCF_029633865.1 of Lampris incognitus. Lineage (NCBI taxonomy): Eukaryota > Metazoa > Chordata > Actinopteri > Lampriformes > Lampridae > Lampris > Lampris incognitus. Next base: position 55,833,481 of record NC_079222.1, read on the forward strand.
CTAGATGCCACAGGGCTAAAAGAAAGTATATAGTTTAGGCGAAAATTGCAGAAAGATGTGTGTTATTGACGGGTTGAAGAGCTCAAGTGACCTCTATATTTGTGAGAAATATCCACAACAGGGCTTGAATGAAAGCTAAGAAGGTCCCCTTTAAAATGATACCAAAGACAATATTATAGAACATTGAAAAATGTCCTGACCATGAGGCTAAACCAGGATATGCACCAGCGTCTAAAATGCAATTTAGTTTAGCGGGTGGTTAACTTCATGAGCTGATAACTGTGATACAGCTGCCACTCAGGAATGGTTATCATACCAAAATATCATCTACAGACATGGATCCTTTCAAAAATTATAAGTACGTTTTGCCACCTTGAGTGTACCGAAATATCGTCTGGCCCATGGACTAAATCCCTGTGATGTTCTGGTCACACCCTGGCCACTTAACACCCAATTGGCCAAAGAGGTACACTGAAACTAAGCCTATTGCCCAGAAACTGGTCACTTATGTAAAATTCTATCAAACCTCAGACAAAACTATTAAAACTGCAAACAGCAATTTACCAAGGAATATATTTATAAGCTAAAAGGATAACTAAGTCAAAACAGCTAGGCACCACGAAATATATAAGGACACACGAGGTGAAAAACAGCTACAGCTAGAATAAGACAGCTACAGCTAGAATAAGATCCCACTAGTTCCCACTAACCAGCAGCAGATGTATAGAGAACATGACTAATACTCAAGCAGCTGGAATAAGACTAATAGCAACTTTTTAAGCAAGAAATATGATACTTACTCTATTCTAGATGAACCAGCAATTCAGAACCATTCCAGAAGTTAAAATGCACACAGCAATGACACTGAACCAGGACAGACCTATAAATCCCTGCAATATTCTGGTCATACCCTGGCCACTTAACACCCAATTGGCCACAACTCCTCCACCTAACAGCGAATGCTGGAGAGGAATTGCAGCTTATTTCCAGTGGATGCGGAATTTCCCCAACTGTATTGGTGCAGTGGATGACAAGCATATATTGATCCAGCAACCAGGACATATACCCACTTCCAGCTTTCCACCCGCAGACACGGCCAATTGTGTCTGTAGGACACCTGACCAAGCTGGAGGTAACACAGAGATTCGAACTGGCGATTCCCGGTTAGAGTAACTTCTTGACTGCTTGCTGTAGCCACAGCCTTGTGTTAGCTACCAGAATAGCCAAACTTGCTGTCGACAGCACCTCCGTGTTTGACATTAGAATCCACCCACAATGAGTCTTCAGTGGCCCCATATGTGACCCCACATGCAAATTGATTAACCGGGATGAAATAAATGTTTAAATCCAATATTCTGGAGGCACGCACTGGTGATTTTGAGTTCAAAGATGGCTCCATCTGTTGTCCTTTTTTTGCCATACATTATGGTAACGTAAATGCAGCAGATGCCGCAAACAAAGCCATCTTCGAACTTTGCTGTACATAGTCATAACACACAACAAAAAAGTGCACCAGGTGGGCTCATCTTCAAACTCAAAATCAATTAGTACAGGCTGTTGAAATGTTGGATTTAAACATTTATTCCATCCCGACTAAACATCCCGACCCCACTGCTTAGAATGCAGTGGCCTTGGGGATCATGACGATAACTGTGAAAATGCTATAGCTGATTGAGAACATACAGAAAAGTAACACTCTGATTTATTCTTCATCGTTTCCTATGGCCATCACAGGGCCATAGACAGTATGGCCCTGTGATGGCCTGGCAGCCTGTCCAGGGTGTCTCCCAGGCCTGCTGCCCAATGACTGCTGGAATAGGCTCCAGCATCCCCGCGACCCTGAGAGCAGGATAAGTGGTTCAGATAATGGATGGATGGATGGATGGATGGATGGATGGATGGATGGATGGATGGAGTTGTCTTTGGTAAGCGCATGTGACCCCATCTCATAAGCAACAGAAAGGTAGGAATAGCTGGGATCACAACGGGGCAACGTCTTCAATTGATTGTGCACACATCCCCGCATTCACCTCACTCTAACCGGATGCGCTCAAATTACTCAGTGGGGTAGCGCCCTGTCATAAAGCACTTAGGCCCCGCCCCCTTTTGGGGGGCGAGTCGTACCTTTACATAACACGAGAAACAGTAAAATGCTGTAAAGCTGTTGTAATAGCAGCATTAGAATATCGTCTCCAACTAAATCCCAGCCTAGCCTAGACCAAACAGTTTGCTATTAACAGGCTGGTTATTTACAGACAACACTTAGCCTAATACCATCTGCTGTGTCCATCGATAAGCCATGTCTGGCCTCTGTGTTGGGTTTATTGATCAACTTGGACGGTGGGAGGCAGAAGGGGCTTGACGGCTGACCGCTCAAACTTAAGGTATCGCCAACGCTCAGGTTCAGGCAAAATAATTACTAGACATGTCTATAAGACAAAGGTTTGTTTAACACGAAATTAATGCGTAGAAACTTCTCAGCTAAACACACATCAAATCGCATTAACATCTTTAGCATCTGATATTTTTCATCCCCCAAAAAGGGTCGTTTTATAAGGACCCGTAAAGGCCGGTCTGGTTTATAGGACATGAAACCTCTTCCTGTAGTATCTGGTGTCATGTTACATATTGCGTTACACCGGAAGTATGGTCTATAGGACATAAAACCTCTTCCTGTGGTATCTGGTCTCATTAGTTCCATATCGCGTTACACCGTGCAACATAATGCATTGGTACAGCCGGTGTGTCCGCGGCGAGGTAGACGAGGCAACGGTCCGATCGATGACGTCATACATGCTACCTCAGCGTTCCACATCTCATCCATAGTTGTAAACTGTTAGTAGGCACTTTATGCCCCCTTACATGCATAAATATGGACAACCTATGTACTACTTGCAGCAAGTTACATTTAAACGTGTTTCCGTTTAACTGCACCAAAAAGCACGATTTTTAAGTGATAATCCGAGAAAACCTCGATGTTTTGTTTTGCCTTGTTTTGTTTTGTTTTGATGTTTCTTACCTGAATCGTCTCCGTCCAGATATTTAACTCGCAGGTCATCCTTTATGTCGGAGCTGTAACAACGCGCCGGTGCAAACGCTGTTTTATATGACGGGGCAAACTGCGAGTTGAAATAAGCTCCCAATCTGCACACATTCTCCAGGTTTCCTGTGTGGAGACGAAGGGTTTGTGAAGCGTTTCTGCACCCCACTAGGACGGCCATAGTGTCACGCTGCAGTGTTGTTTTGACTTTCAACTTTTTTTTCCTTTTTGTCCTTCTTCTTCTGCTGCTGCTTCTTCTTCTTCCGCTTCTTTTTCTTCTTCTGCTTCTTCTTCTTCTACTTCGTCTGCTTCTTTTTCTTCTGCTTCTTCTTCTTCTTCCTCTTCTTCTGCTTCTTCTTCTTCTGCTTCTTTTTCGTCTGCCTCTTCTTCTTCTTCTTCTTCTTCTTCTTCGTCTCTTCCTCCTGCTCTTTATATGGCAGGTGGCAATCAACGACATAGTGCATTACCTCCACTAATAGGTATGGAGTGTGAATTGGGCTTTTGTAAAAAAAAAAAAAGATCCTATTAAGCAAGTCTTCAATTTTATTGTAACGTCCAAGTCACACTGTTCCCCATCACGTCTCTGTAAAATATATTTTAAATCATAATTTAACTGCAGTTCCCTAAGGTTTTGCATCAAGTATATTCTCTTTCGAGAGTATAACGGGAGAAAACAGGAAAAAACCTGCATCAGAATGTTCTAACAGAAGCACCAGAACGTTGTAAAAGCAGCATCAGAATGTTGTAATAGCAGCATCAGAATATTGTAATAGCAGCATCAGAATGTGGTAATAGCAGCATCAGAATGTGGTAATAGCAGCATCAGAATGTGGTAATAGCAGCATCAGAATGTTGCTATAGCAGCATCAGAATGTGGTAATAGCAGCATCAGAATGTTGTAATAGCAGCATAAGAATTTGGTAATGTCATTATACTGACATTAGCAGCTGATGAGTGCGCGACACATGAAACAATCTTATTCTGTTATGTATTAAAAGTTTGTTTTCCTACATCTATCTTATAGACATATGTAAACTACTAATAAGACACGTTAGCCCCTAACTAATGGGTCTGACCCTTTAGCCGAGCGGTTAGTGATGTCGCCTTGTGGTGCAGTACACGTCGTATCGAATCCCGCACCGGGCAAGAAAATAACCGGTTACATTGGTGGCAGCGGTGGGATCCGGAAGTGTGCAGATCCTCAGAAGTCTCTTCGGAGCGCGGGAATAGCAAAGCGCGAGGGCGCGCTTCCGGGAGAGGGTGACGACTGTAAACTCTTTAGCCCCTAACTAATGGGTCTGACCCTTTAGCCGAGCGGTTAGTGACGTCGCCTTGTGGTGCAGTACACCTCGTATCGAATCCCGCACCGGGCAAGAAAATAACCAGTTACATATATATATATGTATACACTACCGTTCAAAAGTTTGGGATCACCCAAACAATTTTGTGTTTTCCATGAAAAGTCACACTTATTCACCACCATATGTTGTGAAATGAATAGAAAATAGAGTCAAGACATTGACAAGGTTAGAAATAATGATTTGTATTTGAAATAAGATTTTTTTTACAACAAACTTTGCTTTCGTCAAAGAATCCTCCATTTGCAGCAATTACAGCATTGCAGACCTTTGGCATTCTAGCTGTTAATTTGTTGAGGTAATCTGGAGAAATTGCACCCCACGCTTCCAGAAGCAGCTCCCACAAGTTGGATTGGTTGGATGGGCACTTCTTTGAGCAGATTGAGTTTGAGAGGACAGCACAAACAGGCTCTAACCAGAGTAGAAAAAGAAGTGGGAGGCCGCGTTGCACAACTGAGCAAGAAGATAAGTACATTAGAGTCTCTAGTTTGAGAAACAGACGCCTCACAGGTCCCCAACTGGCATCTTCATTAAATAGTACCTGTTAGAGCCTGTTTGTGCTGTCCTCTGAAGGGAGTAGTACACACCGGTGTAGGAAATCTTCAATTTCTTAGCAATTTCTCGCATGGAATAGCCTTCATTTCTAAGAACAAGAATAGACTGTTGAGTTTCAGATGAAAGTTCTCTTTTTCTGGCCATTTTGAGCGTTTAATTGACCCCACAAATGTGATGCTCCAGAAACTCAATCTGCTCAAAGAAGTGCCCATCCAACCAATCCAACTTGTGGGAGCTGCTTCTGGAAGCGTGGGGTGCAATTTCTCCAGATTACCTCAACAAATTAACAGCTAGAATGCCAAAGGTCTGCAATGCTGTAATTGCTGCAAATGGAGGATTCTTTGACGAAAGCAAAGTTTGATGTAAAAAAAATCTTATTTCAAATACAAATAATTTTTTCTAACCTTGTCAATGTCTTGACTCTATTTTCTATTCATTTCACAACATATGGTGGTGAATAAGTGTGACTTTTCATGGAAAACACGAAATTGTTTGGGTGATCCCAAACTTTTGAACGGTAGTGTATATATACATAGCGGGTTTTTTTTTTTCGGAAACCGTCAATGGTGTTGATATAAGTGCTCAACTAATAAGGAGCGGAATATCAATATAGATGTAGGGGGGGAATATATATATTGTAAGTAGACACGTTGGCCCTTGGCTAACGGGTCGGACCCTTTAGTTGAGCGGTTAGTGACGTCTCCCGCGGTGCGGGAGATACAGGTTCGCATCCCGGCTGCGGCAGTTCCTGTGGTTGCCCCCCCCCCCCCCCCCATATTCGCTCCACTGGTGTAAGAAGTGGGATACGCGCGGACGCGCTTTCCCGAAAGAGGGGGGTAGTGTAGTGTGCATGGATAAGTAGACCTGTTGGCTAACAGCTCGGACCCTTTAGATGCGGGAAATACGGGTTCGCATCTCGGCTGCGGCAGTTCCTGTGGTTGCCCTCCCCCCGAATTCGCTACAATATATATCAACACAGATACAGGGGGAAAAAAAGTTTTAATGCATAGCAGGACAGGTGTGTTTCGTGCGTCGCCCACTCATCAGCTGCTAATGTGGTTCAACAAAGAAGCATACAGTTCAGAAGACACCGCTATATGTACATTCCCAGAAAAAATTAGTTAAGGATTCATCCTTATTTCTACAGAAGGTACAGCTAACAGCAGTATCAATCCTATATCTAGAAAAGATATAGGAAAAGATAAAGATATTTCTTCCTGAAAATATTGTACTGAGCCCCCCAGCTTATACTATTTCATTTTACACAACCTTTGCTTTTTGTTTTTTCCTTTTGGAGTATGCCTTGTTTTCTTTGTATCCTGCTGTTCATTGTATTATTGTACATCTGTTCATTGTACATTGTATTATTTGAATTGCACTTATTTTGATTAATAAACAGTGAAAGAAAAAAAAGAATCATACAGTTTACGTTGCCCAGCGTCACGCCCATAATTTCGGTTGGGCAGCGACTAATCAGATGGGGAAACATTTAAACTATAACAACCAATGGGGTAGGTAGTTATGATGCACAGCAACCAATGGAGGGGTAGAAAACATTACGACCAATGGGTTAAGGGACTGGGGCTTGTTTTGAAAAGCATTTAGGGGCCAGGGCACTGTTGAAATGGCCTACATTAAAAATGTAAGAAGGTAATTTATGTGAATTATATAGTGGGGTGGTGTACAGTTGGAAGGAGAGGTAGTTAAAATACAAAAACAAAAAAACAAAAAAACAAAAAAATTCTAATAAATGTCACATGTGTATCATTTAATGGGGGGGGGATAATAAAGACGTTTTACTTGTAGTTACAAAGGAGATATTTTTTCGGTGTCTGCAGCTGGTGGCCAATTCATTTCTATTATTCAAGGTGGACATATCAGGTCTGCAAATAATAAAATACTTTTCTGCCAAGCACAGGTTACATCTTCTACCCCTAACTGAATATGCACTACTCTTTGCAAGGATTTTCCATGAGACAGAGTAACCGATATTATTGTCTACCAATGACCACTGCTCCTATGAACCTAGTTAGGAGGTGTACTTACTCTACAGAAGAGTTACACGGTAAAATTTGGCGAGCCAGCCAGGAGTGGTGTGTGACTGTATTGTGAATATACACTCACTGGCCACTTTATTAGGTACACCTTGCTAGTACCGGGTTGGACCCCCTTTTGCCTTCAGAACTGCCTTAATCCTTCGTGGCATAGATTCAACAAGGTACTGGAAACATTCCTGAGAGTTTGGTCCATATTGACATGATAGCATCACGCAGTTGCTGCAGATTTGTCGGCTGCACATCCATGATGCGAATCTCCCGGTCCACCACATCCCAAAGGTGCTCTATTGGATTGAGATCTGGTGACTGTGGAGGCCATTTGAGTACAGTGAACTCATTGTCATGTTCAAGAAACCAGTCTGAGATGATTCGAGCTTTATGACATGGCGCGTTATCCTGCTGGAAGTAGCCATCAGAAGATGGGAACACTGTGGTCATAAAGGGATGGACATGGTCAGCAACAATACTCAGGTAGGCTGTGGCGTTGACACGATGCTTAATTGGTACTAAGGGGCCCAAAGTGTGCCAAGAAAATATCCCCCACACCATTACACCACCACCACCACCAGCCTGAACCATTGATACAAGGCAAGATGGATCCATGCTTTCATGTTGTTGACGCCAAATTCTGACCCTACCATCCAAATGTCGCAGCAGAAATCGAGACTCATCAGACCAGGCAACGTTTTTCCAATCTTCTATTGTCCAATTTTGGTGAGCCTGTGCGGATTGTAGCCTCAGTTTCCTGTTCTTAGCTGACAGGAGTGGCACCCGGTGTGGTCTTCTGCTGCTGTAGCCCATCTGCCTCAAGGTTCGACGTGTTGTGCATTCAGAGATGCTCTTCTGCATACCTCGGTTGTAATGAGTGGTTATTTGAGTTACTGTTTGTGTATTCGGTTTTTGAAATTTTATACTGAAGTTTTTATTTCTACTGGGTATATGTTTAGAGTGAACTGCCTTTTAAAATGGATATCGTTGCAGCTGAGAATATCAAAGTGCCCAACTCTCCCGTTATTAGTGGGTTGTCTAACATTATTGTAGATGAGGAAGTTTTTGACTGCCTGAAGTTCTATGGGCCAATTTCTAGGATCGTCAAGTTCAAAGCTCCCGAATCCAAATATCACAACCAGGTAATGGTTGAGTTTCAATTCGGCACTGCTATAGAGGAACTTGAGAGTAGCTTACCGTATGATAGACAGTGTTCTGTAGATCCCGAGGTTGTGCATCGCATCCAAACCTTATCTGGCATTTACAGTAACCAAGTAGGTACTGTAGTGACTGGTACGTTCCTGTCAGAGCTATAAGGTGTAGCCAAACTGAGTGGTAAACCGTTTGAAGAGGTTTTGCGAGAAGAGTTGGCCATGGTTACTAAGTCTATTGGTATAGAGAATTCCAGTGATGAAGTTGAGCCAAGTGATGAGCCAGCTCCAGACCCACTACCGAGTAAACGGCCAGTGACACCTGCTGGTGATATTCAGCAAAGCTTCACCCCAGCTTCTGTAGAGGTAAACCGGACCTCTGGTGGAACACCGTCTCATCCTATAGCCGCAGTTTCCCCTAAGGTAAGAGAACAAACATGCTTTTCGGTTACCCCCTGATCAGTTAAGCACTTCTGAAGTACAGCGTGTAGTAGTAGAGCACATTGTGAAGAGTGGAGAAATAGGTTAACAAATCCAAACTGAGACCCTTCTCAGGGAAGTCACCTCTTCCTAACCATGAGGTTGACCACGAGACATGGCGCAGCAGTGTAGAATTCCACTTGTCCAATTCTACTGTATATGCGCACAGTTAGTGAGGGAATTCGCTGATAGCCTGTTACCGCCAGCCGCCACTGTGGTTAAACCATTAGGTCCACAGGCTTCTCCAAGTGCTTACTTGGAACTACTTGACTCAGCTTATGTGAATGTCGAAGATGGAGATGAGCTTTTTGCCAAGTTTCTCAGCAACCACCAGAATGCTGGAGAGAAACTTGCATACTACCTGCATAGGCTACAAACATCCTTGAACACAGTTGTAAGCACAGCTTCTCAAACAATTCTGCAGAGGATGCTGGAACAACACCCTGATCTCAACACTTCAGCTAGAGCAGAAAAAACAGAACCCACCCACCTTTGCAGAGCTGTTGTTGCTCTTGCGCACTGAGGAGCACACACAAGTGATTAAATCCAGCCGTATGAAGAAGCATCTGGGGCTTACCAAGGCCAAAGCTCAGTCTAACGAACAGGCTACATGTTTCCCTGGTGATGATGAACATGATGAATCTACCCCAGTTGATGTAAGCTCATCAGCTATGGTTGAAATCAAGCAGCAGTTAGCCACTCTTCAAGCCCAGATTGCCCCCCTAACAACCTCCAAGGAAGGGAAGCATGGGAAAAACAAAAAGAAGAAAGAGAACGAGAAATCTAAACCAAAGCAAGAAAAGTCAGAGGAGCTGTTGCCAACCACCACGGATGCAGTGGCCAAAAAGCCCAGACCTTGGTACTGTTTCCAATGTGGAGAAGATGGTCACATTGCTAATGCCTGTAGCAATCTCCCGAATCCAACTCTGGTTGCAGCGAAGAGAAAAGAGCTCAAAGAAAAGCAACAGGCTAGGGAAACGAAGTATAGGTTAGCAGTGCCCCTACTTTAAACTAGAAGTGGGTTCTGTTGAGGGACAAACAGAAACTCAAAGCCAAACAACCTGTCCCAAATCGAATGCAAAGAGCAAAGTGTCACTAAACTCAATGGGTCTCGACCATGAAGCAAAACTCCCCAAAAATCTAACTGGTGACAAATGCATAACCAGTGTCAATGTGTCTGGTGTAGACTGCAACTGTTTGCTAGATACAGGTTCTCAGGTTACTTCTGTATCCCAGTCATTCTATGACAAGCATCTCTCAGAACAGCCTATTAATCATGTGAGCCATATTCTTGAAGTTGAGGGAGCAAATGGCAAATGGCAAATGGGAGCTTTGGTTGTACCCGATGTCCATTCTAACAGCATTAATGTACCATTACTCATAGGAACAAATACTCTTGACACTCTCTATGAGCAGTATTTTAAGGGCAAAAGGCTTACTACCTCATTATGTGGTTACAGTCAATTACTTAAAACACTGGACTTGAGGCAAAAGCAGAACTCTAGCAGTAGAATTGGGTTAGTCAAGCTTAGAGGCCGTACACCAGAAGTCCTTCCAGCTGGTCAAAAAGTTCTCCTGGAGGGTTTTGTCTGTACCAAAGCTGTAAATAATGAGAACTGGGCTTTACTGGAGTAACTATCTATGTCATCTCTACCAGGAGGGATATTCGCAGAAAGCTGTCTAGTTACCCTGCCAATGCAGTATTATTACAAACTCCCTGTAGTGCTTAGGAATGAAACTGACCATGATATTAGTCTGCCAGCTAACTGTGTTGTCGCAGAGCTAAATGTACCAGAGCAGCTCATCCAAAAGAACACTGATAATCAAGATGCTACAGCCGAGAGTTCCAGTCAGCAGTCAACTGGAAACAGTTCAAACTTATTGTTGGACTTAGGTGATTCTCCACTGTCTGAAGAGTGGAAGACTAGAGTAACCCAGAAGCTGAACACTTCCTCTGATGTCTTTGCTCATCATGACCTGGACTTTGGATATGCAACAAAGGTAATGCATCACATCAAGCTGAAAGATGAAATGCTGTTCAAACAGCGTGCACACCCCATCCATCCACAAGACTATGAAGCAGTCAGAAAACTCTTGTCGATGCAGGAGTCATCAGAGAGTCTGAGTCTCCATTCTCATCACCAATAGCGGTGGTCAAGAAAAAAATGGTGACATCAAGTTATGTGTTTGCAACCCACTTGGATAAGGAATAACCTGCAAGGATGATTAATAACCATCTAAGGTAAGTAGTAGTAACCATAGGGTAAGTACACCTCTTTACTAGGTTCGTAGGAGTCGTGATTAACTGGACTGAGAAATGATAGGAGCCGGACAACCAGGATAAAAGGTAAGTAGAATTATTTAGTGTTGTAGTTGCAACACTCAAAGGTACACATACAATTATACAATGCAATATACAATAATCCCTCAAAGACCCGGGTCCTAATACAGTAAGTGCTTTTGGTTCAATAAAGAAAATAAAAATATGTGTGTTTTTCTGTGTCCTACCACACCAGACGTGTGGAAGATAGTAGGTGGAGAATCTTCTCTTTCTCTTGGTTCTGAGCGGTGGCTCGCCAGTTCCTCGTCAGGAACAATTAATCACTCAAAAGACCCAACCAAGACGAACGTTTCTCACGCAGCAACGATGCAGAAATTCCACCGGAGCCCCGGTGGAAAACAGGAATGCTGGTGATGTCTCTAACTTTTATCAACTCAACTTAAGACTTCTCTTATAACAAATCAACACAGACACAAGAAGACAGGCCGACTGTCTCCCCGCTGATGGACAATGGCGAATTCTTTCGTTCACTCTTTTTTCGCTCACTTTTAGCTCGAGAGATCGCATGTGTGTTTTCTGTGGCGCGTTCTAACAATCTCGCGCACACAGCAGCTGACTGCAATGGAGGCGGGACTTCCAGATAGGCAGACGCTTCTCATTGGCTAGAAAACACAGCTCTACACAAATCAATCAAAAAACAATATTAACCCTTTGCTGGGATAACTGGATCACATCTAACCAGATATTATTAATAACCCATTGTGTGACTGAGTTACATCCTCCCCTTCTAAATTAACATGAGTCCCTTCACGTTCTTAAACAACTGCTATCGGCTCAAGATAAGGGTTTTCATGACTCTCAAAAACATCAACAAGCACTTTGTTGAACCCTTCTAACAGACTATGAGCAAAGGAAACAAGTGGATTCCCAAGCTTTAGATACGTTAAGCGTCCAGATGCTCTTCTAGAACGCTCGGATCTCCGAGGATCATCATCAGTTCCTTCACTGGACTGAAGATTGGTTGTTTCGATCTCTGCTGGAGGGATATCATTGGTTGTGACCCTTTCCACTGGAACTTCGTCTTCTGGACTGGACAAGTCGAGCATCGGAACATCATCATCATCTTCAACAGTTTCCTGCAGGGAAGTTCGGAATATTTCCATCCTCCTCAGTTGGAGACTCCTCAGGCATGGATATGTCAGAAGGCCTTTCAACGTTTTGCTCTTCTTTTCCAGCCTCCTGAGAAGACACATCAGCTAGGTTCTCTGTTTCCGGCAGGACTTGAGTAGACTGGACAACCTCAGTAGTGGAACTCATAGGTGAGTACTCCATCTCTTCAATAGGACTGGCTACGTCCGTAGTCTCTTCCATTCTCTTGGGGATATGTAACTCTGTAGTAAATCTTCTCTCTTCCACATGATTTACAGGAGTGTGGAACCACTGAGAGTTGTCAGCTTCATCTTCCGACTCGTCGGTTTCCTCCTCTGTTTGGATAGGATCCTGCCTAGTCCTAGGCTTGCGAACTGGTTTGACTGTTTCCTCCTCTTCTGTCTCAGACAAGAAACCACAGGGAAGTAGGAGATCACGGTGCAGTATCCGTGTGGGTGATTCTTGACCTTCTGGACACACTACATAGACGGCTGCTCTCTTCTTTACGATATAGATCATAGACTCCCACCGATCAGCAAGATTGTGTTTGTCGCGGGGACGGAGATTTCGTACAAGGACTCGGTCACCTACTTCTAGACTAGACTCTCTCACATGCTTGTCAGACCGCTGTTTGTTCTTGTTTGCGACTTTCTTGGCATTTTCAACAGCAAGTTGATAGCTCACTTCTAAGTGAGACCTCAGGTTTTTTACATACTGTGAGTGTGATGTTGATGAACAGTCCCCCCTGACAAGTAAACCAAAGGCAATATCAATGGACAACCTAGGCTGGCGGCCAAACATAAGTTCGTATGGCGAAAACCCGGTAACTTCATTTCGTGTACAGTTATAGGCATGTGTGAGGGGTTTGACATGATCACACCACTTTGACTTCTCTTTGTCGCTTAGAGTGCCCAACATACCCAACAAAGTACGATTAAAGCGCTCAACCGGATTTCTCCTAGGGTGATAAGGACTAGTTCTGACTTTACGTATACCAGCTATTGCGCAAAGTTCTTTGATCGTTTTAGATTCAAAATCCCTACCCTGATCACTATGGAGACACTCTGGGAAAACATGAAAGATAAGGAACAGGTCCCAGAGGCATTTAGCTACTGTTTTTGCTTTCTGGTCTTTCGTTGGTATAGCGACGGCATACTTTGTAAAGTGGTCTGTGATAACTAGAATATCTTTTGTGTTATGGCTATCTGGCTCGAGAGACAAGAAGTCCATACAGACCAATTCCATCGGTCTGCTGGTCTGGATGTTAACCAAAGGAGCTGCTTTCTCTGGTTGCTTCTTTTGGCGTACACATCTTCCACAGGTTTTCACCTTGTTTTCTACGTCTGCGGCCATCTTTGGCCAATAGAACCTCGATCTGACCAGCTCAAGAGCCAGGTCGTCGTTTTCCTGCTTCCGCCGCATGTTCGACTCCTTCAGGCGCCGATTCTCTCGCTCGTATCGCTCAATGGGGGCCTCTCGCTGCTCCTTACGCTCCAGTACTACGCGCTGAACTTCAGGCGTGCTCAGCTGATCAGGAGGTAAGTGAAACAGGTTTGTTCTCCTCTTATTACTAGGAGAAGCTGTGGTTGCAAAATCCACATGAAACAGTGTTTCACCGGAGGTCAGGTTTACTTCTACAGAAGCTGGGGTGAAGCTGTGCTGAATATCACTCATCTGTTTGTTAGGCGAAATGATCGAAGCTGGTTCATCAGCTGGCGCAGTGTTACCACTAACACCCTCAATACCAATGGATTCAGAAATCTTAGCCAACTCCTCTTGCAAAACCTCAGCAAACGGTTTCCCACTCAGTTTGGCTACACCCTTAAGCTGTGTCAGAAACGTATCAGTCACTGTGGTACCTATCTGGCTACTGTAAACAATATACAAGGCTTGGATACGAAACTCAAACTTGGGATCAGCGGAACATGATCTGGTATCTGGCAAGAAAAGAGCAAGTTCCTCTATTGCAGCGCCGGATACGAATTCAACATGGTCATTAAACTCAGACTCTGCATCTCTGATCTTAACTATCCTAGAGATTGACCCTACTGTCTTAAGATAGTCAAAAACTTCCTCATCTACCACAGTGTTAGACAACCCACTGACGATGAGAGAGTTAGGCACTCTGATATTTTCAGTTGCAACGATTTCCATGTCTGCGGCTCATATATTTCACAGTACAGTACACACAACTCCTGGCTGGCTCACCAAATTTTTACCGTGTAACCCACTTGGATAAGGAATAACCTGCAAGGATGATTAATAACCATCTAAGGTAAGTAGTAGTAACCATAGGGGTAAGTATACCTCTTTACTAGGTTCGTAGGAGTCGTGATTAACTGGACTGAGAAATGATAGGAGCCGGACATCCAGGATAAAATGGTAAGTAGAAATATTTAGTGTTGTAGTTGCAACACTCAAAGGTACACATACAATTATACAATGCAATATACAATAATCCCTCAATGACCCGGGTCCTAATACAGTAAGCGCTTTTGGTTCAATAAAGAAAATAAAAATAAAAGTGTGTGTGTGTGTTTTTCAGCGTCCTACCACACCAGACGTGTGGAAGACAGTAGGTGGAGAATCTTCTCTTTCTCTTGGTTCTGAGCGGTGGCTCGCCAGTTCCTCGTCAGGAAAAATCAATCACTCAAAAGACCCAACCAAGACGAACGTTTCTCACGCGGCAACGTGAGCCCCCGGTGGAAAACAGGAATGCTGGTGATGTCTCTAACTTTTATCAACTCAACTTAAGACTTCTCTGATAACAAATCAACACAAAGACACGAGAAGACAGGACGATTGTCTCCCCGCTGATGGACAATGGCGAATTCTTTCGTTCACTCTTTTTTCCTCTCACTTTTAGCTCGAGAGATCGCTTATGTGTTTTCTGTGGCGCGTTCTAACAATCTCGCGCACACAGCAGCTGACTGCAATGGAGGCGAGACTTCCAGATAGGCAGACGCTTCTCATTGGCTAGAAAGCATAGCTCTACACAAATCAATCAAAACACAATATTTGCTGGGATAACTGGATCACATCTAACCAGATATTATTAATAACCCATTGTGTGACTGGGTTACATGTTGACTACAGAAAACTGAACACCCAGACCATCAAGGATGCTTATGCACTTCCCAATCTGGAGGAATCATTTTCTGCGCTCACTGGATCCCAGTGGTTTTCAGTGATGGATCTGAAATCTGGTTATTACCAGATAGAAATGGAGGAGAGCAACAAGGCGAAAACAGCTTTTGTATGTCCCCTAGGGTTCTGGGAATTCAGTCGAATGCCACAGGGTATTACAAATGCACCAAGCACATTCCAGCGCTTAATGGAGAAGTGCATGGGAGACATAAACCTAAAAGAAGTGCTGGTTTTCCTTGATGACATCATTGTGTTTTCCAACACCTTGGAAGAACATGAAGAAAAGCTTACACATGTTCTCCCCAGAGAAATGCCGATTCTACTAGACTTCAGAGCGTTATTTGGGGCATATTGTCTCATACCCAGGGGGCAAACTGATTTTTGCACGGGTCGGATGCTGTAAAAGGTTGTTCTCCAGAAATCATATCTAGGACCTACATGGATCAAAACCTGGGTGGACAACCCGGAAAACAAGTTGCAGGAAAGCTACAGGAAGCGTCAAAAGTTGCCCACCGGGCCTATGAACATTAACCAATAGGGGTAGACAGGGTTAAAATTTTAACCAATAGATATCTGCATGAAAATCACAGTGTTGATTACGCACATTGAGACAAACAAAAAATGTAGTGGAAGTTTTTTCAAAAATGTTTTTTACCAGAGTAAATGACGCATATATAATTAAGTATGTGCTAATTTGCATAAATATCACATAGCCGGAGGAAATGGTTTTACAGACATGTTGTAAAGCGTTGTCTAGCAGAAATCATATCCAGGACCTTCAGGGATCACAACCTGGGTGGACAACCTGGAAAACAAGTTGCTGAAATGCTGCAGGGAGGGCCCAAACATGCCCCTCCACCATACGAAAACAGTCATTTAAGCTGGTTGGGTGATATTGCACAATCCTCCTTGTGAATGAGTATCTCTGTAAGAGTTCACAGTAAAGACACATTGAGACAGCTTATGGAAATTAGAAAATATGCTCTGATCTTATACCTTGGTTTGTTCCCAGTAGAAACATGAGATAGGCCTATACCTTAAATTAATCACGAAACAAACAAAATTCCTGTAACTGTAAATAATGTAAGATGTATTTCTTATTTTATACATTGAACACAATATACTTACTGAACACCAAATAATTACCTGTGCCAAAACTATAACAAGTTATTTAAAATAAATAAATAAATCATATCTAGGACCTTAAAGGACAACAATGAGATGGGTATATTCTTTAGTATACACATGAAACAAACAAAATAATTTATACTTTGAACACAATATGCTGAACACAAAACGTTAGCCCAGAATTTGAAAAGCAGGACTTTTTAAAGAAATTTTTTATAGAACTTTGCCCATGTCTTCTCACTCGCTTTCTGAGTCACAGCTGCTATCACTGCTCTCAACTCTAGCAGTATGTATTCTGCTGCATTTGCTCGCCAGTCCTTGGCAACGGCACCCGATGTAGCACGGAACTGCCTTCCTTGCACATGAACAGTTCTTCTGACAACCCTTGACACATGCACATGAGATTGTCGTTTTCATTGAGACAGGCCAGGCTGGCTTTGTTGCCGGAACAGGAACTGCATGTCCATCAACCAGAGACCAACCAAATTCAGTGCATGGGGTAATTTCTGGCTTCGCGATATGTGCATTCTTGTCAATGATAGTTGCCAGCGCAGCCCTTTTCAGGTGTAGCATAAATGCATCTTCTGTTGGGGGTAGAAGCTTTAATAGAGTTGACTTGTTGTTCAAAAACTTGTACACTCTCAATTTGCCCAGATCGGCCCCCTCAAACTGATCAGCTGTGGATGTGTACACTGATATGGTGAGGTCCCGCGCCTGATTGAGAAGGTCATCGGTTATGGTATCGCTAGGGTTTTCACCAAAGTCTTCAAGTGCAGGGATGTCACGACTTATGCTGCTCTTGAACCATATCTTCTTCCCAGTGAAATATGGGTAGCTAGTTTTGTCTCTACCACTCAGACTGTGGATGAATGGCATGGCGTGACACTGTGAAGGTCCCAGAGCTACAACCATCTCATGTATAGGCAGGTATGCATTCTGACCTGTTCTAACCCACATCTCTGGTAGATCACTCAAGTGTGTTGCACCATAGTACAGACATGTTGTAATGATATCAGTGTCATTAGCATGTATGACAACTCTTTCAACTCCCTCATTCTGGACAGTGTAGAGTGTGTGGAGGATTATCCTAGTGTCAGCCTCCTGCTGCGTTCATTCCAGAGCAGGAACATCCATCACAGACCCTGCGGAGAGCACCACACTCTGTCTCTTCCTTGAATCCACCACCCAGGTAGAGATGAGTAGGGCCAAGATCACTCCCCAGTTGCTCCTCCTCACACCATCTTTCACAGAGAAAGCTCAGCAAGTTTGCTTTGTTAGTAGACACAGCAAAAAAACTCATGTGGATCTGGAGCTGTGTACTGCTCACTGACTTCATACACTTTGGCTGGTTTGGATCGAGCATATCTCTGTTGTTGCTCAGCTGACTTGATACTGGTTCCACTGTATCTGTCACAACAGAAGTGTATTATTTCAGTACCACGAGGCACACATCAATCAGCAGCAGGTGTTTGTATCTGTCAGCGATTGCTCCAAATCGTTCATCTTTGTGAAAAGACCAGTGTCTTATGGCAGACCTAGCATCTACAAGTACTGCTGTCTTGAGGATGTTTTGGGGTAGATCAGCATTGGTGGTTACTTTGGTCTCCTCTTTCAGGGCCTTTACAAGGCTGGACTTGGTGCCAGTTCTCATACTGCCATCTTCCTTGAAGAGGGATGGGGGAAGGTCACTGTACTCGTGGTTGCCTACAAAGTGTCAACAATGTCGAGTTCTCCACCACTAGCAATGATCTGTGTCATATGCAGAAGGGCAGTAACTTCATTGCTCTTGCCAGTGGTGCAGGTTTTCCCCCCGGACTTCTTTGGTTTCATGTGTTGTGTGTGGAAGGTGTTAAGCTTAACAACACTTGTCTTTTTATGATGACTGGTAAGTGACTCAGACAGTGCCTTCAAACCAATTTCTTTTACACTTAACAGGTTGTCCTTGACTATAGCATCTGCAAACTCACCAGTATATATATTGATCAGGGATGATGTGGCTGTTGTGAATGGGTTGGTCTCTACTGCTGCTGTGACCTTGACTACCATCTCTGCATCCCTGTTGACACGACTCTTGCCAGATTCATGGTGTGGGCTTGAGGTATGGAGGTGCAGCATAGATTTGAGCTCTGCAGAAATGGCTGCAGTCTGTGGTTTTGTGTAGATCCACTTCCTCCTGGCGGCAGGGTTGAGGGTAATACCATCCAGACCACTGGCCTCTTTGGCATCTGCATTGTACGTCTGCTCTAGACTCATGTCAGGAGAGACACCATTGTGGTTTCCATTTACTCTCCTCCCTACAAATGCACCTGCGATCAAAGCTTTGTGTGCCTCTGGAGCTGTCTCTGGCAGTTTCTTCATCTCAGACAAATACAAAGGCAAAGACTGCTGCCCATATTTGTAGTGACCTGCTGCAGTGAGATAAGGTAGCATCTGTGCTGACTCACAGAGATGTCCTTCCCTGTTGCCTTCTCACTGGTAATAGATGAACCTGTGGAGAATGTCTGACATCTCAAGAAAGCTTGACCAAAAAACTGCAGTTGGTTGAACCTCAAGAGATTCCTGGAAAAGTGACATCTCTTCTCGTAGGATAGATAACTGTGGACTTGACATTTGGATGATCTCCAGCTTCTCAGGACCTGTGGTGCCTTTCTCAAACAACACCTTCACAACATTTTCGACTTGTGACTGCCATTGTTGTGATTCTCTCTCTGCTGACCACATCTCAAATGCTTGCCAGTACAGGCGCCACATGGCCTCACTGAGGATCCTGAGGGCATGCATTGTTTGGTAGTAGTCAGCCTTCTCCCCAAACATCTTCTTGGCAGTCCCTTCCTGACACAGGCCAGCTGCTACAAGGATATCTTCTGCACCTGCATCCCTGATGATCTTGCAAACACCCTTCATGTAGTTATAAGCTTGGTGAAAGCCCCCCAGCAGCAACACCACATTGCAAAACTCTTCTCTGTGTTTGTCTCTGATGGCAACTGCCAGTTCATAATGTAGCTTGATCTCCAATAATAATTGTATATTTGTCTCCCAATGCACGGGGTGTCTTGACCAGCCATTAAATCTCTTCTTTCAGATCAGCAGGATCGGTTGGAGATGCTGGGATGAGAGGAAAATAGCCAATGATGCTGGCCGGTCTTTGTGGGTGGAGCTCTGCACAGAATGCAGAAAAGCCAGGCAGTCCTACCTCTGTATCTTGCGGAGGATTTAACAGTTCTGAAGTTGTAACCATTCTTGCTATGCGCCACATAAGCAACAGGTCTTCAGCTGTGCCATCTGAGGAAGTCTCCAGACTTTCTTGCTTTTCAATATGCTCAAGTGACCTGGACCTCTGCCTGTCTTTAGCTGGTATGTGACACATGGCAGCAGGTTGTAAAGTGTTATCAGAGAGGGTTTTTCTTCTGTTAGTGCTAGATGTGGGGAGCCTGGCACCCTCCTGGCCTTTCACAATGTTTTGGTTTTCGATTATTATTGCAGCGGTGGCATTAAAACTCCCACCCTCCAGTGTCTTCTTCTGCCAGTCCAGATTATCAATAGCAAATACATGGGGAAACTCACTGTTTTTTGTCATGGTCTCAGGGACATAAACACCATCCGTTTCAACCTGCTGCATTACCTTCTCACTTTGTGCTGTCAGCTGACGCTGCAGACGCTCATAACTGATCCCAAGCCCCAATCTGTTGTTCATCATTATTAATGATTTACTACGTGTCTGGTTGAATAAGTGGTAGGTAGAGGCTATGCCCAAAGGTGTTGGTATCCCAGAGATATACTGGAGGATATACTGTGACATAATAATGGTTTTTTTTGATGTTGGTTGATCAACAATGACTCTTCCATCAACACTGGGTTTCTGTATCTTGTCATTTAGTAGCATGGCTGTAAAGTTGAAGAGTGAGTCAGGAACCATCTCGTGAGCAGATCTGAGGGATATCTCAGTTGAGTCCTTCTCAAAGCTTTCCCTTTTGCACTTCCCGCAATCGACTCGAATAATTTTTGCAGCTTGCCACATTGCATTATATTTCTCGCCTTCCTCATTATTTGCTTCTAGTTGCCTCAGCTTCTTTAGGGCATCGCCGAGGGGTACATCAGATCCACATATGAATCCCGAACCACAACTCTGGTCAAGTATTGAAACACGTTGTCCATAGTGTTGTTGCAGCTTCAATTTCAGTAAACGTGGTTCGTACTGATCTGGCTAGCTCACAAAACCACTCTCTTTTTGGAGGGAAATCTGTAAACCAAATCAAATCAACTTAAATTAGCATTGGAAGGAAACCTTTATGTTCATGTAACCCCAATAGATGATTCAAAAATAATAATTTAAACATATTTACCCATTTTGATGGCAGCAAATATTCCACATGAACAAAAATCCATTGCTGAAACTAATCTCACTTCAGGCAGACAAACCAGAGACAGCTCCATCTAGTGGCCTTGTGATCTCACTTCAGGGAGATAAACAATGCACAGTTCCACCTAGTGGCCTTAATGGGAACATGATTTAACAATGTAGAACTTGGGAGCTTATTTTCTGCACTTATCATTTTATTTTTGCTGTGAAGTCTTAAAGATATATTCAATAACAAAGATAATTCTGCTATATGACCCAGCCTTTTTATTGTATGTTTCTGTATGTGGGGGGGGGGGGGGGTAATATGGACCCTCCCTGTAGCTGTCCAGCAACTTGTTTTTCAAGTTGTCCATCCAAGTTGTGATCCTTGAAGGTCCTAGACAGGATTTCTGGTAGACAACCCTTTACAACAAGTCCGTAAAACCATGTTCACCATTTATGTGGTGTTTATGCAAATTAGTGCATACTTAATTATATATGCGTCATTTACTCTGGTAAAAAAACATTTTTCATAAAACTTCCAATACATTTTTTGTTTGTCTCAATGTGAGTAATCAACACTATGATTTTCATGGAGATATCTATTCGTTAAAATTTTAACCCTATGTACCTCAAATGGTTGTGTTCAGGCAGGGTGGGCAACTTTGGACGCTCCCTGTAGCTTTCCTGCAACTTATTTTTCGGGTTGTCCACCCAGGTTGTGATCCCTGAAGATCCTAGATATGATTTCTGGTGAACAACCTTTTACAGCATCAGACCCGCGTTTTCCCCCAAAAATGGGGTTTTGCCCCCTGGGTATCAAGAGAAGGAGTGAAAACCGATCCAGAGAAGGTTCAAGCATTAAAGACCTGGCCAAGGCCCCAAACCTTAAAGGAGCTCAAGTCTATTCTTGGGTTCTCCGGTTATTACCGGAAGGTTTGTACAGAACTACTCGAGGATTGTTAAGCCCCTTACCAATCTCACCGCTGGTTATCCACCCTCTCGGAAAGGAAGTAGGGTAACAAAGAGTGATGGCAAGTATTTCAACCCCAAGGAAACTTTTGATGAACACCGGACATCTGCCTGTCAGCAAGCATTTGACCTTACCATAGATAGGCTGACATCATCCCCAGTTCTGGGATTTGCCAACTCGAAGTTATCATACATCCTCCATACGGATGCCAGTACTACAGGATTGGGAGTGGCATTGTATCAAGAATAAGATGGAGAGAGTCGTGTTATTGCCTATGCAAGTAGAGGATTGTCACGCAGTGAAGCTCAATACCCAGCTCACAAACTGGAATTTCTAGCTTTGAAATGGGCTATAACAGAGAAGTTCCATGAATACTTGTATGGAAACACCTTCACTGCCGTAACAGAGACAACAACAGCAAAACTGGATGCTACAAGCTATCGTTGGTTAGCTGCCCTTTCTACATTCAGTTTTGACATCAAGTACCGAGCTGGTAAGCAAAATCAGGATGCAGATGGTCTTTCAAGACGATCCCATGGTGCACTAGCAAATGACAGCATCTCCCAGGAGGAGAGTGCCAGGATTCATCATTTTGCTTTTCATCACCTGATACCAGCTGAAGACAGTCCCTTTTCTGTGGAAGTAGTTAAAGCAACCTATCAGAAGCATACTGTTAGCCCAGGGTGTGGAAACCCACATTCTCTCTCTTAGTTGAATCTGTAGCAATACACCCTGAGGCTATTCCAGCCATGTTTGAGAAGGAGGAATTTCAAGATAGTCTCATCACAGTCCCTAAATACAGTGATGAAGATTTAGTCAAGCTTCAAAGGGCTGATCCAAGCATCAGTAAAGTCATAAACCTGATGGAGTCGGGAGAACAGCCTTCTGCCAGTCTCAAGGCTGAATCAAATGAGCTACACTTAATGCTGAAGGAATGGAGTCGTCTGGAGTTAACAGATAACCTGTTATATAGGAGATGTCAATGCGACAATCGACCAGTATGTCAACTTGTCCTTCCCCAAGCATTAAGGCAGTCAGTCCTGCAAAGTCTCCATAATGACATGGGTCACATGGGAGTGGAACGCACCCTTGAGTTGGTGAGATCGAGGTTTTATTGGCCAAAGATGGCACTTGAAGTGGAAAACGAGGTCAAAACCTTGTGGAAGGTGCGTACGAAGAACAAGGCAACCAGACAAGGCAGCTCCTTTGGTCAACATCCAACCAGCAGACCAATGGAATTTGTCTGTATGGACTTCCTGTCTCTGGAGCCAGATAGTCACAACACCAAGGATATTCTGGTGATCACAGACCACTTTGGAAAGTATGCCGTTGCTATACCAACAAAGGACCAAAAGGTCCACTTCCTAGTCCACTACGGTTTCCCAGAGCGTCTCCTTAGTGACCAGCGTCGTGACTTTGAATCTCAGACAATCATGAGCTTAGTGCATTAGCTGGTATACGTAAGGTGCGAACGAGTCCATACCATCCCAGCGGAAATCCAGTAGAGCGCTTTAACCGTACACTGTTAAGTACGCTGGGCACTCTAAATGACAAAGAGAAGTCAAAATGGCGCGACCATGTAAAACCCCTCACACATGCTTATAACTGTACAACGATCAAAGTTACTGGTTTCTCGCCATACAAGCTTATGTTTGGTAGCCAGCCCAGGCTGCCTATTAATATTTCCTTTGGTTTACCAGTCAGGAACCAGTCGTCAAAATCGCACGCACAGTATATGAAAAACTTGAAGTCTCACTTAGAGGAGAGCTATCAACTTGCTCTTGATAATGCCAAAAAGATAGCAAACAGGAACAAAGAGAGGTTTGACAAGCAAGTGAGGGAGTCCACTTTAGAAGTAGGTGACAGAGTTCTAGTGCGAAGTCTCCGTCACCGTGGCAAGCATAGATTTGCTGATCATTGGGAGTCCATGATCTATATTGTGAGAAAGAGAGCAGGAGATCTACCCGTCTACACGGTCTGTCCTGAGGGTCAAGAAGGTCCCACACGGACGCTGCATTGCAACCTCTTACTCACTTATGTTTTCTCGCCTGGGACAGAGAAAGAGGAAACTGTTAGGCCAACACAAGTTCATAGGCCTAGGACAAGGCAGAATCCTACCCTACTGGAGGAGGAATCATATGATTCAGAGGATGAAGCTGATAACTCTCAGTTCTATGCTACAAATCCTGTTGCGGAGAGAAGATTCACTACAGTCTTTCATATCCTCAAGATGATGGAAAAGACAACTGAGGTAGTGAATTCCATTCCGCAGATGGAGGATTCACCTGCAAGTCCCACTGCTGAGGTTGTCCAGCCTACAAAAGACCTACCTGAGGTATCCTCTGAAGATGCTGGAAAAGAAGAGCAACTGGTCAGTGAACCTTCTGACATATTCCAACCTGAAGAATCTCCTGCTGAAGAAGGTGGAAACATTCCTGAGGTTCCTACAGAAGTGGAAAAAGACAATGTTGAATATGATGATTTTCCAATGCCCGACTTGTCTAGTTCAGAGGACAATGGTGCAATGGAAGAAGTCACTACCAATGACATTACTTCAGCAGAACCTGAAGTAACCAATCTTCAACCTACTGATGAAACTGGTGAAAATTCTCGGAGATCTGAGCATTCAAGAAGAGCATCTGGGCGCTTTATGTATCCAAAGCTGGGAAATCCACTTGTTTCCTTTGCTCAAACCCTGTTAGAGGGGTTCAACAAAGCACTTGTTGGTGTCTTTGAAAACCAAAATCTTAATGCAAACCCTTACCCCGAGTCATTTGTAGCTATGTAAGAACACGAAGGGACTCATGCTGATTAAGGAGGGGAGTGTGTAACCCAGTCAAAGAAAGGGTTAATAATGTTTATTTGAGCATTAAATAGGAGAGCAGGTCTTAGGACCAATGAGAGATGTGTTTATTGGGGAAGCACTGCCCCTATTGAGAACGCACGTCTTTGCTTCCTGTGCTGTGAGAGAGTTCGTTCTCTTCCAGGAAAATAACCCAGAAGCATCCCCATGCTACAGTCACATTTCACTTTGAAAAGTGTATCTATCTTTTAAAATAATAGAAAAAACTACGTTATCTGCTAGATATTATCAGTATTCTCCGCGAAATGTCCTGTGAATCGTCTGATGCAGGTTGTGTATCAGATTTGTCTTGGTGAGTGAACGTTATTGCTAGCTCTAGTCTAGCTGGCTAGCTCTTGTGAATGGGGGGTGGTGGTTTTTAGCAGAGATGTGAAAGGGGGATGATAACGTTTTTTCTTGAAAGAATTTGTGGTTTACTTTGTTCCTTTTGCATGTCGACCTGATATAGTTGATGTATGGTGTATTCAGGTGAAGCCATATTCAATCTTTTTTTTAAGTTATATAGTTAAAATATAGCTGGCACTGCACCAGTGTTAGTGGAGCCATTGTCTGGAAGCTGGGCTAGGTGTGGCAGGTTTAGGCTACTGCAAGTGTAGCTGACTGTAGTTATGTTTGGGTGTTTTATCCAACATATGTGTAGTATGAAAATGTGTGTTCTATGCAAATTCAGTCACAGTACCGTGTTTGAAGCAGGTTCCGCTTTAATGTCATGTTATTTGGCAGTATACAGCAGCATTGCAGAACATGTGTTACGGGTAATGTGAAAAAACGGTTAATGTGCAAACTACCCGGTTAATGTGCAGATTACCCGACGGGGCGGTTAATGTGCACATTACCCGCCAGAACGGGATATCTGCACATTACCCGGGTGGTCTGCACACTACCCGCTTGGGTGGTTAATGTGGATGGAAGGAACCTACAACTCATCTTTTTAGGATATGTGGATATGTAAATCAGCAGTAGGCCTTTAGCCTAATGACTCATGAAGTGAGGCCATGTAAGGAATCATAACTTGTGGTAAATGAAAGAACAGACGTTGGTGATATCATTCTGTCTTTAGATCAACGTTCCCCCCACTTGTATAACGAGGCTATTAGCATCAAAGAACACACACATGAGGCCTCCTCCTCCTCCTCGCTCTCTATCTGATCCCTGATATGAATGAGTACATTTGACAAGGGTGAAAAGAAATATCAGTGTCGGCCATCTCCCATCAGGCTGCTATAGCCTACTCTCACTGGAGACATGCGTCATTCAACCAATCCCAGATGGCACCACTCCGTGGACAGACTGGTAAATAACACTTTAGGGAAGAGGGGTACTGGCGGGGGATACACTAAGACTAGATGATATGAAAACAGAACAACATCCGTTTTATAAACCCAGTATGTAGGAGCAGAAGCAGCGACAACATATGTCCAAATGCCATTCCTGTCTGCCAATCAGGCAAGACACATGAATGAACAGGCCATACCTTTCACATGCACTTTTACACAACCACCAAAAAAGACCAAAATGCGCCCGATCCCCTCCCTCGCCTGGCTAATATGCTACTAGTAGCCTACATATTTCATCCATCATGTCCTCATCTAACCCAGGATACGGGAGGGAGCAAACACATTGTCCATGTAGACTAGACTCGCTGCTGTGCAAGTAAAGCACACACACGCACGCACGCACGCACGCACGCACGCACGCACACACACACACACACACACACACACACACACACACACAGACTGATAGAGCCGCCATTGCGTTATTTTGACGCAGATCAGTAAGTAATGTGTAAAGAGCCATGCTGTAATAACATATTGAGGCCCCTCACTCTTTGACCTTTCCTAAAACAGTGTGGTGTGTTTCCCTCCCTGTTGTCCATGACGTCATGAATAAATCCATCCAAGAGTTTGGGACATTTATACCTATTTCCGCCATTACGCGTCAAATTCATGCATTGCTTTTATTATTGGGCTTGCTTCGCACTTGGCTTGTGTGTGTGTGTGTGTGTGTGTGTGTGTGTGTGTGTGTGTGTGTGTGTGTGTGTGTGTGTGTGTGTGTGTGTGTGTGTGTGTGTGTGTGTGTGTGTGTGTGTGTGTGCTTTACTTGCACAGCAGCGAGTCTAGTCTACATGGACAATGTGTTTACTCCCTCCCATATCCTGGGTTAGATGAGGACATGATGGATGAAATATGCAGGCTACTAGTAGCATACTAGCCAGGCGAGGGAGGGGATCGGGCACATTTTGGTCTTTTTTGGTGGTTGTGTAAAAGTGCATGTGAAAGGTATGGCCTGTTCATTCATGTGTCTTGCCTGATTGGCAGACAGGAATGGCATTTGGACATATGTTGTCGCTGCTTCTGCTCCTACATACTGGGTTTATAAAACGGATGTTGTTCTGTTTTCATATCATCTAGTCTTAGTGTATCCCCCGCCAGTACCCCTCTTCCCTAAAGTGTTATTTACCAGTCTGTCCACGGAGTGGTGCCATCTGGGATTGGTTGAATGACGCATGTCTCCAGTGAGAGTAGGCTATAGCAGCCTGATGGGAGATGGCCGACACTGATATTTCTTTTCACCCTTGTCAAATGTGTTGGCTGCTCATTCATATCAGGGATCAGATAGAGAGCGAGGAGGAGGAGGAGGCCTCATGTTTGTGTTCTTTGATGCTAATAGCCTCGTTATACAAGTGGGGGGAATGTTGATCTAAAAACAAAATGATATCGCCAACGTCTGTTCTTTCATTTACCACAACTTGTGGTTCCTCACATGGCCTCACTTCATGAGTCATTAGGCTAAAGGCCTACTGCTGATTTACATATCCACATATCCTAAAAAGATGAGTTGTAGGTTCCTTCCATCCACATTAACCACCCAAGCGGGTAGTGTGCAGACTACCCGGTTAATGTGGCTAATGTGGTTCCTTCCATCCACATTAACCGCCCAAGCGGGTAGTGTGCAGACTACTCGGGTAATTCGCAGATAACCCGTTCTGGCGGGTAATGCGCAGATAACCCGTTCTGGCGGGTAATGTGCACATTAGTAGTTTGCACATTAACCGTTTTTTCACATTACCCGTAACACGTGTTATCACCACGGATACAGGAAAAAAGATGTTAATACATAGCAGTACAGGCCTGTTTCGTGCGTCTCGCACTCTTCAGCTGCTAATGTTTTTTTCCCCACAAAGAATCATACAGTTTACGTTGTCCAGCGTCACGCCCCTAATTGTTACAATCTGGTGCCACTAGAGGGCGAGATTGGCGAATTTCTTCTTGTGCTCAGGGGACTCTGGTCCTTGTTCCGGTTGAGTAAGCTGAGAGATGCAGGCGAAATGCATTCTGAGTCCATCTAATGAAATCCATGGGTGCAAATAGCGCGATGAACGTCGTGGGATGTACAGACTGTCTGAGGAAGTCTAAAAGTGATTAGCAAGATATTAGGATTTTTGAACAAAGCCAGAAGCTCAACTTGGAGGTCCCTGTGAAGGGAAATGGAACTGATAAGCCCACTGCCATATTTTGATTTGTTTTTGAGTTTTCTTTTGTTTTTTTTGTTATTTTGTATTTGTTTGAAATCTTTCTGCCTAAACCATGAAATCTTTTTGCCTAAACCATCCAAATTAGAGTGATAACACAAAAACATAAAGAACCCCAAAAGTAGTGATTGTGTCCTGTGTAGTACCTATTTCCACGGGTTACACAATTCTGGTACCAGGAGTGGGGTTGGAAACTTACCAGTTGGCAAGGGCCGATGCTAGAAAAAAATCATAAAAATACGGCAGTGGTGAAGACTGGCTGACGGTGAAAGGTGACCCAGTGGCCAGCTTGGTGAAAGAGCAGTTGTTGGGAGAGATGACTGGTGGTGTTCCAGAGGGAGCCAGTGGCGACAGCTGCAAACTTACCTGTGAGGGAGATCATCTTTCTGGCTGTGGTTTCGGTTCCTTTTGGTGAGTCTTCAGTCATCTACAAGCAAGTTCTGGCGGAGTCTGCATCTTCGAGAGACTGTTGCTACACAAATATCCTTGAGACTGTAGCTACATATTGGACTGAGTATAATGTATTAGTAGTCACATGTAATAATGTCTGTTGAATCAAGGGAAGGAGAGGTTGGGTCTAATGTGAGTGACCAGGTCACAGAGGGAGGTGCTAGTGGTAATAGGGACACTATGGAGGAACCGCTGAACCAGATTCAGGAGCTTAACAGATGGAGGGATGAAACAATGGCTAGTAGGGCCAACAGTAGCAATAACTCCACACGTTCTTACATCTGTATATCAAGAGAAAGGCAGATCCAAACTTTTACAGGAGATTTCAATAGGGATGAGAGGCCAGTGGAGGAATTCATTGAGGAAGTGGAAAGAGTCCTCAGGTCTAAGGAACAGTCTAGAGAAGAGCAGTGTGACTTCATACTCTCCCTGTTAAGAGGACCTGCTCTAGAAGGTTCAGGGTTCAAGGCTCAGGGTTCAAGTTTCAGGGCTGGTTTAAAACAGTAGATGGCATGTAGAGCCATTTTCAACCCATGAAACGCTGATCATTTTAAATGTGGTCAGAAATGTCAGTATGAACACCAGCTTTGATATGTTCCATCACCGAAGAGGAATATCATTTAGTTTACAGCTCAAAAAACATGTTTACGCCTTTAGTACTTCTTCAACATATTAGCAGACAGTATTGGATGTTTTTTCCTGTTCCTCCTTTTCAAATAACAGCGTCACTGTTTTCCTGTTTGCTTTCTGTGCCGTACTTTATCGCAACTTTAAAGGAATGGCAGTACATTCCTCTCTTGAAATACTAAATTAGCTAATGCAAAGTATCGCTGCATTCAGCTCGTTCACAGGAAAAGCCCTCCAGCAGCGCAGCTATGCCGCTCATTAGATTCCCGCTAATCTGCCAGTTTGGTCTACCCCGTCAATTTTTTTTTTTGCCATGTAGCAAATGTATAGTCATATCTATTGATCTTTTCTACCCTATTGGAAAATCTTACCATGAGTCAGTAGCCAAAAAAGTCAGTGGTCCTTTCCTTTATCGGAAAATGCTTGCGTGCTAACTACATTATTACCTCACCTGAACCTGGCCACCCACCGAATGTCTGTAGATATTTTTAAATATTTTGTACTCTTGCTCTTTTTTTAACTTAATTTAGCTTTTGGTCTTCATGTGTGTATATCTTATACTGTGTTTGCTGTGTTTGTGTGTGTCTGTCTTACAGTGTTTGGTGAAGCCACAGCCCTCATTTCACTTTTAACATGTGCCTGCACATTGTTTTTAATGACAATAAATTGAATTGAACTGAATTGAATTGAATTGAATTGAATTGAATTGAATTGAATTATTATTGTAGCGACCGGAGGAGGCGGCCGCTCTGACTGTCAACGGTTCTGTGCTGGGGAGTGCAGGGGTTCATGGGACTGTTAATGTCCGAGTTGGGATTGTTGTTGATTGTGTTATATTTTTGCGTGTTCAGATGTTTGGTTCATGTTGGGATGAGTAGTTTGTTTGGGGTTTGACTCGGACTAAATAGAAGACCTTTTACTGACCGTAGGACCGTGACTTAGACTAACATCGCCAGTTCTGACCTAAGGGGGGAAATTATTGTTTTTGTAGTACGTTCCAAAGGCAAATATAAGAACACTTCTGGGACTGCGCGGTGTATGGCGCACGGGAATTGCGATTAAACAGAAATCTCTTCCTCTCGACTCCTTCTTCCATGCTAGCTCGCCACATTGGTGTCGGAAGTGGTATTGGACTGAAGAATGGAGAGGGAGATCCAGAGACTGGAGCGAGACATTGAGTGGACCCATTGGCACTTTGAAAACCTGGCATGGCAAAACACGGAGCCCACTATAGATGGAAGTTTTCCAACCCACCATGATGGCTCCAGTGCACCGTGGACCCACCGCCCACTAGAGGCCAGAAGTGCCAATACAGGGGAATGCCTGCTGCCCACCGCCACCAACTGCCCCCTAGCGACCAGGATAATTGCTGCCAACGGACAACCACCACCGTTCCCCACGCCCACCCCGCAGTTGTGCATAGAACACTAGCCAAGTTGCTCAAGTAAAACGGGATGACACAGCTAGAGCCGTACCTCTCACAAGTCCAACTAGCGGCATGGTACAGCAGATGGAGCTATGAAGAAGCGGACATTCACCTGCCCCTGGTGTTGGAGGGAACGGCTTTGCAGGTGCTCCTCAACCTAGCCCCTCCCAGGCCCTGACCATGGCACTGGAGAGGTGATTGTGGCAGCGATCCTTCATTGACCATAGCAGGGAGCAGCTAGCCAGCTGCCGCCACCAAGAAGGAGAGAGCCTGGGAACCTTCATCGCAGATGTGCCCAACATGGTTACCTGCAATTTAGCACCGCCACCCAAGTAGAGCTGGCCCTTCACGCTTTCCTGCAGGGGCTCATACCTGACCAGTTGAACAAGCATGTCTGCCTCGCCATGCCCCAATCTCTTAGAAAGGCTCTCTGCGAAGCTGAATGGGCTGAGATGGTACTCTCCATGTGGCCTAGCCAGCAGAAGGCCTCCGCTCTCTGACTGCACGTCAGGTTGGCCGACTACAATGAAGAGGTTTACCAAGTTCGGCCTTCACCACAAGCAGTCTCAGCGATGGCCTCCAACATCCAGGCGACGTCCACCACGGCCGACTGACCGCTGTTACAGTGTGGCGAGCCTGGTCCCATAGCCCGTGATTGCCCAGCACCAGCACCGAAAGCCACAGTCACCCAGTCGGCGGGGAAATGACAGTGAAGTGACCTAGTGAGTGGACTGCTATTCCAGTCTCCAGCCCCCCGTAAAGGTCGACGCTACCTGGTTGGCCGCCTAGGTCACACCAACTTGACTGTCGGCCCTGTCGAGCCCTGGTAGACACCATGTCACCAGCCCCTCTCGGTGGTATGGTCACGAGGTAATGACCTCCTGCAGCTATTGGTGCCCCGTGTGCTCCAGCCATAGGTTGTGTACATGGTCCATGGCTCAGTGGGGGCAGGGCACTAAGGGAATGCCAAGACCCTCCACCGCCTCAGAGGACAGTTCTACTGGCATGGCTGTCGACGAGACGTGTAGCTACACGTGCAATACTGCGACTCCTGCACCGCTCAGAAGGGGCCAACCCAGCCCTCCCATGCCCCACTGCAGCAGTACTTGGTGTTTGGGACCCCACCCGAGCTCGAACTTGCCGGGGGGAAAGAAATTGACTACTTCTGAAGACCGAGGGACCGCCTGCAGGTGGTCCACATCTACACCTGCAGGGCTCTGTCCAAATCCTGAGTGCGGCAGAAGAGGACCTATGACACCCGGTGCCTTGGGAAGGCCTTCATGCCAGGGGACAAGGTATAGATGTATTGTCCCGTTCACAAGAAGGGGATTTCCCCCAGGCTTGGGAGATGGGGGGAGAGAGGCGGTGTCCAATGAATGGGTGAACATATCAATCAGGAGAGGGGCCATCATGACCATAAACTTCCTGTAAAACTTGATCTGGTCCGGGGCACTTGGAGCATCGCATTGCACCCGCTGCTATTGCAATCTCCTCAATCGTAATGGCCTGCTCTACTTGAAGCTTGGAAGCTGCATCAACGGTGGGGACAGTACGAAGGGGTCAGCTGACTTTTCAGAAGTATAGAGAGGCATAGAAGCACCTAAATTGATCATTAATTGTTTGAGGCTTAGTCGTTACCCCTGTGGGAGTTTGAATTCAAAGAATTTAATGATTTGAGGATGTCTGGCAAAGTCAGTGGGAAAGTAATGTGATGAACGATGTGTATAGGTCGACTCACCCTGTGTGACCAACTGCTTCTCACACCCCCAGAGAAGGAGGTGTGGTCAGAGTATAACGAAAGACTACAAAAAGGCGGCCTGTCAGTCGGTCTTTCTCTCTCTCTGCTGTTTGCTGCGGGAAGCTCTGCTGGGCTGCTGGGCGACGCTGGGACACGTGCAGGATAAGTGTTTTCCATGCCACCCTTGAGCTACTGTTAATGATAGAGGACAGCTGAATCTGTTCAGGTTAAAATGCTGATTGTATTGTTTTAATGTTAGTTTTACGAATTAGATAGGGACAGCAGCACTTGTTAGGTAGGGACAGTTAGGATGTGTTTTTAGAGTTGTCAGGTTCAGCTTACCCTCCGGCCAGGGAAACAGGCCCATCCCAACCCCCAGCTGGTTTTGGTTAGGCCCATAGGTTGAGGTTTCTAGTTAGGGTGCTAGGTTGTATTGTTCTCCCTTTTCTTGGCATTTACCTTTCTAAATAAATATTTGGTATTTTTGTAAACTGTCTAGACCTTGCATTTGTGCTCGCACCCTCAGAACCCCTTTTTGTAACCTTTCGTTACAGTAATTTACTAGCCTCATCCCCATACTTACAGTGAGTATGTTGTGATTTGAGTAGCATGTCTTCAGCTTGAACAGTTGACAAGTTGACAAACTCCACCTGTAAAGAAAGACGATCCTAGTACACCATCGAGAAAAGGGAAGTTGCATGTCTATTATCCAACTGTAATACCCGAGTCATTAGCTCGGACAGTCTCTTTCCTCTGTCTCCTATAAAAACTAGTATATGACATAATTTGTCCCCTAATGTAGACCTTAAAGATCTCCCAACGGGGCCGCTCTGGTGGCCGAGCGGAATAAACCGCCGTTCTTGCAATCCGCTCGCCATGTGGCTGGGAGGTTCATATCCCAGACTCAAAGCCAGAGCGTGCGGAGGGTAAGGCATTCATATTGGGTGTGGATCGGTGTAGTGTTCGGGGACTCGTCGTTCTCCAGCGACACCTCTGGCCCATCCAGGCGCCTGCAGCCAAGCAACCGAAAGCATTCTCCCTGCGTCTTCTTTGCGGTCTGAGGGTAATGCATGATGTGAGGCTTTAGCGTGTAAAATAGCGAGAGCAGCCGACACGAGTTTGAAGGAAGCTGGTGTTAGGACTATCTCCTTCCTGTGGAAACGTGAGCCAGGTTATTCGTCAAGAGTTCCGGCCATATGCCATTGGGTTAATCGGTGGGATAAGGGGAAAAACTAGAAGAAAAAAGGATCTCCCAAAGAAGAGATGGTGAGACACCAGATGTCCCATTCGTGGCTCAAAAAAGATCAATTTGAGCGGTCAGAAATGAGACAACTTTGTGATCAGACAAGCGTGGATTAAAACACCAGGGTTCTCCACCTACTGCTAAACCTAGTCAGAGGGGCGTGGTCTGATATGACAATAGACTTGTGAGAACATGAATGAAGAGGGTACGAGTTTATTGTCTGGGAAAAAGTAATCAATGTGGGTGTAAGCATGATAGACAGGGGAAAACACGTATACTCCCTACTACCTTTGGGGTTGGTTTAAAAAAAACGCCAGGGGTCTGGCACAGAAAATTCATGAAGAAAAGCTTTAATAACTTTAGAATTCTAGATTTAGATGGATTGCTAGGTTTAATGGAGGACTGATCTAAAGGACCCAAACAACAGTTAAAAATTGTGTGTTTTTTGTGTGGGCTGGTGGTCTTCTCTCTTGGTAGCCCGCTACCGCTAATCTCTGTACCGGACCTAGTGAATTTACTTAACATAGAAACTGAATACACCTGTGATTGGACTACGACACTTTAGAGAACCCCAGATTTAGCTACTGTAGATAGTAAACCCAGGATCAGCAGCATAGATCTCCTACCACAAGGGGAAGGTTATACACAGGTTACACCTACATCAAGTTTATTCATGGTCAACATAGTATTTGAAATGTAAAAAAACAAAAACAAAAAACGTATCACTCTACAATTCATTGTTACCGAGTGAGTCATAAAAGCATTAAAGTACACATTAAAGTACAGCTTGTTAAAAACTACATTAGACAGTATGCAGTTCAATATTGATATTACAGATTTTTAGAACAAGAATTTGTTCAGCATGTGGTCAGTCTTTAAATTCCTTTATGTAAGTGTTGGAGTTAGTTGGTGCCAGGGTGAAAGTATTTACAACTTTGTAGATAACGAGTGTACCATTATTCCATCTGTGTGCAAATATCGGTCTTTCAACTTGGAACCATCAGTATTGTGGGAGAGTTTAAGTCTGGAATACTGTAAGTCTGGAATACTGTCTTGGCTGTGTTGTCAACGCTCCAAGAGGCAATGAAAGAGACGACGTTTGGATGTAAAACCCCTAGACAAAGACAAAGGCAGTGACACTAGGGCTGACA
This sequence comes from Lampris incognitus, assembly GCF_029633865.1. NCBI lineage: Eukaryota > Metazoa > Chordata > Actinopteri > Lampriformes > Lampridae > Lampris > Lampris incognitus. The sequence goes on from NC_079222.1 coordinate 55,868,160, forward strand.
ATGAATAGTCCAAATTCGGACGTCTGCCTTGCGAAATCTTGCGAGAGCCTTGGCCGATGCACTGAATACGCTGCATGGCGGACACGAGTCCCACATCGTCACTGTCATTGGTTGAACATGAAACGAGTGAATAATTCAACAACCGCCATGTGGTAGAGATGGCAGAGAGTTCACACCAGCTCGGCCGCAGAAAGAGCGGTTTCCACTCTGAACAATCTGAAACGCCCCGTTTGGAAACAGTCGGGCTTTTGGTCAGAAAACGGAAAAACTGTGGAGCCTCGCGATAAAGTCGTATGCAAGCTATGTAAACTACAGTAAGTTACAGCTATTCTACCATTCCACCACTCGTCCTTTACATCCAGACTTAAAACTCATCTTTTTGCTTTGGCCTACAGTTAGTTGTCTTTGAGTGCTTCACAACCTGTACTGCATGGTGGGTTGGTTTCTGTCTCAGTGAATTTACCGACCACAGTTCTGCTGACCAGATAAACCCAGCCACTGAGGACGCACAAGCCAGTGCATTCTTAGTGCCGGTCCCAAGCCCGGACAAATGGGGAGGGTTGCGTCAGGAAGGGCATCCGGTGTAAAATCTTTGCCAAATCAGATATGCGGATCATAAATAAAATTTCCATACCGGATCGGTCGAGGCCCAGGTTACCAACGACCGCCACCGGTACTGTTTAACCAGCAGGGTACCGGTGGAAACTATGCTACTGTTGGGCGAAGGAGAAGGAGAGGGGGAAGGCATGTCCAGAGGCAGCTGGAGAGGAGGAAAGGTAGGCGAGTAGAGGTGAGAGTCGGAAGTTTGAATATTGTCACTATGACTGGTAAAGGGAGAGAGCTGGCTGATATGATGGAAAGAAGAAAGGTAGGCATACTGTGTGTGCAAGAGACCAGGTGGAAGGGGAGTAAGGCCAGGAGTATTGGAGGTGGGTTCAAACTCTTCTACCATGGTGCGAATGGGAGGAGAAATGAGGTAGGGGTAATTCTGAAGGAAGACTATGTCAAGAGTGTGCTGGAGGTGAAGAGAGTGTCAGACAGAGTGATGGGTATGAAGCTGGAAATTGAAGGTGTATTGCTGAATGTTATCAGCGCATATGCCCGCAAGTTGGGTGTGAGATTGAAGAGAAAGAAGAATTCTGGAGAGAGTTGGACGACGTGGTAGAGAGGGTACCCAAGGAGGAGAGAGTGGTGATTGGAGCAGACTTCAATGGACATGTTGGTGAAGGGAACAGAGGTGACGAGGAGGTGATGGGAAGGTATGGAGTCAAGGAGAGAAATGTGGAAGGACAGCTGGTGGTCGGTTTTGCGAAAAGAATGGAAATGGCTGTGGTGGATACATATTTCAAGAAGAGGGAGAAACACAGGGTGACGTACAAGAGTGGAGGAAAGTGCACACAGGTGGACTATATCTTATGTAGAAGACGCGATCTAAAAGGGATTGGAGACTCCAAGGTGGTGACAGGGTAGAACGTTGCTAGGCAGCATCGGATGGTGGTCTGTAAGGATGACTTTGGAGACCAAGAAGCGAGTGAAGGCAGAGCCGAAGATCAAATGGTGGAAGTTAAAGAAGGAAGACTGTTGTGTGGAGTTCAGGCAGGAGTTAAGACAGACACTGGGTGGTAGTGAAGAGTTGCCGGGTGGCTGGACAACCACTGCAGAAATAGTGAGGGAGACAGCTAGGAAGGTACTTGGTGTGTCATCAGGACAGAGGAAGGAAGACAAGGAGACTTGGTGGTGGAATGAGGAAGTACAGCAAGGTATACAGAGGAAGAGGTTGGCAAAGAAGAAGTGGGATAGTCAGAGAGATGAAGAAAGTAGACAGTAGTACAAGGAGATGCAGCGTAAAGCGAAGAGAGAGGTGAAAAAGGCAAAGGAAAAGGCATATGGTGAGTTGTATGACAGGTTAGACACTAAGGAAAGAGAAAAGGACTTGTACCGATCGGCTAGACATGGGACTGAGCTACAAAGGATGTGCAGCAAGTTAGGATGATCAAGGATAGAGATGGAAATGTGCTGACAAGCGAGGAGAGTGTGCTGAGAAGGTGGAAGGAGTACTTTGAGGGGCTGATGAATGAAGAAAATGAGAGAGAGAGAAGTTTGGATGATGTAGGGATAGTGAATCAGGAAGTTCAGTGGATTAGCAAGGAGGAGGTGAGGGCAGCTATGAAGAGGATGAAGAGTGGGAAGGCAGATGGTCCTGATGACATACGAGACATGGATATGTTTAGGATAGATGGCAGTGGGGTTTTTAACTAGATTGTTTAACACAATCTTGGAAAGTGAGAGGATGCCTGAGGAGTGGAGAAGAAGCATACTGGTACCGATATTCAAGAACAAGGGTGATGTGCAGAACTGTAGCAACCACAGAGGTATAAAGTTGATCAGCCACAGCATGAAGATATGGGAAAGAGTAATAGAAGCTAGGTTAAGAGGAGAGGTGATGATTAGCGAGCAGCAGTATGGTTTCATGCCACGAAAGAGCACCACAGATGTGATGTTTGCTTTGAGAATGTTGATGGAGAAGTATAGAGAAGGCCAGAAAGAGTTGCATTACGTCTTTGTAGATTTAGAGAAAGCATACGACAGGGTGCCGAGAGAGGTGTGGTATTATGAGGAAGTCGGGAGTTGCAGAGAAGTATGTAGGAGTGGTGCAGGATATGTATGAGGTAAGTGTGACAATGGTGAGGTGTGCGGTTGGAATGACAGATGGGTTCAAGGTGGAGTGGGATTACATCAAGGATCGGCTCTGAGCCCTTTCTTGTTTGCAATGGTGATGGACAGGTTGACAGATGAGATCAGGCAGGAGTCTCCATGGACGATGATGTTCTCGGATGACATTGTGATCTGTAGCGAGAGTAGGGTGCAGGTTGAGGAGAGCCTGGAGAGGTGGAGGTATGCACTGGAGAGAAGAGGAATGAAAGTCAGTAGGGGCAAGATGGAATACCTATGCGTGAATGAGAGGGAGGACAGTGGAATGGTCAGGATGCAAGGAATGGAGGTGACGAAGGCATATGAGTTTAAATACTTGGGGTCAACTGTCCAAAGTAACAGGGAGTGCAGGAGAGAGGTGAAGAAGAGAGTGCAGGCAGGGTGGAGTGGGTGGAGAAGAGTGTCAGGAGTGATTTGTGACAGAAGGGTACTAGCAAGAGTTAAATGGAAGGTTTACAAGATGGTTGTGAGACCAGCTATGTTATATGGTTTGGAGACAGTGGCACTGATGAAAAGACAGGAGGTGGAGCTGGAGGTGACAGAGTTGAAGATGCTAACGAAGAAGGACAGGATTAGGAACGATTATATTAGAGGGACCACTCAGGTTGGACGGTTTGGAGACAAAGCACGACAGACAAGATTGACATTTGTGGAGGAGAGATGCTGGGTATATTGGGAGAAGGATGCTGAATATGGAGCAGCCAGGAAAGAGGAAAAGAGGAAGGCCAAAGAGGAGGTTTATGGATGTGGTGAGGGAAGACATGCAGGTGGCTGGTGTAACAGAGGAAGACGCAGAAGACAGGAAGAAATGGAAACGGATGATCCGCTGTGGCGACCCCTAATGGGAGCAGCCAAAAGTAGTAGTAGTTGTAGCAGTTCTGCTGACCAGATTATAGAGTATAGAGTATAGATTATAGATTATAGACTAGTGTAAACTGTTCTCTTCTCTCACGTCTTTTCTCTCTGAATGATATCTTCTCCTTTCTCCTCTTCTGTGTGTGTGAATGGTATGATGTGAGTCTCCCCTATGTGCACCAGCTGTCTGTCCTCCTCCCAGGTCTCCATGGTGATGGTGGTCCCCCGCCTGGACACTGTTTGGCATCCCCCTCATCACATTTTCTCTTTAAAAATCTTACAAATCCATATTTTTTTTTATCCTGTTTCAATGTTGTATCCTTCTCTCACTAAGACGTGTGACTGTTTTTTTTAACTTGGTGATGGTGGTCACGTGGCTCGGCCCTGGGCTGTTCTGCTGACATCTGGACACTGCTTGGCATCCTCCTCAACATGTTCTTCATATAGTTTTTAATTCCATCATCATCCTCTTTCAGTGCTGTATTTTGTAAATTGTGTAAACACAACATCATGTCATGTTGTGCGCCTTGGGAGAGGTCCTCCTCTGGTGCTCTCCCTGAGCTTTCTTCCTGTTGCTTATCCCTGTTAAAGGGTTGTTAGGGAGTTGTTCCTTATCAGATGTGAGTGTGCTGTAAAGCCCCCCGAGGCACAAGTATAATTTGTGATATTGGGCTGTAAAAATAAAACTGACTTGACTAGTGACCTGAGGGCACATGACGTTTTACGGTATAGGACATTATTTTATTTGTTTATTTTGTAATGTGTAGGTAAGTAGATCTTTAGTTGAAATAAATATACCTGTACAAGTACTTATGTCTCTCGTTGTGTTGGTTTGCCCTCTTATGGACATAATGCGCAAAAATATATTCAAATGGGTTCGAACCTATGTTTTTTCAGAAGGGATAACCGAAGGTGATTTTTGGCCAATTTTGACAGCCCCAGTAAACATCACAATGTAAACACTGCCCTGGTAATGTTCTTTGTAGAATATAAAAAAGTCAGTTAAAACAACATGATTGACAAGATATTTTCTTGTTGCTCAACTAAAATACACGATCAAACTCAGTCTGGCTTGTGGTAGCTGGATTTCTGTTATGATTAGGCTGCTGCTGGGGCATATGTCCTCTCCGTCGGGGTGGGGCCAGGTATTCAAACATGGAAGTATTGTGGGCAGAGAGCATGTTCTTAAGATCAGATGGCATGGGGTCAGACCAAAAGAAATCATGATTGAGTGCATCATCGCTGTCTGTGCGCTGTGCTGGGTCTAGAACCAGCAGCTTGTCAATTAGGTCGAGGGCGTAAGGGTCTTTAACATAGGCTTTGAGCCTATCCTTGACTTTCCTCTTCTGGCCTTTAGGTAGTTCCATTTTCTGATAGAGCTCATATTTCATGTCCACACCAGGCCACACCTGAAACACAGAAATACAGGTTTTGTCCAGTTAAGAAGGGAAACAAACAGGCTGTAAATGCCTTGATGTAAATGTGTCAATAACCCTGGTGTAGAACCCCAGAAAAGTTGAATTGGTTCATCTGGACACAAGGTTTAGTGGGAGCATTTCATCACTCATCTAAGTGACTTCGTCAGTCTCAACTGACTGCAGGTGTCCCCACTCTTATGAACAATACACAATGACCAAAACGGGAGATCTAACATCGGTTTCATATGCAAACTGTCGTGTCCATTTATTACAATGGCCATGTGTCCTGCTCACATGCCCCTTTTCCACCAACAGGGATCGGGTTCAGTGCTGGTTAGCAAACCTTTTTTTGAACGGTTCAGAGCATTTCCACCAAAAATAAATTGGTTCCAACCCAAAAAGTTAGTTCCGAACCGGCACCAAAAAATAGCAGGTTCTTCAGCGCAAACCATGATGACATCAATGGGCGCATGACATTCCAGAGGAAAAGAGAGGAGAGAATTGCGAAATCGGTAGACAACAAGGGTGCGCAGTGGTCAGCTGAGGAAACTCAGTGTTTGGTTGTTATGTGGGCATCTTCCAAGTTTCAGGAAAAACGAGTAAGCTGTATGGCGAATTAGTAGAAGAGATGGCCAAGAATGGGCTCACTCGAATGCAAGAACAAATGATCAACAAGTTAACAAAACTTCAGAAAGACTACCGAGACGATAAAAAAAGAGTTGTCCAAAAGTGGTGCTGGACAACGTAATACAAAAACCCCAATTCCAGTTGTGTAAAATATGAATAAAAACAGAATACAATGATTTACAAATCCTTTTCGACGTATATTCAATTGAATACACTGCAAAGAAAATATATTTAATGTTCAAACTGATAAACTTTATTGTTTTTTGCAAATATTCACTCATTTTGAATTTGATGCCTGCAACACGTTCCAAAGAGGCTGGGACAGGGGCAACAAAAGACTGGGAAAGCTGAGGAATGCTCAAAAAACACCTGTTTGGAACATTCCACAGGTGAACAGGTTAATTGGAAACAGGTGAGTGTCATGACTGGGTATAAAAGGAGCATCCCCGAAAGGCTCAGTCGTTCACAAGCAAGGATGGGGTGAGGTTCACCACTTTGTGAACAACTGCGTGAGCAAATAGTCCCAACAGTTTAAGAACAACGTTTCTCAACGTACAATTGCAGGGAATTTAGGGATTTCCTCATCTACAGCCCATAATATCATCAAAAGATTCAGAGAATTTGGAGAAATCTCTGCACGTAAGCGGCAAGGCCGAAAACCAACACTGAATGCCCGTGACCTTCAATCCCTCAGGCGGCACTGCATTAAAAACAGACATCATTCTGTAAAGGATATTACCACGTGGGCTCAGGAACACTTGGGAAAACCATCGTCAGTTAACACAGTTCGTTGCTACATCTACAAATGCAAGTTAAAACTCTCCCATGCAAAGCGAAAGCCATATATCAACAACACCCAGAAACGGGTGCTTCTCTGGGCCCGAGCTCATCTGAGATGGACTGACGCAAAGTGGAAAACTGTGCTGTGGTCTGACGAGTTCACATTTCAAATTGTTTTTGGAAATCATGGACGTCGTGTCCTCCGGGCTAAAGAGGTAAAGGACCATCCAGATTGTTATCAGCGCAAAGTTCAAAAGCCAGCATCTGTGATGGTATGGGGGTGTGTTAGTGCCCATGGCATGGGTAGCTTGCACATCTGTGAAGGCACCATTAATGCTAAAAGGTACATACAGGTTTTGGAGCAACATATGCTGCCATCCAAGTGACGTCTTTTTCAGGGACGTCCCTGCTTATTTCAGCAAGACAATGCCAAGCCCGATTCTGCACGTGTTACAACAGCGTGGCTTCGTAGTAAAAGAGTGCGGGTACTGGACTGGACTGTCTGCAGTCCAGACCTGTCTCCCATTGAAAATGTGTGGCGCATTATGAAGCGCAAAATACGACAACAGAGACCCCGGACTGTTGAGCAACTGAAGTTGTACATCAAGCAAGAATGGGAAAGAATTCCACCTACAAAGCTTCAATAATTAGTGTCCTCAGTTCCAAAACGCTTATTGAGTGTTGTTAAAAGGAAAGGTGATGTAACACAGTGGTGAATATGCCCCTGTCCCAGCTTTTTTGGAACATGTTGCAGGCGTCAAATTCAAAATGAGTGAATATTTGAAAAAAAACAATAAAGTTCATCAGTTTGAACAATATCTTGTGTAGTGTATTTAATTGACTATAGGTCGAAAAGGATTTGCAAATCATTGTATTCTGTTTTATTTACATTTTACACAACGTCCCAACTTCATTGGAATTGGGGTTTGTAATATGATGCCATATTATTGCTAGCTAGTGGGTTTCAGTGGGATGTACAGTGCATCCGAAAATTATTCACACCCCTTCACTTTCCCCACATTTTGTTATGTTACAGCCTTATTCCAAAATGGATTAAATTCCTTTTTTTTCTCATCAATCTACAATTAATACCCCATAATGACAAAGTGAAAAAGGTTTTGTAGAAATTTTTGCAAATTTATTAAAAATAAAAAACTGAAATATTGCATGTACATAAGTATTCACACCCTTTGCTATGACACTCAAATTTGAGCTCAGGTTCATCCTGTTTCCACTGATCATCCTTGAGATGTTTCTACATCTTGATTGGAGTCCACCTCTAGTAAATTCAACTGATTGGACATGATTTGGAAAGGCACACACCTGTCTATACAAGGTCCCACTGTTGACAGTGCATGTCAGAGCAGAAACCAAGGCATGAAGTCAAAGGAATTGTCTGTGGACCTCCGAGACAGGATTGGATCGAGGCACAGATCTGGAGAAGGGTACAAAAAAATGTCTACAGCTTTGAAGGTCCCGAAGAGCACAGTGGTCTCCATCATTCATAAATGGAAGAAGTTTGGATCCACCCGGACTCTTCCTAGAGCTGGCCGCCGAGCCAAACTGAGCAATCAGGGGAGAAGGGCCTTGGTCAGGGAGGTGACCAAGAACCCGATGGTCACACTGACAGAGCTCCAGCGTTCGTCTGTGGAGATGGGAGAACCTTCAAGAAGGACAAACATCTCTGCAGCACTCCACCAATCAGGCCTTTATGGTAGAGTGGCCAGACGGAAGCCTCTGCTCAGTAAAAGGCACATGACAGCCCGCTTGGAGTTTGCCAGAAAGCACCTAAAGGACTCTCAGACCATGAGAAACAAGATTCTCTGGTCTGATGAAACCAAGATTGAACTCTTTGGCCTGAATGCTAAACGTCACGTCTGGAGGAAACCAGGAATCTCTTATCAACTTGCTAATACCATCCCTACAGTGAAGCATGGTGGTCGCAGCATCATGCTGTGGGGATGTTTTTCAGCGGTGGGAACTGGGAGACTAGTCAGGATCGAGGGAAAGCTGAATGGAGTAAAGTACAGAGAGATCCTTGATGAAAACCTGCTCCAGAGCGCTCAGGACCTCAGACTGGGGCGAAGGTTTACCTTTCAACACAACAACGACCCTAAGCACACAGCAAAGACAACGAAGGAGTGGCTTCGGGACAAGTCTGTGAATGTCCTTGAGTGGCCCAGCCAGAGCCCAGACTTGAACCCCATTGAACATCTCTGGAAAGACCTGAAAATAGCTGTGCAGCGACACTCCCCATCTAACCTTATAGAGCTTGAGAGGCTCTGCAGAGAAGAATGGGAGAAATACCCCAAATATAGGTGTACCAAGATTGTAGTTTCATACCCAAGAAGACTTGAGGCTGTAATCGCTGCCAGGGGTGCCTAAACCAAGTACTGAGTAAAGGGTGTGAATACTTATGTACATGCAATATTTCAGTTTTTTATTTTTAATAAATTTGCAAAAAATTCTACAAAACCTTTTTCGCTTTGTCATTATGGGGTATTGTATGTAGATTGATGAGAAAAAAAGTAATTTAATCCATTTTGGAATAAGGCTGTAACATAACAAAATGTGGGGAAAGTGAAAGGGTGTGAATACTTTCCGGATGCACTGTAGCTAATGTTTACATCCGGTGTGCAACACACAAAGTACCCCGTTGATGATGTACAATGGTTCCGCTAAAAACTGGTCGAAACGTGGGTCCATTCGCCACACAACACCAAGGTTCTCCGAATCCTGAACAGAACCAGTGCCAGAACCAGAGCTACTTTGGTGGAAAAGGGGCTACAGAGGACTGGGGGATAGCTGAAATCACAGCACTGTAAGATGGTGACAGATGTACTATTAGCTGGACTCCTCAGTTCAGGGATGGTCTACCTCTAAACATAGATGGCCTATTGACTCCTATTCAAACCAGTGTTCTGCCCTTTCAAGCATGTAAGTAATTAAGTAAGTAAGTAAGAAAGGGTTTATTTATATAGCATCTTTTAAAACAAAGTTACCAAGTGCTGCACAAGATACAGATACAGAAAAAATAAACAACATACACATAGTTTTTGGATAGAAAAGTAAAAATTACAGCCCCATTATAGGGATAGCGAGTTGGTAGAGATGGGTTTTGAGAAGTTTTTAAAGCTGTTTACAGACTCAGCTGATCTAAGAGGGGGGACTGTTCCAGAGGGACGGGGCCCTTACGGCAAAAGCAGTCACCCTTGGACTTACAGAGGGAGCGGGGTATAAATAAGAGACCCTGGTCAGTAGATCTGAGCAGCCTAGAGGTGGGGTAAGGATGCAAAAGTTCAGAAATGTATAAAGGGGCAGGACCATGTGTGTCCTACCACTGTTAGTTTAACGTGAGTAATTCAAGCATCTTTCCCTTTCTTTTGATCCAGCTCATGGGTTTGGCTCGCCACTCCAGGACCAACAACTGCACTCCTCTCCAACAGAAACAGGCCGGGCTGAAGAATCCAAGGATGTTGTAGAATCCCACAATCAACAGAAAACAGCAAAAGACCTGACCTTGTGCCCACAAAGCCAGGAAAATAATCACTACATAGTTCAAATACAAATAAAATTGCCACTCCACCTTTATCAACTTGTCATGTTTTTTTTGAATGGCATTTCTATGGCAATTCAACACAACACATTGCATAGCCTTAGCTGTAGCTCAAACTAGCAACAGGTAACTTTAATCACAGTATGGCTGATAAAATATCTTAACATTAGCTCACAGTAGAATTAGCCCCTATAATCACACGTTGTAACGCTGTGTATTTGGACCCAATTGCAGAGAGGAGGCAGAGGCAGTTGGTACAGTACAAAGTCTCTTTACTGGACTTCAACAAAACACATACTAACAGAAGACTACTGCCAAACAGGGCAGGCAATAATGCAAACTTGAATAAACATACAATACCAAACTAAGCTAAACACCCTCTCACACAGAGGAGGCAGATGAGGGTTCGGGATAAAAGAGCTTCCGCAGACCGACGTGAAGCCTCTCCAAGACTCGACCGAGAAAGTCTGCAAAACACACAGTTAAATAGTCCCCAGCACAGGTGCACAACATCACAGGCCAATCAAGGGGATTGGGCGTAGGTGCGCAGGAACTGGCCAGCCAATCGGAGACAGGGGAGGTGAGTGAAGCCGAGCAATCCGGGTCATTCAGGCACACGGGCGCACGTGAATTAAAGCACCAATCAGGGGATGGGAGAGCCCAGATCACAGACCATGACAGCACCCCCTTCTCAAGGGACGGATTCCAGATGTCCCAAAACCAAAGGACCCAGAGTACCCAGCAGGACAGAACGAGGGGGCCAGGGGAAGGATGAATGGGGCCAGGGATCTCAGGCGGGCGGCGCGAGGGCTGGGACCAATCGGGAGGGCGACCAGGACGCAGGAGGCAGAGCAGCTCCGGTGGAGAGGCAGATAGATGACGCTGACAGTACCGTCATGGCTGGAGGGCCGCTGGGCAAACGGACTTTGGAGGCAGTGGGACGGCCGTGGGGCAAACAGACCTCAGAGGCGGTGAGACGGCCGCTCGGGACCAGATCTCAGAGGTGGCGGGACGGCCGCTCGGGAACCAGACCTCGGAGGCGGCTGGGCGGCTGCTCGGGAAACAGACCTTGTAGGCGGCGTTGGCAGCCGCTCAGAGGCGGCGAGGCGGCCGCTCGGTAAACAGACCTTGGACACGGCGTGCTAGCCACTCGGGAAATAGACCTCGGAGGTGGCATGGCAGCCGCTCGGGAAATAGACCTCGGAGGCGGTATGGCAGCCGCTCAGGGAGCAGGCCCAGCAGCCGCTCATGGAGCAGGCTTCGGAGGTGGCCCGGCAGCCACTCGGGGGTCAGGCTTCGGAGGCGCCCCGGGGACACTGAGCAGCTGAAACTCGGGGACGCTGGGCAGCTGAGACTCGGGGATGCTGGGAAGCTGAGACTCGGAGACGCTGGGCAGCTGAGGCTAGGGGACACTGGGCAGCTGAGGTTGACAGGTTGGCTGAGATGGCCGGCTGAACAGGAACCTAAAGAAGGAGTCGGCCGATGTGGCCGGCGACTGGTAGTCAGACAGGATGTTGGCCGGCTGTTGAGGAACATGGGAATGGCGGAGACTCTGGGGACCTCCCCTGACCAGGTGGGTTCCCCAGAGTGGGTCCAGGGCTGAAGCCGGCTCGGTACCACCCCTCGATTGGTGGTTTACCGGCTAGTAGGCAGGCTGGCGGCTAGCGGGTTCAGTGCCCACAGACCGGGAGACAGGCTGTAGCTGCTTGAGAGCGGTGGTGAGGATGGTGATGGCAGCCATCATCGGCTGCTGTTGAGCCTGGACCTGCTGCAGCTGGGAGCGATCCGCTGTCAGCTGCTGAAGCATGGGGTTGATCTCTCCAACAAAACTGGAGATGGAGTGGACGCTCACCTCCAGTGACCGCAGCTTGGTGTGCCATTCACCCATAATTGCACCTTGGTTTCAAGGTGCAGTTATGGGTTCACCTGCAGGTGCACCTCCCCCCAATCAAGGAGATTGGGTGCAGGTGCGCAGCAACCGGCCAGCCAATCAGAGACAGGGGAGGTGAGTGAAGCCGAGCAATCCGGGTCATTCAGGCACACGGGCGCAGGTAAATTAAAGCACCAATCAAGGGATGGGAGAGCCCAGATCACAGACCATGACACATGTTGCCTTTACCCAATGCTGCATCACAACTGGCGTAATTCCAACAAATTAATAGAGATGGCTAACGCTAACGTGGCAAACGCTAGCGTTGTCTAATGCTTACGAGGCTAACGCTAACATGGCTAACGTTTTCACATGACGTCACCAAGGTTTAACAGTTAATTAGCTCCACATTTCCATTACAGCAAGGTGAAAATGCTACACTAGCATCTCAGTCAAACTCACCAAGACTTTTCCTTCAGCAAATAGCAGCAGGATTGTAACTATCACAGGTCTTTTTGGGGTCAGTGAATTGGTTGGGGGGATATTTTCCTGTACAATAAATGTCAGAATTCTAGAAAGCTAAGGTAAATCACCACTAGTAGGCAACCACATATTTTACTTACACGTGGCTACTAATACACGTCTGTCTGATAGCTGTCCAGGTCAGAAAAGGATGTAATGTGTCTCAACACATCCTTATCAAGTACATCAGCGTACATTTAGATAGATGTGGGTATCGTCAATAAAGTTAACTATGAAATATTTTCAAAGCCAAGTCTACCAACCACCTTCCCACAGTTTTAAATATTTTTTCACCCATCATTTCTGCTAATAGTGTCACTATTAGTTATCTCAGGTTATTTTCCCAACAACCATCTCTTATTATATGACACACAATACTCACTTTGTCCTGGTTTACCCTATTTTTTCTTCCTTTCAGAGTTAAGCGGTCACTCTATATCATCGCAGTTTACTTCCAATATTATTTCTTATATTAACCAACTATTTTGCATTTAAAGGGTTCTAGTAACCGGGGATTACATTTGGTTTCCCTGATTAACAAGTCACGGCAATCCTCCTCGAACTTAATGTTATACACTATATTTTTCTGTTTGTGCCAGGGAACCCGACCCTTGGGGTGGACCAATTTCTGGCGCAACATGTTTTGGGGTTTGAAAGCAACTGAGATGTGGTGTTAAGAAAACACATGTCTCAACTCTTCCGACACTCCTACCACATACGGTATCACCACTCGTTTTTGCTCAGGCAGTGGGTGTCCTTTTCCTCTCTTCTATCAGCTGGTGCACTGTTTGGGCGTCTTCCTGGCTTTGTCAAATGCCCAGTGAGGATAACTGCACTTACCCGGCAAATGATCACAGCAATTTGGTTATGAAAACAGTGTTAGAGCACCGGTTTTGGTTGTTATGCAACTTAACGTTATACACTATATTGCATTTATAAGGTTGGGGATACTACCTGCAGTCAGCTGAGACCGACAAAGCAGTCAGCTGAGACTGACCAAGTCACTTAGATGAGTAAAGAAACGTTCCTCCCACTACACCTTGTGTCCAGATGAATTGACACAACTTTTGTGGAAACTAGCTGTAAATGTTGGTCACACTACTGTTTCACCAGGAAAGTAATTCAAATGTGTTACATGTGTTTCCAATATAATTTTGTTGTACCTCAGCAGTGATGGATCCACAAAGTTGGCTGATAAGCGTAAGCTGGTGCTGCTCAGTGTTCCCTTGCATAATGGGACTTCTGGTCCACATCTCCGCCATGATGCAGCCTGCACCCCAAAGGTCAATTGGGGGTCCATAGTCTCGTTCACCTACCAAAAGACAGTCATAATTAGAGCATTAGTAAAGTTTTTGGTTGCAAGCCAAGATTTCTCACAAGTTAACGCTCTACACCCAACCATAGAACCACATTTTCAACCGGTGGATATTTGTTTTCAACTGTGAACTAAACTTGGACAGGCCATGAAAATGTTTCAGAAAATATATAAAAAGTAGAATCAATGCATTCAACACAGGTAAACGTAAACAACAGGGTTAAATTCAACAAAGCCTATAACAAAGCCCGGGTTAGGCATGTAAAAATCTCCAGCGTGAACCTGAAGGTTGAACGGTTATTACCTTAGCTATCACTGTACAGACAGAGTACTCTGGGTTCACAGTTTAACAGGCTTTTTGCAAACACAACATGTGGGTAAGAGTGTATGCAATAGCAAGGGAAGCCACAACTAACAACTCCTTCAGCTCAGTTAAATATCTCCGCTGCTGTGGCAGGGTGCCGCTTGAGGAACAAGGGGACAATTGTTTAGGTTTGCTGCTATTTTCCCATTTGAAAAAAAATAATTTTCCCAAATAAGCTCTGTGTTTCATACAAGGCTAAGTTGCTTACTGACTTCGTAGATTTTTACAGATTTGGTTTAAAGGGTTTTGTTCTATGAGTTAAATGCTGTCTTGTGGTAGCACTCTTATGGACTGTGAAGTACTAATTTACCCTGAAGGAGAATGCTGCTCACTGCTGGCTGGCTGAGCCACTACTGGCAAGTTACTACCAGACTCTTGACAGTTAACATCTACTTAGCAATAAGCTCCTTGTGAGTAAATTACTACTTCAAAATGAATATGTATGCTATTAAAAGATATTTAACTGACAAAAAAACAAGGTTGTTGGCTTTTCTCTCTGTAAATAAACAGACCTTACTTGAGGTGACTATTTTTACAAATGACAAATAAGCTAGTAAAGTTTTATTTATATAGCACTTCTAAAAACACAGTTACAAGGTGCTTTACACTCAATCAGAAAAATACAAGTAAATGTATAAAATAAACTGAATGAATATAAAACATGGCATAGGGAGTAACAGACCAAGCTAAAAACGAACCAAAACAGTGGAGAAGACAGTGCAGGCAGGGTGGAGTGAGTGGAGAAGAGTGTCAGGGGTGATTTGTGACAGAAGGGTACCAGCAAGAGTTAAAGGGAAGGTTACTAGATGGTAGTGAGACCAGTTATGTTATATGGTTTGGAGACAGTGGCACTGACGAAGACGGGAGGTGGAGCTAGAGGTGGCAGAGTTGAAGATGCTAAGATTTTCACTGGGAGTGACGAAGAAGGACAGGAGGTGGAGCTGGAGGTGGCAGAGTTGATGCTAAATGTTATGTTCCTCGTTAAAGGTCCAGGGCATCCCCTGGGCTTTTAGGGGAAGTAACAAAGAAAATAAAAGAGTCCCGGGGGAATAAGGAAGGTGGGAGGTGGAACCAGGTGTAAAAACAAAGATATTTATTAACAAAACCTAACCCTAGGTCAATAGACTATATACACACAAAAAAGGGGGCAACTGAAGACACTGGCTCTTAACTAACCAGGTGTAGCTAACAAGCAAACTCCGATCAGACCAAAAAGAAAAAACAGAACAATAACACAGCTTTCACCCTCCTTCTCAAGGAGTATTGATCTTTAATACAATAGCGCTCTCTCTCTCGTTCCCAACAATGGCCCACTGGCCATCTCTCTCTCTCATTCCCAACAATGGCCCACTGGCCGTCTCTCTCTCTCGTTCCCAACAATGGCCCACTGGCACTGTTGGGCATCTCGCTCCAAGGCTTATACCGAGCTGATGAGGATTGGAATCACCTGGGCTCAACCAGCAGCTCCACAGGAGAGGGAAAATTACACAGACCCATGGCACTAGGGCCATAGCACCCCCTCCCATAAGAACAAACCCTAGGTTTGCATACAAGAGGGTAATTGCACACAGAATACACAAGGCACTGGGGCCGTAACACTAAGATTTTCATTGGGAGTGATGAAGAAGGACAGGATCAGGAACGAGTGTATTAGAGGGACCACTCAGGTTGGACGGTTTGGAGACAAAGCACGACAGACAAGATTGACATGTGTGGAGGAGAGATGCTGGGTATATTGGGAGAAGGATGCTGAATATGGAGCTGCCAGGGAAGAGGAGAAGAGGAAGGCCAAAGAGGAGGTTTATGGATGTGGTGAGGGAGGACATGCAGGTGGCTGGTGTGACAGAGGAAGATGCAGAGGACAGCAAGACATGGAAACAGATGATCTGCTGTGGCGACCCCTAACGGGAGCAGCCCAAAGTAGTAGTAGTAGTGAGGAGTTTCGCCAGGGGGATGTAGCACGTGGGAGGATCACGCTATTCCCCCAAGTTCCCAATCTCCCCCACCAGAGACCCTGACCGACCAGAGGACGCGCTAGTGCAGCGATCAGGACATATACCTGCAGACATGGCCAACTGGTTCTGTAGGGACACCCAACCAAGCCGGAGGTAACACGGGGATTCAAACTTGCGATGCCCTTGTTGGTAGGCACCAGAATAGACCGCTACACTACCCGGACACCTTTCCCCCCACCTGCATTGTTGTATGACTTGCAGGATTGACTGACTTGCAGCTGGTAGCTGTCCCAGCTACCAACTTAGCCAGGCTCGCCTTAAGCCTGGCAGTTCAGCTAAACTAACTATAATGGCGCCGACCACTGAACTCACCTGCATTAAAACTGAGCTTTGATCGAAGACCTCCTACATCACCAAGCTCAACTATGCTCTCAGAATAGCTTTCATTCAGTCAGATCCAGAGGAGCTCAGAGGTCTGGTTGATGGTCTTGGTCCCTCTCCCTCAGTGGTAAAGGTAAAGAGACAGCTCTCTAGCCCTATTTGATCCTGACTCCCATCTCCCCCTGGTAAACTCATTCTCTGTTGACAGAGCTTGCTGACAATATATCACAGCCAGTTACCCCGGTGGCTGATGTCAGCAACGGAGCTACACTACTGACTTGGAAACATCCTGCAAAACCCAGCTCAGCGTGCTCACCAGCTTACATCCCCGAGACCAAGCGTTCATGAATCGATCCTGATGTCACTGTAACTTAACTAGTTGCCAAGACCGCAAGTCCCTGAAGGGGCAAACTGTGAGTGAAGTTTGAGCTGTTAAGGTCAAGTTCTAATCATTTTTTTTTTATCAGCGTTTATGTTAGCCCCCTAATGGGACCCCTAACAGGAGCAGCCGAAAGTAGTAGTAGTAGTAGTAGTTCATTTCAGCCTTTAAGCCTGTTCATGATTTGGTTTTATTCTTAAATCAATGCCAACTACATTACTCATTGTGCAATCTGGCAGAGCCTGAAAAAGTATCTTATTCTCCATATTGTATATCATATTCAACGGGCCCTGAGTTGGGCCTGTGGTGGACTGGCCTGTCCAGGGCGTTCTCCCCACCTGCTGCCTAATGACTCCAGCATCCCGCGACCCCGATTGGGATAGATGGATATTCAGGGGGAGAACACGTGTGTGTGTGTGGGTTTCCTGCGGGTGCTCCAGTTTCCTCCCATTGTCCAAAGACATGTAGGTCAGGTGAATCGGCCAGTGGCGTAACCAGGAATATTTTTTTAGGTGGGCCTGAGTGAAAATGGGTGGACCAAAATTTTCCAGCAACAATCCTTCAAACAAGACGCAAATTCGAACACATTACAGCAGTAAACACATAACACAGGTTTTTAGTACGTGACCAAGAAACAAACTAAAACTTTAATAAAAACCCACTTAAACAAATACCACGCCAGTCATTCTCGCCAGGCTCTACACAACCATTTAAATATCACTGAGGAAAACAGCCCGACTCGGTCTAAAAGATCCTGATACAACATGTAAGCTATAGGCCTATAGTACACGTTTTAGAGCACAATGTGTAGACGCCGAGGGCAAGCGTTGAAGATCGAGATTATTTCATCATAGTCCAAAGAGTCAGTAAGTTCCCTTTCAAAGGACAACAGGGATAGATTGTTGAGGCGTGCAGTTAGCATGGAAGATCTTAGACATGTTTTGATACGGCCTGTAGTGGAGAAGAGTCTTTCAACAGTACAAGAAGTCAGGGGAATGGTGATCATTGCCCTTAACAGTCCGTTAATGTTTGGGAAAACGTCAGAGTTGCAGCTGTCCAGCACTTCAATGAGGGATGGGTAACACTGACCCCTCTCCACTTTACGACGCAGTGCCTGAATGAAAACGGTCCATTCCGCGTCCTCAATAGATATCCGGTAATGATCACACGAATGCTGCAATGATTCTTTCTGGGCAAACGTAACTGATCCTGGTAAACAAGCAGCGGCTGCTCGCATGATGCCATACTGATCTTGCTGAAAGCGACTGTCCAGCTCAGTAATCTGCCTGTCCAGAATGTTAATCCATAGCTGCTTCAGGTCAGCGTTGTTCCTCACGTTTGTAGCTTTGCCCAAACTAGTGGTAACCACCGACTCATTGAATCTCGCGGGCAACTTTCTCTCCCGAGCGCCGGTGACATCCCAGCTGGAGACGTCATTCTTTTCCATCAGTTCTTCTGTTAGTTTTAACACTTTGTTGAAATCACCTTGTGAATTATCTCTAAACTGTGCAAAACTGTCTTTGAGGCCTTGAATTAGATCTATGCAGTCAGTGACAGTAAATGAGCCACTCTGTAAACCTTTTGTTGCAAAATCGCTGCTCTCGAATAATTTCCCGAATGTAACCAGCAAAAACAAAAATTTCTTCGTTCTGAATTTGTTGCAAAAGTGATTCGGCTTCAACTTTAGTGTGACCACTAGTTTCGGAAAATTGTGCTAGCGTTTCCAAGATAACGTCAAGTAACACTAAAACCTTGCTCACTGATCCTGACTTCGAGCTCCACCTTGTGTCTGTTGAGCGCTCTAACTCCAGGCATCGTCTGTTAGGATGAAGCTCTTTCTGTATTTCGAGGAATTTAGCGTGTCTGTGCGCACCTGTCATGAAACTGTATAGAGAGTTCAGTGTCTTGAAAAAAGTGCTGACGTGTCCCGACACTTTCCATGCGGTGCAAATAACTAAATTAAGACAGTGGGAATTACAGTGGACGTATACCGCGTTTGGAAAAGTGCGTTTTAAAATAACATGCACACCCCCTCTGTTCCCTGACATTACGGAAGCCCCGTCAAAGCTTAAACCCACGCACAGAGAGGGATCAAGTTCCAGTGGTTGCAGCACTTCTAAAATCTTCTCAGATATCGCGTTTGCACTCATATCACCGGTGTCTACAAATCCAATTGCTCTTTCTTTTATTGTCCCTGCATGAATGTACCTAATACACACAGCGACCAGCTCACGCTTTGACATATTCTTATATTCGTCCGCTAATATGGCACAGTAGGTGGCGGGTGATTCACACAGCTCTGCTTTTATCTTGTGCAACAGTAATGAGGCAGCAGATTCTAGCAATTCGTTCTGAATTTTTGCACTCATGAGCGTTGCATTTTTAGGCATTTGTTGAAGGTGACTTTGAATTTCTGGGTCGTATTTGGAAATTAATTTAAACAATTCTAAAAAATGTCCCTTGTTTAGTGCTTCTGCTTCCTCGCTTTCTTTGTGTCCACGTAATGACAGTTCTTGTTTTGCACAGAACATAACAATGTCCAGAACCACCTTTACGTGATCACGATTTCTTTCCACAAATGAGCGGTCCATTGCCTCAGGGTTTAGTTGGTCTAGAACAGTCCCCCGACCTTGCAGGCTTGCTCTGTAACCCTCATATTTACCAAGTGCAATACAATGGGGTTTGCTAGCCTGATGTTTCGAGCATGCCTGGCGGAGGTGCTTCCAATCTACAAACCCGCTTCGAAAAAACGTGTTTTCCATATGGGGCTCAGGGAAATGCCTACACGTTTTACAGAAAACAGCGTTCCTTGCTGAGCTGTATTCAAGCCACTTAAATTCTTCATACCACTTATTGGAAAAAGAACGTAATTTTCCTGAAATGTTGGTTGTGGGGAACACTAATTTAGGCTGCGAGGGTGGCTCATCCACAGCAGACAAATCTGACGGTGGCATGGTCAAGGGAATCGTCTCGCCGTCGTCAGAGGGGGGAGGAGAAGCTGCCTGCAACGGAGAAGCTGTAGCCTCCTCTGTCGTTCTCTCCGGCGGTATCTCACTCTCATTGGGCGGCTCAGTCGGTGCTGGAGCAGGTGTGCTTTCCTCCTCCTCCATCCGTGGCTTTTTAAAAAAGCGGAAGATTGAACATTGTTTCGCCATTCCATAAGTTATGGCAAACTGTTGGCTATTGGCTAGTTAGCAGCAGTGAAAAATACAGAGCGTGATGGTATGCGTGCTCAGATTTTCCAGTTCTACGTACGTATAAGGGGCCGGCCTACGTGCTTGTAAGCCAGCGTGATTGGCTGGGCCTGGGCTTGAAATGGGTGGTCCTGTGACAGGCCAGGCCCACCCGTGGTTATGCCCCTGGAATCGGCTGTACAAAATTGTCCCTAGGTGCGAATGTGTGTTTGTGTGTGTGTCGGCCCTGTGGTGGCCTGGTGGCCTGTCCAAGGTGTCTCCCCGCCTGCCGCCGCATGACCAGGATTTCACTCCAACCTAAAACGACCACCCACGGTTTTTAAACTCTATATTCTGTCAAGATAAATACCCAGTTGAGCTATTAATGCATTGCATATGTTAGTGTGTCTATTAGGAAACTAACTGACACCAACGCCTGTAAATACTGCAAGGCCTCAGTGGTAGTCATGGTGCGTCTGTAACGGCGTCTGTAGCCAGACATGTTGCATTAATCACACATCAAGTTTAGGCTAGTTGTCTGCACTGGAGAACACTAGTGTGTTTCTAGGACAGAGCAACGAACTTCACGCTGAAAACGATGTGACCAACACACGTTATAAATACTGACATGATGCGCACATTATGCGTGGTCATTCTGACCGCTCATGGTTGTTTTAGGTAGATCTGATCATAAGTTTTTTTTGTGCAATTGAAGTAAAACTCATTTTAATGCAAATATGGACAATTTTAGGGGCATTCATGGAGTGGCAGGTCTGTATCTTTTTTCAGTTATTAAACTTTTTGTGGATGAATAAGTAGTACTGGATGTGGATACACTGTACCTTAACATTTACAAGTGAGTAAGCTGTCGTCCAAGTAGACACCACACAACATGCTACTTGATCTTTGTAATTCAGCAAAAGCACATGTGCCAAAATGATCTGAGAAATCCAGTGTTGTCTCTTACCTAACAGCAGCTCTGGGGGTCTGTACCAGAGGGTGACCACACGGTTAGTGTAGCGGTTCCCCTGGCTGTTTTTGGCCAGACTGAATGCCCGTGCCAAACCAAAATCCGCCAGTTTCAGTACACCATCTCTGGTGATGAGCACGTTGGCTGCCTTCATGTCTCTGTGAAGGATCTGAACAAAGACAGCACTGCCATCATCAACAGCATTTATGATTGACAGCTGTTAAAGCTACATGGAGATTAACACATCAGAATTGCTCTTAAATACTTGGGCTAAAAGTCAAAGTAAAAGCATTACAATGCAAACACCCCTTAAAAAAACAATACTACTGAAGTAGAAGGTATTTCCACCTTAATCTAAAACAAAAGGGTTCCAGCACTATGTGCTTGGACCCCCAATAATAGTACTAATTCTACTACTACTACGACTAATAATAATAATAATAATAATCTGAACAAAAACGAAAGGGTTCCAGGACTATGTGCTTGAACCCCTAATACTACTAATAATAATACTAACAATAATTTGAAAAAACAAAAAACAACAACAAACAAAAAACCCAAAAACAAAAGGGTTCCAGCACTATGTGCTTGGATCCCTAATGAACAGTATAAGAACTTCTCTAGCTAATGCAGAAAACCTGACAGTCCTGCTAGTCCTACATACAATGGAAAACACACTGGGTGCTAACTGTGCATTATAGGTTCAGCGCTTCACAGTACAGCTCTGGACAGAGGAAGTAGGTAATGCCTCATGCTTTACCGTTGAACCCTGCTACTGGCTGGTAGTGCTTCTAATGCAGGATCACACATGCAGTTAAATCTTTACGTTTCATAATCTGCACAGGGCCAGTCAAGACAGTTTGAGGGTGAAACACTGGTGAAAAAACGGTTTAAGTTCGGCCAGTGTAAAACCACCATTTTTGGCCAGGTAACATTCATGACCTCTGGAGTGAGTGACTACAACATTTGCTCCACCCTCATTAAGCTTGCCAGTCTGCAGCAAAATGCATGTGCATATGTCTGTCATCATAAAAAAAATTGGAAAGGGTCTACTAGTCTACAAAGTACTGACTTAAACATAAATGTACAAGAAAACATTTAGTCATTTTTCGTGTGATTTTTTTTCCCCCTCCAAAACAGACAATTTTCCTGGCAACGGTTTTATTTACTGTTTTTAGTGTTTCATTGGCCAAAAGCTGACCAAAGCTGGCTACTGGAAATGCAGCTGTTGATGTGCTAAAACTGGGAGTTGCCCCTACCCTGACCCTTCATCACGCCAATTCAAGTGATTCTACAATCAATTAGGCTTTCATCATAATACAAGAACAGTTGTGTGCTTCAGTCAGCTGTGGGGCATCAAACCATCAGTTAGACACCCATCAGCTAGTCTAACACTAACACAGCTAGTCCTTCTGTTGTAGTTTTCATTAATAAAACAAATCTAGTGCCAGTACTCACCTTGTTCCTGTGTATGTAGTATAGTCCATTGAGTAGCATCTGCATGACCTTCTTTATCTCTGCCAAGGTGAACTTGACATTTGCATTGCTTAAAAGCCCTGCCAGGTCATGCTCACAGAAGTCAAACACCAGGTAGATGCTCCCTTTGTATCTATTAAACTGAGTGGCTGGAAGAAAGACAGAGGGAAATGAATCAAACTGGCCTACCGAGTGACTTACAGTCTCACACAGTAGAAAAAACTACAGGTAAATCCTAACAGTATCACAACAGTAAGTTCTGAATCAAGCATTACGGGTGTAAATGCCTGTGTCACTGTGTTGTTGAGACCATTCATTTTGCCTGCATAGAAATCCTCTGCAACTCCTCCTCATGCTTTCTGGATTAAAGCAGTTTAAACTGCGTAAAGATGGAAAAACTTAAACATGCAGTTAAAAGGTCTATAAATACTTCTGTGCAATGTGGGTCTCCTTCTTTTCTTATGGGTCTTAAGGATGAGGATGTGCACATCCTTGATAGGGAGGAACACTGGTTTGAACAGGGAGTAAAAGAGGCCATCTATGTGAAGAGGGAACGACCATCCCCGAACTGGGGGGGAGTATATCTGTCGCCATCTTACAATGCTGTGATTGCAACCATTCCCCAGTCCTCTGTGAATAGTTCACATGGCCATTGTAGCTCTAGTTAATGGTCAGGGAAATTTGCATATGAAACTGATCGTTGGTTTCATTCATTATGTCACTGTATTGTTTATAAGGGTGGAGATACCTGCAGTCACTGTAGGGTTTATTAGGGTGGGGACACCTGCAGTCACTGTATTGTTTATGAGGGTGGGGATACCTGCAGTCACTGTATTGTTTATGAGGCTGGGGATACCTGCAGTCACTGTATTGTTTATAAGGGTGGGACACCTGCAGTCACTGCATTGTTTATAAGGGTGAGGACACCTGCAGTCACTGTATTGTTTATGAGGGTGGGGACAGCTGCAATCACTGCATTGTTTATAAGGGTGGGGATACCTGCAGTCACTGTATTGTTGATAACGGTGGGGACACCTACAGTCACTGTATCGTTTATAAGGGTGGGGACACCTGCAGTCACTGTATTGTTTATAAGGGTGGGGACACCTGCAGTCACTTAATTGTTTTAAAGGTGGGGACACCTGCAGTCACTGTGTCGTTGATAAGGGTAGGGACACCGGCAGTCACTGTGTTGTTTATAAGGGTGGGGACACCTGCAGTCAGGTGAGACTGAAGAGGTCACTTCGACGATGATGAAACGTATCTGTCAGTAAACGTTGTGTCCAGATGAACTGATTCACCTCTCTGTGATTTCCTTACCCGGATTACTGAGTATGCATAGGCACTTCTTTTCTTAAGTTGAGCGACTACATTTCCCTGCAGTTCCAGAGTGGTACATGTATATTTGTAGTCATATTAGGGATGCACTGATCTGAATTTTTTAGTCCCAATACCAATACCAATACCTTGGCTTTGGATATTGACCGATACCGAGTACCGATCCAATAACAGTTAAATTAATAAGCTGTACAAGAGACTGGAATCAATCTTTTATGTGTAAGGCAACATCAGGCTTGACTTAGTCATTGCTTTCCAAACTTTGTGAAACCAAATTTACTAAAAAAAATAAATAAATAAAAAAGATATACATTTACTGAATTGTTATTATTAGAATTATAAATAATTGTGCACCAGAAACTTGGTAAAAAAAATCCTCAAATTTAACAGGAACAACAATTCAAGTGTAAACCTTTTAATGCAGCAACAAACTGGCGAGGAACTAAAATTCCAGTATAAAACTAGGGACTGGGTGTCCGGATAGCATAGTGGTCTATCCCGTTGCCTACCAACACGGGGATCGCCGGTTCGAATCCCCATGTTACCCTCCGGGTTGGTTGGGCATCCCTACAGGCACAATTGGCCGTGTCTATGGGTGGGAAGGTGGATGTTAGGTATGTGTCCTGATCGCCGCACTAGCGCCTCCTCTGGTCGATCAGGGAGCCTGTTCAGGGGGGAGGGGGAGCTGGGGGGAATAGCGTGATCCTCTCATGCGCTACGTCCCCCTGGTGAAACTCCTCACTGTCAGGTGAAAAGAAGCGACTGGTGACTCCACATGTATTGGAGGAGGTATGTGGTAGTCTGCAGCCCTCCCCGGATTGGCAGAGGGGGTGAAGCAGTGACCGGGACGGCTCGGAAGAGTGGGGTAATTGGCCAGATACAATTGGGGAGAATAAAGGGGAAAAAATCCAAAAAATCCACAAAAAAATAGACTCTACTTTTTTTTTTTAGATCCCTGCCAGGCGTAAGTATCTCTCGCTCTCCAGTGTTCGACCTTGGCGACAAACCACCGATTTTCCCACCTACTGGAAGAAGGGAAATAAACGTACAGACAGAAAACCAGTGTTTTCCTGCCATTATAAGACTTTTGCACAGCACCCAAGTCGATTGAACAGGAAATGTGGAAATAAAGATATTTTTGATATGCAGTGCTCAAGCTAAAATTCTAATAAAAATGTCTTGCCTGTCAAGTCTGTGGATGTGCAGGCTCCTAGGTGGACCCTCGCACAAAAGCAACCAGGTGTGACATGAAATGAAAGAGATCAGGCGATCATAACGTCAAATCCAGGATCTAAGACTTCAAATGTGTTTAACCGTCACAGTGATCACAACATGAAACGAATGAAGATGAGCGGCTGTTCTGCCGATTGACTTTGATTCATTCTAAAGCAGTAAAACGCTAAGAGAACACCACTCAGCCATGGGAATGTTTTACTGTAGCTACTGAGGTGGTTTCCAGCTGGGGCTGTGATTAATCCTACTCTTGAAATTGTATTTTATAGTGGCGTTTCAACATTGGCAACTATGGCAGCACCGCGTGGTGGTGAATAATTATTGTTGGTTCATCCAGTGTGCCTCCAGGTCTGCTGTGCTGAGACCAGCAGTGAATGACTTGCTAGCTTGGTAAATACGGTCTACTTCTTGCTTACTTTCAGGACCCGAAGACAATGTCTTGGTTTTGATACTGTTGCTGCCCAATCTACGTCCACCATAGATGTGAGGCGTGCATGCGCACGCCTGAATCAGCTCGGGCAGCGACAGAAAACAGCGTTAGTCAAGCAAGCCGGAGTGTGAATGAAGAGAGGGGGCGGCAGGAGTGGGAACACATGTTTTTCCAAGGTTTTGAATCACCACAAACACAACAACTTATTCATAGTCATATCTGTGCACAAAAACATTTCGGCTGATGGGTCCTGTAGTTTACAACATTAGCTGAAGACACACACAAACAAACACATGGACATAAACGACCAGACGTATAATCCCTTCCAGGCCACCGCCTGGCGGAGATAACACAACTGCATCACATAAGAACAAAATATAAGCATTAACTCATGATTAAGTCACAATTTGCAATGCATCTGGTTCTTCAAATCATCCCTTCTTTTGCTGGGTTGGACTCATCATGTTTCTTGGTATGGTGCTTGTGGAGGTGTTTGATTAAGGTGATTGTGTTATATTTTGCAGTACTACTGCCAGCCCCAAGAAACACTGGCTTTGCAGATATTTCAAGTAGCTGTAAAACGTGTTATCAGTTAATCATCTTAACTTTGGCCCAGATGGCCACCAGTAAAAACCAAGACAAACCCAGTGTAGGATCTAAAGCATTTATACAGCTTGAGAACAGCTGACGATGACATTAGGCAGGTCATACCAACACAATGGCATTAAAATAAGAAATGTATTCACAATGTAGTAAGACTTGCATACACAGCGTTAATGCTCACAACATGTGGTTTTGATCGTTCAGTGTTAGTTTTTTGTTTAAAAGTTTTGCCACCTATAATTTAGATTTTAACTCAATGAAAATAAGCACAAAGGTGCTTGGAGATTTACCAGTCAAGGATGGGGGTGATTTCTTTATATTCAGGTGGCCTGCCATGCCTATACAGCACCAAAAACCCTGTAAAGCAAACTTTAAGAGGTAGAATAGCTCACAAGTAATCTAAACTTCTCAATCTCAAAAATACAGAATACTAACTCAGCAAAAGCTCCTTCAAAATAAGGCATGCGGTTTTTTTAACCACAGAAAAACAGAAAGAATTAGTTGTTGTAAATTGAAGTCAGACTGAAGACTTACACCAACCTTTGGTTCGACAAATCTCAATCAGATTCACAACATTCTCATGTTTCAGAAGCTGCAGGATCTTGATCTCTCTCAGAGCTGTGATCGGAAACTGTAACAAAACAACAAACACACAAAGCAACGTAACAAAGCTGCCATACACCAACCTTTTTAAATGGTCACTAGACAAACTTTAGAGAGGCTATAGCCCAAATTCATAAAAGTTGCTGCTATCATGACACGATGCAAAATCTGCGCTGCAGCAATCTGAGCTCCATCATGAAAACAGTGCAGCAGTGGACACCCCTGCAGGGACACACTACAATATTATTAGTGTTGGCAGTCAATTAAAACCTTTTGTTAATCAAGTGTTGCATATTTCACAACCCCAAGATCATCCACGGCCATGAAATCACAAAGCATCGCCATCCTGGTTGGTCAGAAAGGCAAACAAAAGCAATGACTGTGGCAGCAGAACTCTGTACATTATCAGCAGAGGTTGTCCTCCCAGGAGGCACATGACGTAGTAATCTAACTGCTGGGTAATCCCGCTCTAACAATCACTCTCTCCCTCGTGCACTTCAGATGCTAGAACCACGATGTTTGCCATTAATCCAAATCAATTAGATGGAGACTGGGCTTCAGTTGTAGGCCACAGAAAATACAGTGCCAAACAGTTTCATAATCTGACTCCTGAGACCTGATTCCCAGGACGACACTGACACGATCACGAAAAACGTTACTTTCAGAGACATTTTGTTTATCTATGAAACTTCAATAAAGAAAGTCATGAGGTGGAGCTACACCACCTTGCCAGAGCAGGCATTTTACTGCAGCTGTGTGCTTCTATGACTTGCTTATGGGACATGCGACTCAGGAGGCAGTGTGATCCAAACAGTACTAGCAGAAAATGTGAGTCACTAATGCTATTTATGAATGGGGGTAACACCTACTGTCATGCTATATTACTGCTATGTTAACCCTGCTGACACATTTTATGAATGTGGGCCTATGAGCATCCAGTGTAACTGTATAATTCAACAATACTTTCAAAAATACGTATCCTTGTGCAGCCAAGCAAGCCTGAAATACAGGAAAGGAAGGCAGTATAACAAGTCAACAGTCACCAAAATGTGAGTTCAAGAGTCTGAAATCTGAATGGCATTCTGGAGGTACTAAAAACCCTGAGGTTTTGTCATACCATTGTTATCTCAGAACCAAGATGACACAACGAATAATGAGATTTTAGACTACACAGTACTGTGACAGGAATGTGGTTATTCTGTTGGATAATCAATCAGTATGATAGTCAAATAGTGTTCCAAAATAGTTGGATGACATCAATGACCCCTTTTTTCCTGCTAGAGGTGCTTCAAACACACTGCAGCAGTGTTGATCCTACCTGGTCGCAACATTTCAACAGCACTACACTGAACTGGAGAGTGTCTCCTACCATGGTAATGATGATAGTATTATGCAACCTGACTCCATGGTCCAGATGGATAAAATTATCTAAATTTTGTTTTAATAAAAAAATAATTTCGAATAACTTGTAAGTAGAGAAATGTTACAGATTGCAGCTTTTAATCTCATGTCAATACTGTTTCAGTTGCATTCTCAGCAGTCGCAGCAGTCAGAAGTGGCTCTTCACAGCAGGACTAGGTGCTGCCTGGCTGGGGATTTCATATTGAAATGAAAAAGAAAGTTCTTCTAGAAGCTCATCTACTGGCAATTGTGTGTTCCGGTCCTTAACTGCAACTTAATCCCTTTTCGTCACTTAAGAGACAGTAATTGGTCCCCAGTAAAATTAAGTAGGCCTAAAACCTTTTGATTTTAGTTAATGGGGATATGGCTGTCAAATGTTGGGTCATTTTTTCTTAGTGTCAAATGCAAACTACATATGGGAAAGAAAACAGAATGGTGCTTCAATCTGGAAGACTATGCGCACAGTATTATGCTATTAACTCTCAGTTATGAAAGATCTCTTACCCCTTCTTTCTCATTTTCCATCAAAACCTTCTTCAGTGCAACTTTCTTTCCAGTTTGTCTGTGCTTTGCTTTGAAAACTTCCCTGTAAGACAAACAAAGAACTGCACATTAAAACTCGTTTTTCAATTAACAACAACAACTTAGTTTTGTATAGCACCTTTCAAGGAACCCAAGGACGTTTTACACTACTACTATTACTATTACTACTACTGCTACTCAGTGGAAGCTGGTGCTTAAAATGTTTGGGGAAGGGGCGCAATTTACCTCAGCGCAGCACACCTGACAGCTGCTTTAATGTCCATACAGTTATTAAGAAGATGTAGCCTATAGATTTTATCAGGGTTTGTAGACGGTGGATGACTGACAGTCGAGACGAGGCGTCGTGGTGGGTGTGAACATGATTGACAGCCACGAGAATTGTCCAGTCACATTAGATCAAAAAACATTAAAACAATACCAATTCGCTGCCAATAAAAGTGGGAGTGTCTGTGGCGCACAGAACGGCACCCCATAGAAAAGCTGAAGAAACTGATTAAACAGCAGTCTCAGGTCACCTGCTCGTCACAAGTTTTAGGGTAACATAAGGTATCCTTTGGCCAATGCCCCTGACCCAGGCAGTATATGTATTCAGACAGAAATCAACCAAATACCATTTGGAACCAATATTTAATGGCTGCTGACAGGCCCTCACAGACTGAAAAACACTTTTATTTCATAATTATTTGCATTACACAACTAAATTATATTTAACATGTTTAAGTAGATTTTCATCTCTTCATATTTGAAGGGGGTGGCGCCCCAGTGCCCTGTACTGGCCAGCCACCACTGCTACTACTACTACTACTACTTTCGGCTGCTCCTGTTAGGGGTCGCCACAGTGGGGTCGGGTTTCTTCTTGTCTTCTGCATCTTCCTCTGTCACACCAGCCACCTGCATGTCCTCTCTCACCACATCCATAAACCTCCTCTTTGGCCTTCCTCTTTTCCTCTTCCGTGGCACCTCCATATTCAGCATCTTTCTCCCAATATACCTAGCATCTCTCCTCCACACATGTCCAAGTCATCTCAATCTTGCCTCTCTTGCTTTGTCTCCAAACCGTCCAACCTGAGCGGTCCTTCTAATATACTCGTTCCTAATCCTGTGTAACACAAACTAGGCAGAGGACTCAATAGCGTGACACAAGAGACGAGGTCAGAGTTCAAAAGTAGTCTTTACTGAAAAGCGGGTTCAGTACACAGAAAAGGCAGTCCAGTAATCCAAGCAAACAATACCAAAGGAGTAGGCGAAGGCGAGGTCCAGGGACAAAGCAAGGTGATCAAATCCAATAGTCCAAACAGATGATCCAAAAAGGTAACCATAGGCGCACTGAAAGGGGGTGAGACCAGTGGCAGAGCAAGGCAGGGTGTTGTGCGCATACTCAACCCAAATGAGGTGCTTGCTCCAGGTGGCCGGGTTCTGGAACACGAGACAGCGCAGCCCAGTCTCCAGCTCCTGGTTCAGCTGCTCCGCCTGGCCATTGGACTCGGGGTGAACCCCAGAGGAGAGACTGACTGAGACCCCGAGCAGTGAACAAAATGCCTTCCAGAACTTTGAGACGAACTGGGGTCCTCCTCGATCAGCTAGGGAATCCATGGAGGCGAAACCCATGAGACAGCACAACTTCCGCCATTCCCTGGGCAGTGGGCATCTTGGGCAGAGGGATGATGTGCACCATTTTCGAGAACCGGTCCCCTACCGTCAGAATGGTGGTGTTACCGTCCGAGGGCAGTAGGCCTGTGACAAAGTCCAGGGAGACAACAGACCAAGGACGGCGGGGCATCGGGAGCGGGCGCAGGAGACCAAGAGGAGGGCTTCAGGAGACCTTGTTCCAAGCGCACACAGGACAAGCAGTCACATATTCTCCTATCTCCTTCTCCATGGCCAGCCACCAGAACCGCTGTCGAATGACGAAGACACACCAGGGTGACAGGAGAGGCGGCAGGTGTAAGCTCAATGGATGACCTGAGAGCGAAGAGAGACAGGAACAAACAGCCGATTCAGGGGACAGCCGATTCAGGGGACAGCCAACAAGCGCTTGGTTGTGAGCAGACGCCCATCTGACCTTGCTCTCAATGCCCCAGGCGACGGCCCCAACCACACAGGAAGCAGACAGGATGCTGGCTGGAGACCCAAGGAGCAGGGTCAGGGCAAAACAAACGAGACAGGGCATCCGCTTTGGCGTTTTTGGAACCAGGACTGTAGGACAGGGTAAAATTAAATCGGGTAAAGAAAGAGCCCACCTGGCCTGTCTGGAGTTGAGTTGCTTGGCTGTCTGGATGTACTCCAAGTTCTTATGGTCAGTCCACACCAAGAATGGGTGCTCCGCCCCCTCCAACCAGTGGTGCCACTCCTTCAAGGCCACCCAATTACGATGTGGGGAACAGGGAGTTTCCTGTTCCCCACATCGTAATTCAATAGCATAGTCAGAGACCCGACACTTATCCTGACGCAGGG
Organism: Lampris incognitus; assembly: GCF_029633865.1. NCBI lineage: Eukaryota > Metazoa > Chordata > Actinopteri > Lampriformes > Lampridae > Lampris > Lampris incognitus. Next base: position 55,899,118 of record NC_079222.1, read on the forward strand.
CCATTAATGCCCTCGCTGCCTCTCGACCAGTGGTCTGATGGTCCAACATCTGGCGAAGGGTCCAGACGAACAGCTTTGATGACGCGCAGACTGGGGGATCTCCTGGCTCACTTGGCCATAGCCCAGGCTTCTGCTCTGCCAGTGAGATGAGAAATGATGTAAGCCACCTTGGCGTGCTCCGTGGGGAACAAAGATGCCTGGAGCTCAAAATGTAGTTCACACTGGGCCAGGAAGGACTTGCAGTTGTTAGAGTCACCGGAAAACCACTTGGGTGTGGAGAGGTGGACCACCGGAGCTGGCGTCGTTCTCGTGGGAGCTGGAGCTGGGGCTGGATCTGGAGCAGGCACTGGGTCAGGAGCGAGGACAGGTTCTGGAGCTGGGTTAGCAGGATTAGGAGCGAGAGTGTCCATGTGTGCAGCAGCCTGCTGAAACCGGGCAGTCGCCTCCTGAAACTGGGTTACCATGTAGCCTACCTGGGTGTCGAAGGTTTTCTGGAAAGCCTCATGGTGTGCTGCCATCTCCTTCACCCCTGCACAAATAGCAGCGAGTTGCTTCTCCTGTTGGTGGATTCACTCTCCTTGGGCCTGGAGTACAGCGCGCAATGTATTGGCTGAGTCCATAGTATGGCCAGGTCGTACTGTAACACACACTAGGCAGAAGACTCAACAGTACAACACAAGAGACGAGGTCAGAGTTCAAAAGTAGTCTTTACTGAAAAGCGGGTTCGGTACACAGAAAAGGCAGTCCAGTAATCCAAGCAAACAATACCAAAGGAGTAGGCGAAGGCAAAGTCCAGGGACAAAGCAAGGTGATCAAATCCAATCGTCCAAAGAGATGATCCAAAAGGTTAGGCAAAAGCGAGGTCCAGGGGCAGAGCAAAAATATACACAAGAAACACAAACACTATAGAAAGGCTGGCACAAGTTGACACTAGGCACAAAACGAACTGGCACAGAGAGAGGGGAACACAGAGACTAAATACACTGGAGGTAACAAGGCACAGATGAATCCAATCAGGGCGGGGAAAGTAATCATGCAGGAGGACACAGACACTGGGGCAGGAATTAAAGTTACTGAAAGGAGAGGAGAGGTGAGACCTTCAAAATAAAAGACCCGACAATAGACAGACATGACATAAAGAAAACAAAACCTAAGGCACAGAGCAGGGTGTGTCATCCTGTCCCTCTTCATCACTCCCAATGAAAATCTTACCATCTTCAACTCTGCCACCTCCAGCTCCACCTCCTGTCTTTTCGTCAGTGGCACTGTCTCAAAACCACATAACATAGCTGGTCTCACAACCATCTTGTAAACCTTCCCTTTAACTTTTGCTGGTACCCTTCTATCGCAAAGCACTCCCGACACTCTTCTCCACCCACTCCACCCTGCCTGCACTCTCTTCTTCACCTCTCTCCTGCACTCCCCGTTACTTTGGACAGTTGACCCCAAGTATTTAAACTCATATGCCTTTGTCACCTCTACTCCTTGCGTCCTCACCATTTCACTGTCCTCCCTCTCATTCACGAATATGTATTCCGTCTTGCTCCTACTGGCTTTCATTCCTCTTCTCTCCAGTGCATACCTCCACCTTTCCAGGCTCTCCTCAACCTGCACCCTACTCTCACTACAGATCACAATGTCATCCGCAAACATCATAGTCCACGGAGACTCCTGCCTGATCTCGTCTGTCAACCTGTCCATCACCATTGCAAACAAGAAAGGGCTCAGAGCCGATCCTTGATGTAATCCCACCTCCAACTTGAACCCATCTGTCACTCCAACTGCACACTTCACCACTGTCACACTTCCCTCATATATATCCTGCACCACTCCTACATACTTCTCCGCAACTCCTGACTTCCTCATACAATATCACAACTCCTTTCTCGACACCCTGTCAAATGCTTTCTCTACTACTAGGCGGTGGAGGGTTTTAGCATTCCCATAGTGCCCTGCCCCCAACGAGTCATAGACCAGAACCTGTGGATAGAGCACTTGGGGCACCAACACCTGCAGGAGGTTATTCCCTCGTCCGAGACACTTGCCACCTCCGGTATGCCAACCTGTCGTGGAGCTTTGAGAGTGGTAGGCCTTTACCTTAGGCCCCAGCGCCCGAGGTAAAGGCCTCTGGAAAACACCTCTGTCCGCTCGGGGCACTGCCCCGTCTCCAGCCAGCCCCTCACCAGTGCCAAGGTCACGTCTGCCTCCTGCTGCTGCCTCAGTTGCTGTGTGGTCAACAGGAACCACCTCTCCTCGTTTGCTGGCAGTGTCGATGGCCGCCGCCCTCGGCGTCATCTGGCCTCATTCCTCTTGCTGCTGGCAGTAGCAGCACTCCAATGCCACAAGGGGCTCTGTGCCTGCTGTGCTGCAGCTGCTTGGCAACTGGCTCATTGGTCAATGGGTCAGTTCTTCCCCTGGCCAGACTGGAGCACCACGGTCTTCGTGCCAAGGGTGATGGTTGCCTTGGATACGTTAGGACAGGCTCCCCAGCGGTCAGTAGGTCAAGGCCAATTATGCATGGGTCTTCGATGTTGGTGAGCCAGAACTCGAGCGCCAGCTCCACGTCTCCAGCCCGGACTCGCAGTGACTTCTGTCCTTTCATGCCAGCCTTTTCTCCTCCCGTTGTCATCAGCTTGGTGTTGGTTGGTGACCATGCCACCGACAGTAGGGCCAGTGGTGCCCGGGAGGATGCAAGGTCGCACCAGGGAAATGGTAGACCCCATGTCTACCAGGGTCAACCATCGTTTTGGCAGTTCAGATACAGTCCTTTGGTGTAACTTAGGTGGCCAACCAACGTGCATCGGCCTTTAAGGGGGGCTGGAGACTGGAATGGCAGTCCACTCACTAGGCTACTCCGCCATCGTTTCCTGCTGGCTGGGTGACTGTGGCTTATGTGACCAGCATCATCACCCCGTAACAGCGGTCAGTTGGCCGGGGTGGATGTCGCCTGGATGTTGGAGGCTATCGCCGAGACTGCTGTGGTGGAGGCCGAACTTGGTAGACCTCTTCTACCTCTTCCTTTTAGTCGGCCAACCTAACATGCAGTCGGAGAGCAAGGACCTTATGCTGGCTAGACCACGTGAAGAGTACCATCTCAGCCCATTCAGCCTCGCAGAGAGCCTCGCTGAGCGATTTCTAAAATCGCCTCTCCAGCTCCATGATCAGGGCTTGAAGGTCCGACTGCTCTGCTGGGACTAGGTCGAGGAGCACCTGCAAAGCCTTTCGTCCCTCCAACACCAGGGCAAGTGAATGACAGCTTCTTCATTGCCCCATCTGCTGTGTCATGCTACTAGTTGGACTTGTGACTTGTGTTGTACTTGAGTAGCTTGGCTAGTGTTCTATGCACAACTGCGGGGTGTGACAGACTGGGCGTGGGGAACAGTGGTGGTGGTTTGTTAGCAGCAGCCCTCCTGGTTGCTAGGGGGTAGTCGATGGCGGTGGGCAGCAGGCGCTCCCCTGTATTGGCACTTCTGGCCTCTAGTGGGCGGTGGGTCCACGGTGCACTGGAGCCATCATGGTGGGCTGGTCACCTTCCATCCCTGGCATGCTCCGACTTTTGCCATGCCAGGTTTTCCAAGAGCCAACAGGGTCGCTCAATGTCTTGCTCCAATCTCTGGATGTCCCACTCCATTCTTCAGTCCAATCCCACTTCTGAAACCAATGTGGCGAGCTAGCATGGAAGAAGGAGTCGAGAGGAAGAGATCACTGTTCAATGGCAATTCCCGCGCCCCATACACCACACAATCCCAGAAGTGTTCTTATATTTGCCTTTTGAACAGACTACAACACAATGATTTTCCCCCTGAGGTAAGAACTGTCGATGTTAGTCTAAGTCACGATCCTACAGTCAGACAGTCAGTAAAAGGTCTTCTATTTAGTCCGAGTCAAACCCCAAACAAACTACTCATCCCAACATGAACCAAACATCTGAACACGCAAAAATATAACACAATCAACAACAATCCCAACTCGAACATTAACAGTCCCATGACCCCCTGCACTCCCCAGCACAGAACCGTCGACGGTCAGAGCGGCCGCCTCCTCTGGTCGCTACAATAATAATGTAGTTAGCACACAAGCATTTTCCAATAAAAGAAAGGACCACTGACTTTTTTGGCTACTGACTCATGGTAAGATTTTCTGATAGGGTAGAAAAGATCAATAGATATGACTATACAATTGCTCCATGGCAAAAAAAACTTTGACGAGTTAGGACAAACTGACAGATTACAGGGGATCTAATGAGAGGCATACAGTTAGGTCCATAAGTATTTGGACAGTGTCACAACTTTCGTAAATTTGCCCCTGTACACCACCACAGTGGATTTGAAACGAAGTAACCAATATGTGATTGGAGTGTGGACTTTCAGCTTTAATTTAAGGGTTTGGACAAAAATATTGCATTAACCGTTCAGGAATTACAGCCGGTTTTATATATGGTCACCCCATTTTCAGAGGATCAAAAGTAATTGGACACTTGACAAAAAAGTCGTTTCATGGGCAAGTAAGACCTTTTCCATCATTATTCCATGACAAATTAAGCAGATAAAAGGTCTGAAGTTCATTCGAAGTATTTACATTTGCATTTGGTAGCTGTTCATCGGAACTCTCAGCATGAAGTCCATAGAGGTGTCAATACAAGTGATGGAGGCCATCATTAGGCTCAAAAAGCAACGGAAATCTATCAGATGGATAGTAAATACTTCAGGAGTGTCCAAATCAATATTATTGTACATTCTTAAAAAGAAAAAAATGCACTGGCAAGCTCAGCAAACACCAAAAGACCACGGAACACATCTACAGTGGATGATCACAGAATTCTTCCCTAGTGAAGACAAACACATTCACAACATCTATTGAAGTCAAAAACACTCTTGAGAGGTAGGGGTATCATTGTCCAAGTCTACAATCAAGAGATGCCTGCATGAAAATAAATACAGAGGGTTTAAGGTGAAAACCACTGGTATCACTTAAGAACAGGAAGGCCAGATTAGACTGTGTTTAAAAACATCTAAAAACCTACCCAGTTCTGGAACAAGGTTCTTTGGACAGATTGTGCAATGATTAACTTGTACCAGAAGAATGGGAAGAGGAGAAGTGTGGGGAACAAAAGGAACAGCTCATGATTCTCAGCACACCATATCATCTGTCAAACATGGTGGAGGTGGTGTTATGAAATGGCATGTACTATGGTTGCCAATGGAACTTGGTCACTGGTGTTTATTGATGCTGTGACTACTGACAGAAGTAGCAGGATGGATTGTGATATTTATGAGGATATACCATTTGCTCAGATTTAGCCAACTGTCACAAAACTGAGAGGACGGTGCTTCACACTGCAAATGGATAATGACACAAAACAAGCTGACAAAGCAACCCAAGAGTCTCTCAAGGCAGAAAAATGGAATATTCATCAGTGACCAAGTCAGTCACCTGACCTCAACCCAACTGAGCATGCGTTTCACTTGCTGAAGATTAAACTAATGGCCAAAAGACCCACAAACAACCAGCAACTGACGGCAGCTGCTGTTAAGTCTTGGCAGAGCATTTCAAAGGAGGAAAACTCAGAATTTGAAGCTGTCAATGGGTTCCAGACTTCATACAGTCATTGACTGCAAAGGATTTTCCTGCAAATATTGTTATAATCAAACATGTTTGTTTGTCCAATTACTTTTGAGCCTCTGAAAATGGGGTGACCAATGTACGTATATTCATAGCTGTAATTCTTGAACATTTAATGCCATATTTTTATCCAACTCCTTGAATTAAAGCTGAAAGTCTACTCTTCAATCACATCTCAAAATACTTCATGTCAAATCCACTGTGGTGGTGTACAGGGGCAATATTACAAATATTGTGTAACTGTCCAAATACTTATGGACCTAACTGTAGCTGCGCTGCTTGAAGGCTTTTCCTGAATGAAGTGATACTTTGCATTAGTTAATTTAATATTTCAGGAAACCTGTGTATAACCTTACCATTTTAGGAAAAACAACAGAAAATATACAAATTGGGACGACAATAACTTTTTTCACACTTTTTTTCCCCTAAGCTTCCAGATGTGTCCTCACACCTTCTTGTGTTGGGGGGGATTTTAACTGTTGGTTGGGTCCTTTACATCAGTCCTCCAGTACTCCTAGCAATCCATTTAAATCTTCTGAAGTTATTAAAGCTTTTCTTCAGAAACTTTCTGTTACAGACTCCTGGCGTTTTTGCATCATGTGGTTGTGCATCATGTGGTATGCTGTGTGGTACCAAATCAACTTTGCATGTGGTATGTGTTATACTGCATATTACCATAAGAATAGTGTTACTGGAGGGGTGCTGGTGAGCAGTAACATGTGAGGACGTCTTTATATTGGGCTCCTGATTAGGGCGAACTTTTCATTAATATTATAACTCACAACCCTGTACTTGTATATCGATCATTTAGAAGACGCGATGGGCAAAAACAAATTCAGCAGTGACCATGTCGCTAAAGCCTCGGGCTCTGTGAAGGCCCCGGATGAGGAGTCTACAGATCTATCTGGGGTAATGGCTGCCATCGCGAGCAGTGAGAGCCAAGATCTTGGCACGGATAAATTCATTCACAGAAGATCTGAATGCAAAAATAGACTCTATAAAGGACAGCATGACGAAACAAGAGACCTGTCTGAAAGATGTGGAGGACGGCCTGAACACATACTCAGACAAGACGACGAATATGGAGGAGATCGGTCAACTAAAATCTGAAGTCACTATGCTACGCCAGAAGGTAACTGATCTGGAGGGACGACAACACCGGTGTAATGCACGCATTGTCAGGATAAAAGAGAGATTCGAAAACAGTGGAGGCCAGCAGCCTGCTATTACCATCGCTAAGCCACTGCAGGAGTTACTAGGCCTCAGATTCACCCCGACCCTAGACCGGGTTCACCACAGCCTGCGGCACTCGCCCAACGAAGGAGAACCCCCCCCAGGATAATCGTGGTGAAGTTTCACTATTTCTCAGAGAGAGAGGAGGTTTTCTGCAAAGCTGCCCGTTCAGCTCCGTTGACCCTGCATGGCAAGAGAGTGAGCATCTTCCCGGATTACACCGGTGGCGAAAAAGAGATCGGCCTTCTCCAAAGCTAAGCGGCTACTCCAAAGCTGCCAGGGCATCAAGTTTGAGATCCTGTTCCCGGCGGTGCTACGTATCACCTCATCGTTCGGCCAAGAAAAGCGGTTCGAAGACCCATCTAAGGTGATGGATTACATCAGGAAGAATCTAAAGCCTCAGGACAATGTACAGTAAAATGACATTACATTACATTACATTAGTCATTTGATAAACTCGAATATATTTGTGGCTAACTGGTATTGACGGCTAGTTGATATTAGCTGCTAAGTGCCAACAACTAGCAGAAGTAACTAGCTAAGGCACCAAGATGACAGGGTAACGTTACAGTTTAACTTTATCTATTTACTCTAACTTTTGTAATTTGAGACTCACAGATAATGTTGCCTTTTTCATTGAATACGAATGTTTAATACCTGCTGCCCATTTACAAAGCTATTTTTCTGTTTTATTATTATCGAGTGTGTGCATGTATATATTTGTATATATGTGTACGGATGCTAATTATTATGAGACCTGTAACAGTACTTTGGTGACTTGCCAGAGACTGCTACGGTGACACCCAGGTCAATGTCACTTATCTACAAAGGAACTGTATTATAACTGCTGTTATATGGGTGTTTGATATATTTTATTTTATTTTTTTCCAATATGGGTGTTGATATATATTTCTTAAGTATATAAATACCCTTTAATTAAATATAATCTTAATAAGACCACTGTTCGCCCTGGTTAGGGCTTGTTAGGGAATTTTATATGGTTATTTGCCATGTTATACTAGAAATGGGAGATGTGATCTCTAGGGAATTAGTAGATCAGCCTGGGTTCTCAAGGCTCTGTTTTTGCTTTGTAGCTAGTTTTGTTTTTTCTCTTTTCATTTTTAGACAAAATGTCTGAAGCTCAAAATACAGGTTATCTTCGTTTTTTTGAGCTGGGATATAAAGGGAATTCACAATCCAGTGTAGTAGGGTTTTTGTATATTTCAAATCTATGAGAGCTGATTTCATGTTCTTACAGGAAACTCACCTTCGGTCAAGTGAACACGCAAAACTAAAGAAAGCTTGGATAGGACAAATTTTCTGTTCCAGGAATGAGAATAGAACGCGGGGCACGGCAATCTTGATCAGGAAGGGTATCCCATTCGTTCCACTGCAGACTATTTCTGACCCCAGTATGTGATAGTGATGGGTAACCCGTATGGTACACGTGTGGCACTAGCAAATGTATATGGACCAAATTGGGATGACTCACTTTTTTTCTCTAGTTTCATAACAACCCTCCCAGACCTAAATAATTACCAATTGATATTGGGGGGAAATTTTAATAGTGTATTACATCCATATTCAGACAGATCAAACACAAGACCTAATAGTAAAATCTCAAAGGCAGGTGCTGTTATCCACTCATTTATGGAATCCTACTCTCTTTTCGATCCCTGGAGAAGAAACAACCCAACTACTAAACAATACCCCTTTTTTCCCCCAGTGCACCATTCTTTTTAAAAATTTATTTGATTTTTCCCTTTTTTCTCCCAATTTAGTGGCCAATCGATCCCTATTTTAATTCAAACACCCACCCTCGTACTGCATGCGTTCGCCAAGTGCATCTCTCCGGCCGGCAGTCTCGAAGGAGACCGCCTTCCCACTTTCGTGACAAGGCGACTCCAGGCTGAACCACTGTTTTTTTCCGACACACCAGAGACGCATTCACGTGACGAACACAAGCCAACTCCACCCCCCTCCCGAAGACAGCGTTTGATTGCTGCTTCATCGCGTCCGGCCATAGTCGGATCTGACGAGACTGGGGCGCGAACCCCAGTCCCCAGTGGGCAACTGCATCGACACAAAGCCGATGCTTAGACCGCTACACCACCGTGGACCCCCCCCCCAGTGCACCATTCTTACTCAAGGATTGATTTTTTTCTCCTGGATAGTAGGGTCCTTCCTATGGGTAGGGGGAGCCAATATAATAGTATTGTTATTTCGGATCATAGTCCTGTACAGCTACATATAGGCTTCCTAGACTGCCCTAAACCCCAATGCACCTGGCGATTTGATCCTCTTATTACTGTTCAAAGACTCCTTTAAAAATGTTCTCTCCCAGCAGATAGATATCTTTATGGAACTCAACCACACTCCGGACATGCCACTAACCATTGTTTGGGAGGCTCTCAAAGCCTACCTTAGAGGCCAAATATTCTCATACACAGCACATGAGAGAAAGAAACATAAACAACGTCTAACAGAACTGTCCCATAGTATAGCGGAAGTGGATCGTTCATATGCTGATTCCCCAACATCTGAGCTTTAAAAGAAAAAAATATTCTTAAAAACAGAATTCGACAATCTCTCCATTAAACAAACAGAACAATTATTCTTTAAATCAAAACAGACATTTTATGAACATGGATAGAAAGCTGGAAAACTCTTAGCCCATCAGGTTAGACAGTCCACAGCCGCTAACACTTCCTGAAATTTGCACAGCAGCTGGGGTAAAGACTACCAACCCAGACACCATCAATAACCAGTTTAAACAATTATACATTACCCTTTATAGTGCAAACCTGCCCAGCGACTTGTCGCATATTTTCACTTTTTTAGACGGTCTGACCACACCAAAAATTGCCCTTGAGAGCACAGACAGACAAAGAGCTATCAACAGAGGAAGTGATACAAGTAATTAAATCCACGCAGAGCAACAAAGCACTGGGTCCGGATGGTTTCGCAATTGAAATGTATAAAGAATTTGCTACCAAGCTGGCACCGATACTTAGCCTGTTGTATCAGGAAATTTTTAACCAACAGAAATTACTGCGAACTATGATGCAGGTAATCATATCAGTGTTACTTAAAAAAGACAAAGTTCCCCTACTGTGTGGCTCCTACTGCCCTGTAAGCTTGTTGAAATGCATCTACAAAATCCTTACAAAAATCTTGGCCACTCGTATTGAAACTGTAGTCCCAACGGTTGTTAACCCTGATCAAACTGGCTTTATACCAGGCAGGCAGTCATTCTATAACATGCGCCGCCTATTCAATGTACTGTACACACCACATTCTGTAGAACAGACAGAAGTAGTGATTTCTTTAGACGCTGAGAAGGCATTTGACCGCATCGAATGGCAGTATCTATTCGCTGTTCTAGAAAGGTTTGGATTTGGTTCATCATTCCTAGCATGGGTTAAAATATGATATTGCTCACCGACAGCCGCAGTGCGGACAGATAATATTATGTCTGATTATTTTTCGCTCCATAGGGGCTGCAGACAGGGCTACAGCCTTTCTCCTTACCTGTTCAATTTGGCAATTGAGCCACTCGCTATAGCTCTTAGGGCAGAGGATGGCATTAAAGGTATCTCATGAGGCGGTAAATTGCATAAGGTATCACTTTATGCAGATGACCAGTTGTTATATATATCCAACCCAATAGAATCTATACCAAGACTATTACTTACCCTGGATAACTTTGGTCGCCTGTCAGGTTATAAGATGAACTATTCAAAGAGCTTGCTTTTTCCGATTAACGACACTGATAGAGACTACTCTAGCTTTCCATTTAAACTTGAACACAATGTATTTACATATTTAGGAATCAAAGTCACCCATACAATGGAAAGGTTATATAATCATAACTTTAAAACACTAATAGAACGAACAAAACAAGATTTTAAAAAGTGGTCAACGCTTACCAATTTCATTAGCGGGCTACATTAATATAGTTAAAATGACAGTCTTACCCAGATTTCTCTATCTTTTTCAAATGATTCCCATATTCATACCTAAGACAACTTTTCAACAATTAGCTAGATTAATTTCATCATTCATCTGGAACAATTCAAACCCCAGGATGAACTTTATTTGTTACTACTGGGCTGCGAACATTGTAAAACTTTTACATTGAGCATTTACATATAAGAATGAACAGGGTACAGATTGGGTTCACATGGAACTCTTATCCTATCTTTTACCGATATTCACCTCTCTACTACCACATAATTGTAACATACAAATAAAAAACCCAGTGGTTAAAGCTTCACTTAGGATATGGCTACAGTTTAGGAGGCATTTTGGATTAAAGCATGCTAGCGGGCTTTGTCCAGTAGCAAATAATCAACTCTTCTTGTCATCTGTGTTAGATAACGCATTTAAACATTGGCATAGAAATGGACTGGTGTTTTTCTGTGATCTATTTAAAGACGGAACATTAACCTCATTTGAAACACTTACCAAAAACCATAACTTGCCCAGATCCCATTTTTTCAGATACCTTCAAATCCGTAGTTCTGCCAAGAAAGTGTTTCCCTGTTTCTGTATCTGCCACCAGGAGCCAATTAGATGTTATTCTAGAGATGGATCCCTTTGGGAAGAAATGGGTCTCTATAATTTACACACTGATACAGGGATTAAAACAGATGTCCTGGGACAAAACAAAAACTACATAGGAGAGAGATTTGGGTGTAGAGCTTTCTGAAGAGGCATGGTGGGACAGCTTAACTCGTATACACACTTCCTCATTGTGTATACGACCAACATGGTTTAATTCAATTTAAGATGCTTCACCGTCTTCACTATTCAGGGGACAAGCTTGCCAGAATCTTTCCCACCACAGACTGGGTGTCCGAGGTGCAGCCATAGTCCAGCCTCAGTGGGACACATGTTCTGGGCATGCCCCTCTCTCAACAGTTATTGGGGACATACTATACTTCTATCTTTGGCATACCACCTCCTAACTGTAATGTCACAACTTTGCAGGCAAATGCATTTGCTTCATTGCTGGCTCACAGACTTATTCTTTTTAACTGGAAGTTGAATAAAGCTCCGTAATTTTTGCAGTGGTTAAGTGAGGTGCTGTCCTTTCTACCTTTAGAAAAGCTCCGATATAAAATATGGAAAACCTGCAAAAACTTTACTTTGACCTGGAGTCCTTTCCTAGACTTTATTGAAGGTTTCCCCTGCGCCATGAACTATAGCAAAATGTATAATAATGTTATCACAGTCAGAGGGAACAAAATGGATTTTTCCCCTTTTTTTCTCCCCAATTATATCCAGCTAATTACCCTATTTTCCGAGCCATCCAGGACGCTGCTCCACTCCCTCTGCAGACTACCACATTCTTCCTCTGATACATGTGGAGTCGCCAGCCGCTTCTTTTCAACTGAAGTTTGCTAGGAGGATGTAGGGCATGGGAGGATCACAGTATTCCCCCCCGTTCCCCCTCCCCCCCGAACAGGTGCCCTGACTATCCAGAGGAGGAGCTAGTGCAGTGACCAGGACATATACCCACATTCGGCTTCCCAGCCACAGACTCGGCCAATTGTGTCTGTAGGGACACCTACCAAGCCGGAGGTAATACGGGATTCGAACCGGAGATCCTCATGTTGGTAGGCAATAGAATAGACCGCTATGCTACCCGGATGCCCGAGAGAGAACAAAACGTTGTCTTATCATTGTTCAAACTGATCTTGACTATGGATGTATTCTGAAAAACAGAAGTAGGTCGGCCATGTTTATGATAATGGCCAATCAAAACGCGGATTGTGACCAGAAATACCTGTCTTTATGAGTATAACTTATACCGATAGTTATATACATCTCTATTTTTAAACTGAATTGTAGTGCTCGATTATATTTACTGTAATTTCTATCTTTATTTATACTACTATAGTAACTTGATTCCTGTGGAACAGGCCTGCAGGATGGGGTGTAAGGTAGGGGGTTACGGGTGTTTGCGGTTTGGAAGACAATGAAATAACTGAAAATGCCCTGTGTATGACCTTTTTTCTATTTTTGTTCAACATATTGCTGCATTTTCTTTAATAAAGTTTTGTAAAAAAAAAACAAATTGGACATCCCTGGAAGTATATGGAGTCGAAAAATCCATGTACTTCCAAGTGATTGTTGCAGATGACAATCAATAAATTCAACCATTTTGTATATACTGTACTGTACACTGTACTGTACTGGTACACTGTCATGTCCATCTACCTCAGGCATGTATGTAAGTAACCTGGTAACATCTATTTCAGCATCTCTGATATATATATCTGCACCACTGAACTTTATCACCTCTTATTTCACCTGTATAAGTCAATCCTTGTGTATATATGTGAAGCTTGTTGTGTTGTAGTGTTGTTTTTCTATGTTAAGTACACTGAGAGAGCTACGACACCAGAGTCACATTCCATGTAGTGCAAACCTACATGGCCAATACACATGATTCTGGTTCTGACGATATGGCGGACTTAACCAGAGAATAGTTAAAAACAGGACAGGTTATGCCTTGCAATCAGTGTGTTATCCTGGCCAAACAGCTCACAAACCACATAGTGCTAACTTTTAACTACATACCGCTAACTTCGCCACACACTGCTAACTTTGCCGTAGCCTGGGCTAAATTTGGAGGTTTGCGGGCCGGGTTCGGGTGGTTAATAAATGCATAGTTTAGCGGGTTGGGCGAGGCGGGTCTGCTCTGATAACGGGTCGGTGGGTGCGGGTTTTATAAAACCCTGACCCACATCACTACTGCCTACAGTAAGCTTATGTGACCCCCATAGCATTAGCCTAGCCAGCAAACTGTCATCCCCGGTTTACATGAGCCAGAAGAACCAACATCCAGGACATGATTGCAGATCAGGAAGGTCTTACTCACCCGAATGTCCCCTGGCCGATTTTGGCGAGCTTTTCATATTTGGAGAACTCGTCACAGAAAGGAAACTCAACCCCGTCGTAGTATTTCGACATGATGGCGGCCTCCCGGTCTGGCCTACATAGAGACACTTCAGGAGACTTCACTCGGATTTAACACATTGATATGATGCCACCAATGTAAACAATGAACTGCAATCACAATGATATAATAACACGATAATAAACCAATAATACCCATACTTTTCAGCCCCGACAGCGTTGCTGGCCTTGTCCCGTTGCATTTCCGTCTACTTGAGGCTCCTGCGTCACTACTGCGTGATAATGATGATGATGACGAAGGGTACAGTCGTCTTCGCGCATAGGGAGGGGAAGTGTTAGTCGCCCACTCTCCCAAACTATGCTACACCCAATATGAAAATTAAAATATCAAATGGTAAATTAATTATGTTTTACTCTACTACTGGGGATGATTATAGATGACATTTTCAACCAACATTAAAATAAAAATAAAAAATGGTAAATTGCGTTTTTACTCCACTACTAGAGATGGACACAAATACGTAAAACAGGATCTTTTTTCCCGATTACAAATACTTGCTCATCAAATGTATCAAAATAAAATACAAAATACTGATATGAGAAAATGTATTTAATTAAAATACAAGTAATTTGAAAATACAAAAACATTCTGTACAAATTGATATATTTTAGGCAGTGGGTATATGCCTACCTCATGATGATAATGTGTCTGTAGCGACAGAAAATGAATTGATTTATTGTTGCTCTGCACTTTACTACCCTGAGAGCAGG